>NW_028139174.1:600000-938247 GCF_964270905.1 Leucopleurus acutus
TGTCGTACCCACACCTGGACCCTAAACCGTCCCCATCCCCTAACCCTAACCCTAGCCCGAACCTTAACCCTAACCCTTCCCCGAAGCCTTCCCCTCACCCGTCCCCTAATCCTAGCCCGTACGCTCACACTAAGCCACGCCCTAACACATACGCTCCCCCTAAACTTTTGTCGTACCCTCACCTGGACCCTAAACTGTCCCCGTCCCCTAACCCTTACCCTAGCCCGAACCCTAACCCTAAACCTTCCCCGAAGCCTTTCCCTCACCCGTCCCCTAATCCTAACCCGTACGCTCACACTAAACAGCCCGCTCACACCTACGCTGCCCCTAAACCGTTGTGGTACCCTCACCTGGACCCTAAACCGTCCCCATCCCCTAACCCTAACCCTACCCAAACCCTAACACTAACCCTTCCCCGAAGCCTTCCCCTCACCCGTCCCCTAATCCTAACCCGAACGCTCACACTAACCCACGCCCACACACGTACGCTCCCCCTAAAGCGTTGTCGTACCCTCACCTGGACCCTAAACCGTCCCCGTCCCCTAACCCTAACCCTAGCCCGAACCCTAACCCTAACCCTTCCCCGAAGCCTTCCCCTCAACCGTCCCCTAATCCTAGTCCGTACGCTCACACTAACCCGTGCCCTCACACGTACACGCCCCATAAACCGTTGTCGTACACTCACCTGGACCCTAAACCGTCCCCGTTCCCCAACCCTAACCCTAGCCCGAACCCTAAACCTTACACTTTCCCGAAGCCTTCCCCTCACCCGTCCCCTAATCCTAACCCGTACGCTCACACTAACACGTGCCCTCACACATACGCTCACACTAAACCGCTGTCGTACCCTCACCTGGACCCTAAACCGTCCCCGTCCCCCAACCCTAACCCTAGCCCGAACCCTAACCCTAACACTTCCCCGAAGCCTTCCCCTCACTCGTCCCCTAGTCCTAACCCGTACGCTCACACTAATCCGTGCCCTCACATGTACGCTCCCACTAAACCGTTGTCTTAACCTCACCTGGACCCTAAACCATCCCTGTCTCCTAACCCTAACCCTAGCCTGAACCCTAACCCTAACCCTTCCCCGAAGCCTGACTCTCATCCGTCGCCTAATCCTAACCTGTACGCTCTCGATAAACCGCGCCCTCACCCGTACGCTCCCCCTAAAGCATTGTCGTACCGTCACCTGGACCCTAAACCGTCCCTATCCCCTAACCCTAACCCTAGCCTGAATCCTAACCCTAACCCTTCCCCGAAGCCTTCCCCTCAACCGTCCCCTAATCCTAAACCGTACGCTGACACTAACCCACGCGCTCACACGTACGCTCCCCTTCAACCGTTGTCGTACCCTCACCTGGACCCTAAACCGTCTCCGTCCCCTAACCCTAACCCTAGCCAGAACCCTAACCCTAACCCTTCCCCGAAGCCTTCCCCTCACCCATCCCCTAATGCTAACCCGTACGCTCACACTAACCCGCGCCCTCACACGAACGGTCCCCCTAAACCGTTGTCGTACCCTCATCTGGACCCTAAACCGTCCCTCTCCCCTAACCCTAACCCTAGCCCGAACCCTAAACCTAACCCTTCCCCGAAGCCTTCCCCTCACCTGTCCCCTAATCCTAACCCGTACGCTCACATAACCCACGCCCTCACACGTATGCTCCCCCTAAACCGTTGTCGTACCCTCACGTGGACACTAAACCGTCCCCGTCTCCTAACCTTAACTCTAGCCCTAATCCTAACCCTAACTCTTCCCCGAATTCTTCCCCTCACCCGTCCACTAATCCTACCCCGTACGCTCACACTATCCCGCGTCCTCACACGTACGCTCCCTCTAAACCGTTGTCGTACACTCACCTGGACCCTAAACCTTCCCCGTCCCCTAACCCTAACCCTAGCCCGAACCATAACCCTAACGCTTCCCCGAAGCCTTCCCCTCACCCGTCCCCTAATCCTAACCCGTACGCTCACACTAAACCACGTCTTCACACGTACACTCCCCCTTAAACCGTTGTCGTACCCTCACCTGGACCCTAAATCGTCCCCGTCCCCTAATTCTAACCCTAGCCCGAACCCTCACCCTAACCCTTCCCCGAAGCCTTCCCCTCACCCGTCCCCTAATCCGAACACGTACGCTCACACTAACGCGTGCCCTCACACGTACGCTCCCCCTAAACCGTTGTCGTACCCTTACTTGGACCCTATACCGTCCCCGTCCCCTAAGCCTAACCCTATCCCGAACCCTAACCCTAACCCTTCCCCGAAGCCTTCCCCTCACCCGTCCCCTAATCCTAACCTGTACGCTCACACTAACCCGCAACCTCACACGTACGCTCTCCCTAAACCGTTGTCGTACCCTCACCTGGAACCTAAACCTTCCACTTCCCTAACCCTAACCCTAGCCCCAACCCTAACCCTAACACTTCCCCGAAGCCTTCCCCTCACCCGTCCCCTAATCCTAACCCATACACTCACACTAACCTGCGCCCTCAAACGTACGCTCCCCCTAAACCGTTGTTGTACCCTCACCTGGACCCTAAACCGTCCCCGTCCCCTAACCCCAACCCTAGCCCGAACCCTAACCCTAACCCTTCCCCGAAGCCTTCCCCTCACCCGTCCCCTAATCCTAGCCCGTACGCTCACACTAACCCGCGCCCTAACACGTACGCTCCCCATAAACTGTTGTCGTACCCTCACCTGGACCCTAAACTGTCCCCGTCCCCTAACCCTAACCCTAGCCCGGACCCTAACCCTAACCCTTCCCCGAAGCCTTCCCCTCACCCGTCCCCTAATCCTAACCCGTACGCTCACACTAAACATCCCGCTCACACGTACGCTGCCCCTAAACCGTTGTGGTACCCTCACCTGGACCCTAAACTGTCCCCATGCCCTAACCCTAACCCTACCCAAACACTAACCCTAACCCGTCCCCGAAGCCTTCCCCTCACCCATCCCCTAATCCTAACCCGTATGCTGACACTAACCCGTGCCCTCACACGTACGCTCCCCCTAAACCGTGGTCGTACCCTCACCTGGACCCTAAACCGTCCCCGTACCCTAACCCTAACCCTAGCCCGAGCCCTAACCCTAACCCTTCCACGAAGCCTTCCCCTCAACCGTCCCCTAATCCTAAACCGTACGCTGACACTAACCCATGCGCTCACACGTACGCTCCCCTTCAACCGTTGTCGTACCCTCACCTGGACCCTAAACCGTGTCCGTCCCCTAACCCTAACCCTAGCCAGAACCCTAACCCTAACCCTTCCCCGAAGACTTCCCCTCACCCATCCCCTAATCCTAACCCGTACGCTCACACTAACCCGCGCCCTCACACGAACGGTCCCCCTAAACCGTTGTCGTACCCTCATCTGGACCCTAAACCGTCCCCCTCCCCTAACCCTAACCCTAGCCCGAACCCTAAACCTAACCTTTTCCCGAAGCCTTCCCCTCACCTGTCCCCTAATCCTAACCCGTACGCTCACATAACCCACGCCCTCACACGTATGCTCCCCCTAAACCGTTGTCGTACCCTCACGTGGACACTAAACCGTCCCCGTCTCCTAACCTTAACTCTAGCCCTAATCCTAACCCTAACTCTTCCCCGAATTCTTCCCCTCACCCGTCCACTAATCCTAACCTGTACGCTCACACTAACCCGCTCCATCACACGTACGCACCCCCTAAACCGTTGTCGTACCCTCACCTAGACCCTAAACCTTCTCCATCCCCTAACCCTAACCCTAGCCCGAACCCTAACCCTAACCCTTCCCCGAACCCTTCCCCTCACACGTCCCCTAAGCCTAACCCGTACGCTCACACTAACCTGCGCCCTCAAACGTACGCTCCCCCTAAACCGTTGTCGTACCCTCACCTGGAACGTAAACCTTCCCCTTCCCTAACCCTAACCCTAGCCCCAACCCTAACCCTAACACTTCCCCGAAGCCTTCCCCTCACCCGTCCCCTAATCCTAACCCGTACGCTCACACTAACCTGCGCCCTCAAACGTACGCTCCCCCTAAACCGTTGTCGTACCCTCACCTGGACCCTAAACCGTCCCCGTCCCCTAACCCCAACCCTAGCCCGAACACTAAACCTAAACCTTCCCCGAAGCCTTCCCCTCACCCGTCCCCTAATCCTAACCTGTACGCTCACACTAACCCGCTCCATCACACGTACGCACCCCCTAAACCGTTGTCGTACCCTCACCTAGACCCTAAACCTTCTCCATCCCCTAACCCTAACCCTAGCCCGAACCCTAACCCTAACCCTTCCCCGAACCCTTCCCCTCACACGTCCCCTAAGCCTAACCCGTACGCTCACACTAACCCGCGCGCTCACACATACGCTCCCCCTAAACCGTTGTCGTACCCTCACCAGGAAGCTAAACCGTCTCCGTCCCCTAACCCTAAACCTAGCCCGAAGCCTAAACCTAACACTTCCCCGAAGCCTTCCCCTCACCCGTCCCCTAATCCTATCCCGTACGCTCACACTAACCCATGCCCTCACACGTACGCTCCCCATAAACCGTAGTCGTACCCCCACCTGGACCCTAAACCGTCCCCGTCCCCTAAACCTAACCCTAGCCCGAACCCTAACCCTAACCCTTCCCCAAAGCCTTCCCCTCACCCGTCCCCTAATCCTAACCCGTACGCTCACACTAACCCGCGCCCTCACATGTATGCTCCCCCTAAACCGTTGTCATACACTCACCTGGACCCTAAACCGTCCCCGTCCCTTAACCCTAACCCTACCCCGAACCCTAACCCTAACCCTTCCCCGAAGCCTACCCCTCACCCGTCCCCTAATCCTAATCCGTACGCTCACACTAACCCGTGCCCTCACACATACGCTCCCCCTAAACCGTTGTCGTACCCTCACCTGGACCCTAAACCGTCCCCATCCCCTAACCCTAACCCTAGCCCGAATCCTAACCCTATCCCTTCCGCGAAGCCTTCCCCTCACCCGTGCCCTATTCCTAACCCGAGGCTCACACTAACCCGCGACCTCACACGTACGCTCCCACTAAACCGTTGTCGTACCCTCACCTGGACCCTAAACCGTCCCCGTCCCCTAAGCCTAACCCTAGCCCGAAGCCTAAACCTAAACCTTCCCCGAAGCCTTCCACTCACCCGTCCCCTAATCCTAACCCGTACACTCACACTAACCCGCGCCCTCACACGTACGCTCCCCCTAAACCGTTGTCGTACCCTCACCTGGACCCTAAACCGTCCCCGTCCCTTAAACCTAATCCTAGCCCGAACCCTAACCCTAACCCTTCCCCGAAGCCTTCCCCTCACCCGTCCCCAAATCCTAACCCGTACGCTCACACTAACCCGCGCCCTCATACGTAGGATCCCCCTAAACCGTTGTCGTACCCTCACCTGGACCCTAAACCGTCCCCGTCCCCTAACCCTAACCCTAGCCCGAACCCTAACCCTAAACCTTCCCTGAAGCCTTCCCCTCACACGTCCCCTAATCCTAACCCGTACGCTCACACTAACCCGCGCCCTCACACGTACGCTCCCCCTAAACCGTTGTCGTACACACACCTGGACCCTAAACCGTCCCCATCCCCTAAACCTAACCCTAGCCCGAACCCGAACCCTAACCCGTCCCCGAAGCCTTCCCCTCACCCATCCCCTAATCCTAACCCGTACGCTCACACTAACCCGTGCCCTCACACGTACGCTCCACCAAAACCGTTTTCGTACCCTCACCTTGACCCTAAACCGTCCCCATCTCCTAACCCTAACGCTAGCCCGAACCCTAACCCTAACCCTTCCCCGAAGCCTTCCCTTCACACGTCCCCTAATCCTAACCCGTACGCTCACAATATCCCGCGCCCTCACACTTACGCTCCCACTAAACCGTTATCGTACCCTCACCAGGAACCTAAACCGTCCCCGTCCCTTAACCCTAACCCTAGCCCGAACCCTAACCCTAACCCTTCCCCGAAGCCTTCCCCTCACCCGTCCCCAAATCCTAACCCGTACGCTCACACTAACCCGCGCCCTCACACGTACGCTACCCCTAAACCGTTGTCGTATCCTCACCTGGACCCTAAACCGTCCCCGTCCCCTAACCCTAACCCTAACCCGAACCCTAACCCTAACCCTTCCCCGAAGACATCCCCTCACCCGTCGCCTAATGCTAACCCGTACGCTCACACTAACCAGCGCCCTCACACGTACGCTCCCCCTAAACCATTGTCGTGCCCTCACCTGGACCCTAAACCGTCCCCATCCCCTAACCCTAACCCTAGCCCGAACCTTAACCCTAACCATTCCACGAAGCCTTCCCCTCACCCGTCCCCTAATCCTAACCCGTACGCTCACACTAACCCACGTCTTCACACGTACGCTTCCCCTAAACCGTTGTCGTACCCTCACCTGGACCCTAAACCGTCCCCGTCCCCTAACCCTAACCCTAGCCCGAACCCTAACACTAACCCTTCCCCGAAGCCTTCCCCTCACCCGTCCCCTAATCCTAACCCATACGCTCACACTATCCAGCCCGCTCACGCGTACGCTGCCCCTAAACCGTTGTCTTACCCACACCTGGACCCTAAACCGTCCCCATCCCCTAACCCTAACCCTAGCCTGAACCCTAAACCTAACCCTTCCCCGAAGCCTTCCCCTCACCCGTCCCCTAATCCTAACCCGTACGCTCACACTAACCCACGTCTTCACACGTACACTCCCCGGAAAACCGTTGTCGTACCCTCACCTGGACCCTAAATCGTCCCCGTCCCCTAATCCGAACCCTAGCCCGAACCCTCACCTTAACACTTCCCCGAAGACTTCCCCTCACCCGTCCCCTAATCCGAACACGTACGCTCACACTAAACCAGGCCCTCACACATACGCTCCCCCTAAACCGTTGTCGTACCCTTACCTGGACCCTAAACCGTCCCCATCCCCTAACCCTAACCCTAGCCCGAACCATAACCCTAACCCTTCCCAGAAGCCTTCCCCTCACCCATCCCCTAATCCTAACCCGTACGCTCACACTATCCAGCCCGCTCACACGTACGCTGCCCCTAAAGCGTTGTCGTACCCACACCTGGACCCTAAACCGTCCCCATCCCCTAACCCTAACCCTAGCCCGAACCCTAACCCTAACTCTTCCCCGAAGCCCTCCCCTCACCCGTCCTCTAATCCTAACCCGTACGGTCACACTAACCCACGTCTTCACACGTACGCTCCCCCTACACCATTGTCGTACCCTCACCTGGACCGTAAACCGTCCCCGTCACCTAACCCTAACCCTAGCCCGAACCCTACCCCTAACACTTCCCCGAAGCCTTCCTCTCACCCGTCCCATAATCCTAACCCGTACGCTCACACTAACGCGCGCCCTCACACGTACGCTCCCCCTAAACAATTGTCGGGCCCTCACCTGGACCCTAAACCGTCCCCATCCCCTAACCCTAACCCTAGCCCGAACCTTAACCCTAACCATTCCACGAAGCCTTCCCCTCACCCGTCCCGTAATCATAACCCGTACGCTCACACTAACCCACGTCTTCACACGTACGCTCCCCCTAAACCGTTGTCGTACCCTCACCTGAACCCGAAACCCTCCCCATCCCCGAACCTTAACCCTAGTCCGATCCCTAACCCTAACACTTCCCCGAAGCCTTCCCCTCACCCGTCCCCTAATTTTAACCCGTACGCTCACACTAAAACGCCCCTTCACACTTACGCTCCCCCTAAACCGTTGTCGTACACTCACCTGGACCCTAAACCGTCCCCGTCCCCTAACTCTAACCCTAGCCCGAACCCTAACCCTAAACCTTCCCCGAAGCCTTCCCCTCACCCGTCCCCTAATCCTAACCCGTACGCTCACACTAACCTGCGCCCTCACACGTGCGCTCCCCCTAAACCGTTGTCGTACCCTCACCTGGACCCTAAACGATCCCCGTCCACTAACGCTAACCCTAGCCCGAACCCTAACCCTAACCCTTCCCCGAAGCCTTCCCCTCACCCGTCCCCTAATCCTAACCCGTACGCTCACACTAACCCACGCCCTAACACGTACGCTCCCCCTAAACCATTGTCGTACACTCAGCTGGACCCTAAACCGTACCCGTCCCCTAACCCTAAGCCTAGTGCGAAACCTAACCCTAACCATACCCCGAAGCCTTCCCCTCACCCGTCCCCTAATCCTAACCCGTACGCTCACACTAACTCGCGCACTAACACGTACGCTCCCCCTAAACCGTTGTCGTACCCTCACCTGGACCCTAAACGGTCCCCGTCCCCTAACCCTAACCCTAGCCCGAACCCTAACCCTAACCCTTCCCCGAAGCCTTCCCCTCACCCGTCCCCTAATCCTAACCCGTACGCTCAAACTAAACAGCCCGCTCACACGTACGCTGCCCCTAAACCGTTGTGGTACCCTCACCTGGACCCTAAACAGTCCCCATCCCCTTACCCTAACCCTACCCAAACCCTAACCCTAACCCGTCCCCGAAGCCTTCCCCTCACCCATCCCCTAATCCTATCCCGTATGCTCACACTAACCCGTGCCGTCACACGTACGCTCCCCCTAAACCGTGGTCGTACCCTCACCTGGACCCTAAACTGTCCCCGTCCCCTAACCCTAACCCTAGCCCGAGCCCTAACCCTAACCCTTCCCCGAAGCCTTCCCCTCAACCGTCCCCTAATCCTAACCCGTACGCTGACACTAACCCACGCGCTCACACGTACGCTCCCCCTCAACCGTTGTCGTACCCTCACCTGGACCCTAAACCGTCTCCGTCCCCTAACCCTAACCCTAGCCAGAACCCTAACCCTAAACCTTCCCCGAAGCCTTTCCCTCACCCATCCCCTAATCCTAACCCGTACGCTCACAGTAACCCTCGCCCTCACACGTACACTCCCCCTAAACCGTTGTCGTACCCTCACCTGGACCCTAAACCGTCCACATCCCCTAACCCTAACCCTAGCTCAAACCCTAACCCTACCCCTTCCCCGAAGTCTTCCCCTCACACATCCCCTAATCCTAACCCGTACGCTCACACTAATCAGCCCGCTCACACGTACGCCGCCCCTAAACCGTTCTCGTACACTCACCTGGACCCTAAACCGTCCCCATCCCCTAACCCTAACCCTACCCAAACCCTAACCCTAACCCGTCCCCGAAGCCTTCCCCTCACCCATCCCCTAATCCTAACCCGTACGCTCACACTTACCCATGCCCTCACACGTACGCTCCCACTAAACTGTGGTCGTACCCTCACCTGGACCCTAAACCGTCCCCGTACCCTAACCCTAACCCTAGCCCGAACCCTAACCTTAACCCTTCCCCGAAGCCTTCCCCTCACCCGTCCCCTAATTCTAACCCGTACGCTCACACTAAAACGCCCCTTCACACTTACGCTCCCCCTAAACCGTTGGCGTACACTCACCTGGACCCTAAACCGTCCCCGTCCCCTAACCCTAACCCTAGCCGGAACCCTAACCCTAAACCTTCCCCGAAGCCTTCCCCTCACCCGTCCCCTAATCCTAACCCGTACGCTCACACTAACCTGCGCCCTCACACGTACGCTCCCCCTAAACCGTTGTCGTACCCTCACCTGGACCCTAAACCATCCCCGTCCACTAACGCTAACCCTAGCCCGAACCCTAACCCTAACCCTTCCCCGAAGCCTTCCCCTCACCCGTCTTCTAATCCTAACCCGTACGCTCACATAAGCCACGCCCTCACACTTACGCTCCCCCTAAACCGTTGTCGTACACTCACCTGGACCCTAAACCGTCCCCGTCCCCTAACCCTAACCCTAGCCCGAACCATAACCCTAAACCTTCCCCGAAGCCTTCCCCTCACCCGTCCCCTAATCCTAACCCGTACGCTCACACTAACCCGAGCCCTCACACGTACGCTCCCCATAAACCGTTGTCGTACCCTCAGCTGGACCCTAAACCGTCCCCGTCCCCTAACCCTAACCCTAGCTCGAACCCTAACCCTAACCATACCCCGAAGCCTTCCCCTCACCCGTCCCCTAATCCTAACCCGTACGCTCACACTAACCCGCGCACTAACACGTACGCTCCCCCTAAACCGTTCTCGTACCCTCACCTGGACCCTAAACGGTCCCCGTCCTCTAACCCTAACCCTAGCCCGAACCCTAACCCTAACCCTTCCCCGAAGCCTTCCCCTCACCCGTCCCCTAATCCTAACCCGTACGCTCAAACTAAACAGCCCGCTCACACGTACGCTGCCCCTAAACCGTTGTGGTACCCTCACCTGGACCCTAAACAGTCCCCATCCCCTTACCCTAACCCTACCCAAACCCTAACCCTAACCCGTCCCCGAAGCCTTCCCTTCACCCATTCCCTAATCCTATCCCGTATGCTCACACTAACCCGTGCCGTCACACGTACGCTCCCCCTAAACCGTGGTCGTACCCTCACCGGGACCCTAAACCGTCCCCGTCCCCTAACCCTAAACCTAGCCCGAGCCCTAACCCTAACCCTTCCCCGAAGCCTTCCCCTCAACCGTCCCCTAATCTTAACCCGTACGCTGACACTAACCCACGCGCTCACACGTACGCTCCCCCTCAACCGTTGTCGTACCCTCACCTGGACCCTAAACCGTCTCCGTCCCCTAACCCTAACCCTAGCCAGAACCCTAACCCTAACCCTTCCCCGAAGCCTTCCCCTCACCCATTCCCTAATCCTAACCCGTACGCTCACAGTAACCCTCGCCCTCACACGTACACTCCCCCTAAACCGTTGTCGTACCCTCACCTGGACCCTAAACCGTCCACATCCCCTAACCCTAACCCTAGCTCAAACCCTAACCCTACCCCTTCCCCGAAGTCTTCCCCTCACACATCCCCTAATTCTAACCCGTATGCTCACACTAATCAGCCCGCTCATACGTACGCCACCCCTAAACCGTTGTCGTACCCTCACCTGGACCCTAAACCGTCCCCATCCCCTAACCCTAACCCTACCCAAACCCTAACCCTAACCCGTCCCCGAAGCCTTCCCCTCACCCATCCCCTAATCCTAACCCGTACGCTCACACTTACCCATGCCCTCACACGTACGCTCCCCCTAAACCGTGGTCGTACCCTCACCTGGACCCTAAACCGACCCCGTCCCCTAACCCTAACCCTAGCCCGAACCCTAACCCTAACCCTTCCCCGAAGCCTTCCCCTCACCCGTCCCCTAATCCTAACCCGTACGCTCACACTAACCCGCGCCCTCACACGTACGCTCCCCCTAAAGCGTTGTCGTACCCTCACCTTGACCCTAAACCGTCCTCTTCCCCTAACCCTAACCCAAGCCCGAACCCTAACCCTAAACCTTCCCCGAAGCCTTCCCCTCACCCGTCCCCTAATCCTAACCCGTACGCTCACACTAACCCGCGCCCTCACACGTACGCTCCCCCTAAAGCGTTGTCGTACCCTCACCTGGATCCTAAAACGTCCCCGTCCCCTAACCCTAACCCTAGCCCGAACCCTAACCGTAACCCTTCCCCGAAGCCTTCCCCTCACCCGCCCCTAATACTAACCCGTACGCTCACACTAACGCACGCCCTCACACATACGCTCCCCCTAAACTGTTGTCGTACCCTCACCTGGACCCTAAACCGTCCCCGTCTCCTAACCCTAACCCTAGCCGAACCCTAAACCTAACCCTTCCCCGAAGCCTTCAGGTCACCCGTCACCTAATCCTAACCCGTACCATCACACTACCCACGCCCTCACACGTTCGCTCCACCTAAATCGTTGTCGTATCCTCACCTGGACCCTAAACAGTCCCCGTCCCCTAACCCTAACCCTAGCCCTAACCCTAACCCTAACACTTTCCCGAAGCCTTCCCCTCACCCGTCTCCTAATCCTAACCCGTACGCTCACACTAACCCGCGCCCTCACACGTACGCTCCCCCTAAACCGTTGTCGTACCCTCACCTGCACCCTAAACCGTCCCCGTTCCCTAACCCTAACCCTAGCCCGAACCCTAACCCTAACCCTTCCCCGAAGACATCCCCTCACCCGTACCCTGATCCTAACCCGTACGCTCACACTAACCCGCGCCCTCACACGTACGCTCCCCCTAAAGCGTTGTCGTACCCTCACCTGGACACTAAAACGTCCCCGTCCCCTAACCCTTACCCTTCCCCGAAGCCTTCCCCTCACCCGGCCTGTAATTCTAACCCGTACGCTCACACTAATCCGCGCCCTCACACGTACGCTCCCCCTACACCGTTGTCATACCCACACCTGGACCCTAAACCGTCCCCATCCCCTAACCCTAACCCTAGCCCGAACCTTAACCCTAACCCTTCCCCGAAGCCTTCCCCTCGACCGTCCCCTAATCCTAACCCGTAGGCTCACACTATCCAGCCCGCTCACACGTACGCTGCCCCTAAACCGTTGTCATACCCACACCTGGACCGTAAACCGTCCCCATCCCCTAACCCTAACCCTAGCCCGAACCCTAACCCAAACCCGTCCCCGAAGCCTTCCCCTCACCCATCCACTAATCCTAACCCGTATGCTCACACTAACCCATGCACTCACACGTACGCTCCCCCTAAACCGTGGTCGTACCCTCACCTGGACCCTAAACCGTCCCCGTCCCCTAACCCTAACCCTAGCCCGAACCCTAACCCTAACCCTTCCCCGAAGCCTTCCCCTCAACCGTCCCTTAATCCTAACCCATATGCTGACACTAACCCACACGCTCAAACGTACGCTCCCCCTCAACCGTTGTCGTACCCTCACCTGGACCCTAAACCGTCTCCGTCCCCAAATCCTAACCCTAGCCAGAACCCTAACCCTAACCCTTCCCTGAAGCCTTCCCCTCACCCATCCCCTAATCCTAACCCGTACGCTCACACTAACCCGCGCCCTCACACGAACGGTCCCCCTAAACCGTTGTCGTACCCTCACCTGGACCCTAAACCGTCCCCCTCTCCTAACCCTAACCCTAGCCCGAACCCTAACCTTAACCCTTCCCCGAAGCCTTCCCCTCACCCGTCACCTAATCCTAACCCGTACGCTCACATAACCCACGCCCTCACACGTATGCTCCCCCTAAACCGTTGTCGTACCCTCACGTGGACTCTAAACCGTCCCCGTCCCCTAAACTTAACTCTAGCCCGAATCCTAACCCTAAATCTTCCCCGAATCCTTCCCCTCACCCATCACCTAATCCTAACCCGTATGCTCACACTAACCCGCGCCCTCACACGTACGCTCCCCCTAAAGCGTTGTCGTACCCTCACCTGGACCCTAAACCGTCCCTATCCCCTAACCCTAACCCTAGCCTGAACCCTAACCCTAACCCGTCCCCGAACCCTTCCCATCACCCATCCCCTAATCCTAACCCGTACGCTCACACTAACCCGTGCCCTCACACGTACGCTCCACCTAAACCGTTTTCGTACCCTCACCTTGACCCTAAACCGTCCGCATCCCCTAACCCTAACCCTAGCCCGAACCCTAACCCTAACCCTTCCCTGAAGCCTTCCCCTCACCCATCCCCTAATCCTAACCCGTACGCTCACACTAACCCACGCCCTCACACGTACGCACCCCCTAAAGCATTGTCGTACCCTCACCTGGACACTAAACTGTCCCCGTCCCCAAACCCTAACCCTAGCCCGAACCCTAACACTAACACTTTCCTGAAGCCTTCCCCTCACCCGTCCCCTAATCCTAACCCGTACGCTCACACTAACCCGCGCCCTCACACGTACGCTCCCCCTAAACCGTTGCCGTACCCTCAGCTGGACGCTAAACCGTCCCCATCCCCTAACCCTAACCCTAGCCCGAACCATAACCCTAACCCTTCCCAGAAGCCTTCCCCTCACCCATCCCCTAATCCTAACCCGTACGCTCACACTAACCCGCGCCCTCACACGTACGCTGCCCCTAAAGCGTTGTCGTACCCACACCTGGACCCTAAACCGTCCCCATCCCCTAACCCTAACCCTACCCCGAACCCTAACCCTAACCCTTCCCTGAAGCCTTCCCCTCACCCGTCCCCTAATCCTAACCCGTACGCTCACACTAAAACGCGCCCTCACACTTACGCTCCCCCTACACCGTTGTCGTACCCTCACCTGGACCCTAAACCGTCCCCGTCCCCTAACCCTAACCCTAGCCCGAACCCTAAACCTAACCCTTCCCCGAAGCCTTCCCCTCACCCGTCCCCTAATCCTAACCCGTACGCTCACACTAAACCGCGCCCTCACACGTACGCTCCCCATAAACCGTGGTCGTACCCTCACCTGGACCCTAAACCGTCCCCGTCCCCTAACCCTAACCCTAGCCCGAACCCTAACCCTAACCCTTCCCCGAAGCCTTCCCCTCAACCGTCCCTTAATCCTAACCCATATGCTGACACTAACCCACACGCTCAAACGTACGCTCCCCCTCAACCGTTGTCGTACCCTCACCTGGACCCTAAACCGTCTCCGTCCCCTAATCCTAACCCTAGCCAGAACCCTAACCCTAACCCTTCCCCGAAGCCTTCCCCTCACCCATCCCCTAATCCTAACCCGTACGCTCACACTAACCCGCGCCCTCACACGAACGGTCCCCCTAAACCGTTGTCGTACCCTCATCTGGACCCTAAACCGTCCCCCTCCCCTAACCCTAACCCTAGCCCGAACCCTAACCCTAACCCTTCCCCGAAGCCTTCCCCTCACCCGTCACCTAATCCTAACCCGTACGCTCACATAACCCACGCCCTCACACGTATGCTCCCCCTAAACCGTTGTCGTACCCTCACGTGGACTCTAAACCGTCCCCGTCCCCTAAACTTAACTCTAGCCCGAATCCTAACCCTAAACCTTCCCCGAATCCTTCCCCTCACCCATCACCTAATCCTAACCCGTATGCTCACACTAACCCGCGCCCTCATACGTACGCTCCCCCTAAAGCGTTGTCGTACCCTCACCTGGACCCTAAAACGTCCCTATCCCCTAACCCTAACCCTAGCCTGAACCCTAACCCTAACCCGTCCCCGAAGCCTTCCCCTCACCCATCCCCTAATCCTAACCCGTACGCTCACACTAACCCGTGCCCTCACACGTACGCTCCACCTAAACCGTTTTCGTACCCTCACCTTGACCCTAAACCGTCCGCATCCCCTAACCCTAACCCTAGCCCGAACCCTAACCCTAACCCTTCCCTGAAGCCTTCCCCTCACCCATCCCCTAATCCTAACCCGTACGCTCGCACTAACCCACGCCCTCACACGTACGCACCCCTTAAAGCATTGTCGTACCCTCACCTGGACCCTAAACTGTCCCCGTCCCCAAACCCTAACCCTAGCCCGAACCCTAACACTAACACTTTCCTGAAGCCTTCCCCTCACCCGTCCTCTAATCCTAACCCGTACGCTCACACTAACCCGCGCCCTCACACGTACGCTCCCCCTAAACCGTTGCCGTACCCTCAGCTGGACGCTAAACCGTCCCCATCCCCTAACCATAACCCTAGCCCGAACCATAACCCTAACCCTTCCCAGAAGCCTTCCCCTCACCCATCCCCTAATCCTAACCCGTACGCTCACACTAACCAGCGCCCTCACACGTACGCTGCCCCTAAAGCGTTGTCGTACCCACACCTGGACCCTAAACCGTCCCCATCCCCTAACCCTAACCCTAGCCCGAACCTTAACCCTAACCCTTCCCCGAAGCCTTCCCCTCACCCGTCCCCTAATCCTAGCCCGTACGCTCACACTAAGCCACGCCCTAACACATACGCTCCCCCTAAACTTTTGTCGTACCCTCACCTGGACCCTAAACTGTCCCCGTCCCCTAACCCTTACCCTAGCCCGAACCCTAACCCTAAACCTTCCCCGAAGCCTTTCCCTCACCCGTCCCCTAATCCTAACCCGTACGCTCACACTAAACAGCCCGCTCACACCTACGCTGCCCCTAAACCGTTGTGGTACCCTCACCTGGACCCTAAACCGTCCCCATACCCTAACCCTAACCCTACCCAAACCCTAACACTAACCCGTCCCCGAAGCCTTCCTCTCACCCGTCCCCTAATCCTAACCCGTACGCTCACACTAACCCGCGCCCTCACACGTTCGCTCCCCCTAAACAATTGTCGTGCCCTCACCTAGACCCTAAACCGTCCCCATCCCCTAACCCTAACCCTAGCCCGAACCTTAACCCTAACCATTCCCCGAAGCCTTCCCCTTACCCGTCCCCTAATCATAACCCGTACGCTCACACTAACCCACGTCTTCACACGTACGCTCCCCCTAAACCGTTTTCGTACCCTCACCTGTACCCGAAACCCTCCCCATCTCCGAACCTTAACCCTAGTCCGATCCCTAACCCTAACACTTCCCCGAAGCCTTCCCCTCACCCGTCCCCTAATTCTAACCCGTACGCTCACACTAAAACGCGTCCTCACACTTACGCTCCCCCTACACCGTTGTCGTACCCTCACCTGGACCCTAAACCGTCCCCGTCCCCTAACCCTAACCCTAGCCCGAACCCTAAACCTAACCCTTCCCCGAAGCCTTCCCCTCACCCGTCCCCTAATCCTAACCCGAACGCTCACACTAACCCGCGCCCTCACACGTACGCTCCCCCTAAAACATTGTCGTACCCTCACCTGGACCCTAAACCGTCCCCGTCCCCTAACCCTAACCCTAGCCCGAACCCTAACCCTAACCCGTCCCCGAAGCCTTCCCCTCACCCAACCCCTAATCCTAAACCGTACGCTCACACTAACCCGTGCCCTCACATGTACGCTCCACCTAAACCGTTTTCGTACCCTTACCTTGACCCTAAACCGTCCCCATCCCCTAACCCTAACCCTAGCACGAACCCTAACCCTAACCCTTCCCCGAAGCCTTCCCCTCACCCGTCCCCTAATCCTAACCCGTACGCTCACAGTAACCCGCTCCCTCACACTTACGCTCCCCCTAAACCGTTGTCATACACTCACCTGGACCCTAAACCGTGCCCGTCCCCTAACCCTAACCCTAGCCCGAACCCTAACCCTAAACCTTCCCCGAAGCCTTCCCCTCACCCGTCCCCTATTCCTAACCCTTACGCTCACACTAACCCGCGCCCTCACACGTACGCTCCCCCTAAACCGTTGTCGTACCCTCACCTGGACCCTAAACCGTCTCCGTCCCCTAACCATAACCCTAGCCCGAACCCTAACCCTAACCCTTCCCCGAAGCCTTCCCCTCACCCGTCCCCTAATACTAACCCGTACGCTGACACTTACCCACGCGCTCACACATACGCTCCCCCTCAAACGTTGTCGTACCCTCACCTGGACCCTAAACCGTACCCGTCCCCTAACCCTAACCCTAGCCCGAACCCTAACCCTAACACTTCCCCGAAGCCTTCCCCTCACCTATCCACTAATCCTAACCCGTACGCTCACACTAACCTGCGCCCTCACACGTACGCTCCTCCTAAACCGTTGTCGTACCCTCACCTGGACCCTAAACGGTCCCCGTCGCCTAACCAAACCCTAGCCCGAACCCTAACCCTAACCCTTCCCTGAAGCCTGCCCCTCACCCGTCCCCTAAGCCTAACCCGTACGCTCACACTAACCCTCGCCCTCACACGTACACACCCCCTAAACCGTTGTCGTACCCTCACCTGGACCCTAAACCGTCCCCATCCCCTAACCCTAACCCTAGCTCAAACCCTAACCCTACCCCTTCCCCGAAGTCTTCCCCTCACACATCCCCTAATCCTAACCCGTACGCTCACACTAACCCGCGCCCTCACACGAACGGTCCCCCTAAACCGTTGTCGTACCCTCATCTGGACCGTAAACCGTCCCAGTACCCTAACCAAACCCTAGCCCGAACCCTAACCCTAACCCTTCCCCGAAGCCTTCTCCTCACCCGTCCCCTAATCCTAACTCATACGCTCACACTAACCCGCGCCCTCACAGGTACGGTCCCCCTAAACCGTTGTCATACCCTCACCTGGACCTTAAACCATCCCCGTCCCCTAACACTTACCCTAGCCTGAACTCTAACCCTAACATTTCCCCGAAGCCTTCCCCTCACCCGTCCCCTAAGCCTAACCCGTTCGCTCAAACTAACCCGCGCCCTCACACGTACACTCCGCCTAAACCGTTGTCGTACCCTCACCTGAACCCTAAACCGTCCCCATCCCCTAACCCTAACCCTAGCTCAAACCCTAACCCTACCCTTTCCCCGAAGTCTTCCCCTCACACATCCCCTAATCCTAACCCGTATGCTCGCACTAACCCGCGCCCTCACACGTACGCACCCCCTAAAACGTTCTCGTACCGTCACCTGGACCCTAAACCGTCCCAGTACCCTAACACTAACCCTAGCCCGAACCCTAACCCTAACACTTCCGCGAAGCCTTCCCCTCACCCGTCCCCTAATCCTAACCAGTACGCTCACACTAATCAGCCAGCTCACACGTACGCCGCCCCTAAACCGTTGTCGTACCCTCACCTGGATCCTAAACCGTCCCCATCCCCTAACCCTAACCCTAGCCCGAACCATAACCCTAACCCGTCCCCGAAGTCTTCCCCTCACACATCCCCTAATCCTAACCCGTACGCTCACACTTACCCATGCCCTCACACGTACGCTCCCCCTAAACCGTGGTCGTACCCTCACCTGGACCCTAAACCGTCCCCGTTCCCTAACCCTAACCCTAGCCCGAACTCTAACCCTAACCCTTCCCCGAAGCCTTCCCCTCACCCGTCCCTTAATCCTAACCCGTACGCTCACACTAACCCGCGCCCTCACACGTACGCTCCCCCTAAAGCGTTGTCGAACCCTCACCTTGACCCTAAACCGTCCCCGTCCCCTAACACTAAACCTAGCCCGAACCCTAACCCTAAACCTTCCCCGAAGCCTTCCCCTCACCTGTCCCCTAATCCTAACCCGTACGCTCACACTAACCCGCGCCCTCACACGTACGCTCCCCCTAAACCGTTGTCGTACCCTCACCTGGACCCTAAACCGTCCCCGTCCCCTAACCCTAACCCTAGCCCGAACCCTAACCCTAACTCTTCCCCGAAGACATCCCGTCACCCGTCCCCTAATCCTAACCCGTACGCTCACACTAACACGCGCCCTCACACGTACGCTTCCCCTAAACCATTGTCGTGCCCTCACCTGGACCCTAAACCGTCCCCATCCCCTAACCCTAACCCTAGCCCGAACCTTAACCCTAACCATTCCCCGAAGCCTTCCCCTCACCCGTCCCCTAATCCAAACCCGTACGCTAACACTAACCCACGTCTTCACACATACGCTCCCCCTAAACCGTTGTCGTACCCTCACCTGGACCCTAAACCGTCCCCGTCACTTAAACCTAACCCTAGTCCGAACCCTAACCCTAACACTTCACCGAAGCCTTCCTCTCACCCGTCCCCTAATCCTAATCCGTACACTCACACTAACCCGCGCCCTCACACGTACGCTCCCCCTAAACCGTTGTCATAACCTCACCTGGACCCTAAACCATCCCCGTCCCCTAACGCTAACCCTAGCCCGAACCCTAACCCTAACCCTTCCCCGAAGCCTTCCCCTCACCAGTCACCTAATCCTAGCCCGTACGCTCACACTAAACCGCGCCCTAACACGTACGCTCCCCCTAAACCGTTGTCGTACCCTCACCTGGACCCTAAACTGTCCCCGTCCCCTAACCCTAACCCTAGCCCGAACCCTAACCCTAACCCTTCCCCGAAGCCTTCCCCTCACCCGTCCCCTAATCCTAACCCGTACGCTCACACTAAACAGCCCGCTCACACGTACGCTGCCTCTAAACCGTTGTGGTACCCTCACCTGGACCCTAAACCATCCCCATCCCCTAACCCTAACCCTACCCAAACCCTAACACTAACCCGTCCCCGAAGCCTTCCCCTCACCCGTCCCCTAATCCTAACCCGTACGCTCACACTACCCCGCGCCCTCACACGTACGCTCCCTCTAAACCGTTGTCGTACCCTCACCTGGACCCTAAACCGTCCCCATCCCCTAACCCTAACCCTAGCCCGAAACTTAACCCTAACCATTCCCCGAAGCCTTCCCCTCACCCATCCCCTAATCATAACCCGTATGCTCACATTAACCCACGTCTTCACACGTACGCTCCCCCTAAACCGTTGTCGTACCCACACCTGTACCCAAAACCCTGCCCATCCCCGAACCTTAACCCTAGTCCGATCCCTAACCCTAAACCTTCCCCGAAGCCTTCCCCTCACCCGTCCCCTAATTCTAACCCGTACGCTCACACTGAAACGCACCCTCACACTTACGCTCCCCCTAAACCGTTGTCGTACCCTCACCTGGACCCTAAACCGTCCCCGTCCCCTAACCCTAACCCTAGCCCGAACCCTAAACCTAACCCTTCCCCGAAGCCTTCCCCTCACACTTCCCCTAATCCTAACCCGTACGCTCACACTAACCCGCGCTCTCACACGTACGCTCCCCCTAAACCGTTGTCGTACCCTCACCTGGACCCTAAACCGTCCCCTTCCCCTAACCCTAACCCTAGCCCGAACCCTAACCCTAAACCTTCCCCGAAGCCTTCCCCTCAACCGTCCCCTAATCCTAACCCGTACGCTCACACTATCCAGTCCGCTCACACGTACGCTGCCCCTAAACCGTTGTCGTACCCACACCTGGACCCTAAACCGTCCCCATCCCCTAACCCTAAACCTAGCCCGAACCCTAACCCTAACCCGTCCCCGAAGCCTTCCACTCACCTATCCCCTAATCCTAACCCGTACGCTCACACTAACCCGTGCCCTCACAGGTACGCTCCACCTAAACCGTTGTCGTACCCTCACCTGGACCCTAAACCGTCCCCATCCCCTAACCCTAACCCTAGCTCAAACCCTAACCCTACCCCTTCCCTGAAGTCTTCCCCTCACACATCCCCTAATCCTAACCCGTACGCTCACACTAACCCGCGCCCTCACACGTACGCACCCCCTTAACCGTTGTGGTACCCTCACCTGGATCCTAAACCGTCCCAGTACCCTAACCAAACCCTAGCCCGAACCCTAACCCTAACCCTTCCCCGAAGCCTTCCCCTCACCCGTCGCCTAATCCTAACTCATACGCTCACACTAACCCGCGCCCTCACACGTACGGTCCCCCTAAACCGTTGTCATACCCTCACCTGGACCTTAAACCATCCCCGTCCCCTAACACTTACCCTAGCCTGAACTCTAACCCTAACATTTCCCCGAAGCCTTCCCCTCACCCGTCCCCTAAGCCTAACCCGTACGCTCACACTAACCCGCGCCCTAACACGTACACTCCGCCTAAACCGTTGTCGTACCCTCACCTGAACCCTAAACCGTCCCCATCCCCTAACCCTAACCCTAGCTCAAACCCTAACCCTACCCTTTCCCCGAAGTCTTCCCCTCACACATCCCCTAATCCTAACCCGTACGCTCACACTAACCCGCGCCCTCACACGTACGCACCCCCTAAAACGTTCTCGTACCGTCACCTGGACCCTAAACCGTCCCAGTACCCTAACACTAACCCTAGCCCGAACCCTAACCCTAACACTTCCGCGAAGCCTTCCCCTCACCCGTCCCCTAATCCTAACCAGTACGCTCACACTAATCAGCCAGCTCACACGTACGCCGCCCCTAAACCGTTCTCGTACCCTCACCTGGACCCTAAACCGTCCCCATCCCCTAACCCTAACCCTAGCCCGAACCATAACCCTAACCCGTCCCCGAAGTCTTCCCCTCACACATCCCCTAATCCTAACCCGTACGCTCACACTTACCCATGCCCTCACACGTACGCTCCCCCTAAACCGTGGTCGTACCCTCACCTGGACCCTAAACCGTCCCCGTCCCCTAACCCTAACCCTAGCCCGAACTCTAACCCTAACCCTTCCCCGAAGCCTTCCCCTCACACTTCCCCTAATCCTAACCCGTACGCTCACACTAACCCGCGCTCTCACACGTACGCTCCCCCTAAACCGTTGTCGTACCCTCACCTGGACCCTAAACCGTCCCCGTCCCCTAACCCTAACCCTAGCCCGAACCCTAACCCTAAACCTTCCCGGAAGCCTTCCCCTCACCCGTCCCCTAATCCTAACCCGTACGCTCACACTATCCAGTCCGCTCACACGTACGCTGCCCCTAAACCGTTGTCGTACCCACACCTGGACCCTAAACCGTCCCCATCCCCTAACCCTAAACCTAGCCCGAACCCTAACCCTAACCCGTCCCCGAAGCCTTGCACTCACCCATCCCCTAATCCTAACCCGTACGCTCACACTAACCCGTGCCCTCACAGGTACGCTCGACCTAAACCGTTTTCATACCCTCACCTTGACCCTAAACCGTCCCCATACCCTAACCCTAATCCTAGCCCGAACCCTAACCCTAACCCTTCCCCGAAGCCTTCCCCTCACCCGTCCCCTAATCCTAACCCGTACGCTCACACTAACCAGCGCCCTCACACTTACGCTCCCCCTAAACCGTTGTTGTACACTCACCTGGACCCTAAACCGTCCCGGTCCCCTAACCCTAACCCTAGCCCGAACCCTAACCCTAAACCTTCCCCGAAGCCTTCCCCTCACCCGTCCCCTAATCCTAACCCGTACGCTCAAACTAAACAGCCCGCTCACACGTACGCTGCCCCTAAACCGTTGTGGTACCCTCACCTAGACCCTAAACCGTCCCCGTCCCCTAACCCTAACCCTAGCCCGAACCCTAAACTTAACCCTTCCCCGAAGCCTTCCCCTCACCCGTCCCCTAATCCTAACCCGTACGCTCAAACTAAACAGCCCGCTCACACGTACGCTGCCCCTAAACCGTTGTGGTACCCTCACCTAGACCCTAAACCGTCCCCGTCCCCTAACCCTAACCCTAGCCCGAACCCTAAACATAAACCTTCACCGAAGCCTTCCACTCACCCGTCCCCAAATCGTAACCCGTACACTCACACTAACCCACGCCCTCACACGTACGCTCCCCCTAAACCGTTGTCGTACCCTCACCTGGACCCTAAACCGTCCCCGTCCCCTAACCCTAACCCTAGCCCGAACCCTACCCTAACCCTTCCCCAAAACGTTCCCCTCACCCGCCCCTAATCCTAACCCGTACGCTCACACTAACCCACGCCGTCACACGTACGCTACCCCTAAACCGTTGTCGTACCCTCACTGGACCCTAAACCGTCGCCGTCCCCTAACACTAAAACTAGCCCGAACCCTAACCCTAACACTTTCCCGAAGCCTTACCCTCCCCCGTCCTCTAATCCTAACCCGTATGCTCACACTAACCCACGCCCTCACACGTATGCTCCCCCTAAACCGTTGTCGTACCCTCACCTGGAACCTAAACCGTCTCCGTCCCCTAACCCTAACCCTAGCCCGAAACCTAAACCTAACCCTTCCCCGAAGCCTTCCCCTCACCCGTCCCCTAATCCTATCCCGTACGCTCACACTAACCCGCGCCCTCACACGTACGCTCCCCCTAAACCGTTGTCGTACCCTCACCTGGTCCCTAAACCGTCCCCGTCCCCTAACCCTAACCCTAGCCCGAACCCTAACCCTAACCCTTCCCCGAAGCCTTCCCCTCACCTGTCCCCTAATCCTATCCCGTACGGTCACACTAACGCGCGCCCTCACACGTACGCTCCCCCTAAACCGTTGTCGTACCCTCACCTGGACGCTAAACCGTCCCCGTCCCCTAACCCTAACCCTAGACCGAACCCTAAACCTAACCCTTCCTCGAAGCCTACCCCTCACCCTTCCCCTAATCCTAATCCGTACGCCCACACTAACCCGTGCCCTCACACGTACGCTCCCCCTAAACCGCTGTCGTACCCTCAGCTGGACCCTAAACCCTCCCCGTCCCCTAACCCTAACCCTAGCGCGAACCCTAACCCTAACCCTTCCCCAAAGCCTTCCCCTCACCCGTCCCCTAATCCTAACCCGTACGCTCACACTAACCCACGCCCTCACACGTACGCTACCCCTAAACCGTTGTTGTACCCTCACTGGACCCTAAACCGACACCGACCCCTAACCTTAACCCTAGCCCGAACCCTAACCCTAACCCTTCCCCGAAGCCTTCCCCTCACGCGTCCCCAAATCCTAAACCGTACGCGCACACTAACCCACACCCTCACACGTACGTTCCCCCTAAACCGTTGTCGTACCCTCACCTGGACCCTAAACCGTCCCCGTACCCTAACCCTAACCCTAGCCCGAACCCTAACCATAACTCTTCCCCGAAGCCTTCCCCTCACCCGTCCCCTAATCCTAACCCGTACGCTCACACTAACCCGCGCCCTCACACGTACGCTCACCCTAAACCGTTATCGTACCCTCACCTGGAACCTAAACCGTCCCCGTCCACTAACCCTAACCCTAGCCCGAACCCTAACCCGAACCCTTCCCTGAAGCCTTCCCCTCACCCGTCCCCTAATCCTAACCCGTAAGCTCACACGTACGCTCGCCCTAAACCGTTGTCGTACCCTCACCTGGTCCCTAAACCGTCCCCATTCCCTAACCCTAACCCTAGCCCGAACCCTAACCCTAAACCTTCCGCGAAGCCTTCCCCTCACCCGTCCCCTAATCCTAACCCGTACGCTCACACTAACCCGCACCCTCACACGTACTCTCCCCCTAAACCATTGTCGTACACTCACGTGGACCCTAAATCGTCCCCGTCCCCTAACCCTAACCCTAACCAGAACCCCAAACCTAACCCTTCCCCGAAGCCTTCCCCTCACCCGTCCCCTAATCCTAACCCGTACGCTCACACTAACCCGTGCCCTCACACGTACGCTCTCCCTAAACCGTTGTCGTACCCCCACCTGGACCCTAAACCGTCCCCGTCCCCTAAACGTAACCGTAGCCCAAACCCTAACCCTAAACCTTCCCCAAAGCCTTCCCCTCACCCGTCCCCGAATCATAACCTGTACGCTCACACTAACCCACGCCCTCACACGTACGTTCCTCTTAAAACGTTGTCGTACCCTCACCTGGACCCTAAACGGTCCCCGTCCCCTAACGCAAACCCTATCCCGAACCCTAACCCTAAACCTTCCCAGAAGCCTTCCCCTCACCCGTCCCCTAATACTAACCCGTACGCTCACACTAACCCACGTCTTCACACGTACACTCCCCCTAAAACCGTTGTCGTACCCTCACATGGACCCTAAATCATCCCCGTCCCCTAATCCGAACCCTAGCCCGAACCCTCACCCTAACCCTTCCCCGAAGCCTTCCCCTCACCCGTCCCCTAATCCTAACCCGTACGCTCACACTAACCCACGCCCTCACACGTACACACCCCCTAAATCGTTATCGTACCCTCACCTGGAACCTAAACCATCCCCGTCCCCTAACCCTAACCCTAGCACGAACCATAACCCTAACCCTTCCCCGAAACCTTCCCCTCACCCGTCCCCTAATCCTAACCCATACGCTCACACTAACCTGCGCCCACAAACGTACACTCCCCCTAAACCGTTGTCGTACACTCACCTGGACCCTAAACCGTCCCCGTCCCCTAACCCTAACCCTAGCCCGAACCCTAAACCTAACCCTTCCCCGAAGCCTACCCCTCACCCGTTCCCTAATCCTAATCCGTACGCTCACACTAACCTGTGCCCTCACACGTATGCTCACCCTAAACCGTTGTCGTACCCTCACCTGGACCCTAAACCGTCCCCGTCCCCTAACCCTAACCCTAGCCCGAAAACTAAACCTAACCCTTCCCCGAAACCTTCCCCTCACCCGTCCCCTAATCCTAACCCGTATTCTCACACTAACCCGCGACCTCACACGTACGCTCCCCCTAAACCGTTGTTCTACCCTCACCTGGAACCTAAACCGTCCCCGTCCCCTAACCCTAACCCTAGCCCGAACCCTAAACCTAAACCTTCCCCGAAGCCTTCCCCTCACCCGTCCCCTAATCCTAACCCGTACGCTCACACTAATCCGCGCCCTCACACGTACGCTCCCCCTAATCCGTTGTCGTACCCTCACCTGGACCCTAAACCGTCCCCATCCCCTAACCCTAACCCTAGCCCGAACCCTAACCCTAACCCTTCCCCGAAGCCTTCCCCTCACCCGTCCCCTAATCCTAACCCGTACG
The DNA here is from genome assembly GCF_964270905.1 of Leucopleurus acutus. NCBI lineage: Eukaryota > Metazoa > Chordata > Mammalia > Artiodactyla > Delphinidae > Leucopleurus > Leucopleurus acutus. Next base: position 626,099 of record NW_028139174.1, read on the forward strand.
CTCACACTAAACCGCGCCCTCACAGGTACGCTCCCCGTAAACCGTTGTCGTACCCTCACCTGGACCCTAAACCGTCCCCGTCCCTTAACCATAACCCTAGCCCGAACCCTAACCATAACCCTTCCCCGAAGCCTTCCCCTCACCCGTCCCCAAATCCTAACCCGTACGCGCACACTAACCCACCCCCTCACACGTAGGATCCCCCTAAACCGTTGTCGTACCCTGACCTGGACCCTAAACCGTCCCCGTCCCCTAACCCTAACCCTAGCCCGAACCCTAACCCTAACCCTTACCCGAAGCCTTCCCCTCACCCTTCCCCTAATCCTAACCCGTACGCTCACACTAACCCACGCCCTCACACGTACGCTCCCCCTAAACCGTTGTCGTACCCTCACCTGGACCCTAAACCCTCCCCGTCCCCTAACCCTAACCCTAGCCCGAAACCTAACCCTAACTCTTCCCCGAAGCCTTCCCCTCACCCGTTCCCTAATCCTAACCCGTACGCTCACACTAACCCGCGCCCTCACACGTACGCTCACCCTAAACCGTTATCGTACCCTCACCTGGAACCTAAACCGTCCCCGTCCCCTAACCCTAACCCTAGCCCGAACCCTAACCCTAACACTTCCCTGAAGCCTTCCCCTCACCCATCCCCTAATCCTACCCCGTACGCTCACACTAACCCGCGCACTCACACGTACGCTCGCCCTAAACCGTTGTCGTACCCTCACCTTGTCCCTAAACCGTCCCCATCCCCAACCCTAACCCTAGCCCGAACCCTAAACCTAAATCTTCCCCGAAGCCTTCCCCTCACCCGTCCCCTAATCCTAACCCGTACGCTCACACTAACACGCGCCCTCACACGTACTCTCCCCCTAAACCATTGTCGTACACTCACCTGGACCCTAAACCGTCCCCGTTCCCTAACCCTAACCCTAACCCGAACCCCAAACCTAACCCTTCCCCGAAGCCTTCCCCTCACTCGTCCCGTAATCCTAACCCGTACGCTCACACTAACCCGTGCCCTCACACGTACGCTCTCCCTAAACCGTTGTCGTACCCCCACCTGGACCCTAAACCGTCCCCGTCCCCTAAACGTAACCGTAGCCCGAACCCTAACCCTAAACCTTCCCCAAAGCCTTCCCCTCACCCGTCCCCGAATCATAACCCGTACGCTCACACTAACCAGCGCCCTCACACGTATGCTCCCCCTAAACCGTTGTCGTACCTTCACCTGGACCCTAAACCGTCCCCATCCCCTAACCCTAACCCTAGCCCGAACCCTAACCCTAACACTTTCCCGGAGCCTTCCCCTCCCCCGTCCCCTAATCCTAACCCGTACGCTCACACTAACCCGCTCCCTCACACGTACGCTCCCCCTAAACCGTTGTCGTAACCTCACCTGGTCCCTAAACCGTCCCCGTCCCCTAACACTAACCCTAGCCCGAACCCTAACCCTAACCCTTCCCCGAAGCCTTCCTCTCACCTGTCCCCTAATCCTACCCCGTACGGTTACACTAACCCGCGCCCTCACACGTACGCTCCCCCTAAACCGTTGTCGTACCCTCACCTGGACCCTAAACCGTCCCAGTCCCCTAACCCTAACCCTAGCCCGAACCCTAACCCTAACCCTTCCCCGAAGCCTTCCCCTCACCCGTCCCCTAATCCTAACCCGTACGCTCACACTAACCCGCACCCTCACACGTACGCTCCCCATAAACCTTTGTCGTACACTCACCTGGAACCTAAACCTTCCCTTTCCCTAACCCTAACCCTAGCCCCAACCCTAACCCTAACACTTCCCCGAAGCCTTCCCCTCACCCGTCACCTAATCCTAAACCGTACGCTCACACTAACCTGCGCCCTCAAACGTACGCTCCCCCTAAACCGTTGTCGTACCCTCAACTGTACCCTAATCCGTCCCCGTCCCCTAACCCTAACCCTAGCCCGAACCCTAAACCTAACCCTTTCTCGAAGCCTACACCTCACACTTCCCCTAATCCTAATCCGTACGCCCACACTAACCCATGCCCTCACACGTACGCTCCCCCTAAACCGCTGTCGTACCCTCAACTGTACCCTAAACCGTCCACGTCCCCTGACCCTAACCCTAGCCTGAACCCTAACCTTAACCCTTCCCCAAAGCCTTCCCCTCACCCGTCCCCTAATCCTAACCCGTACGCTCACACTAACCCGCGCCCTCACACGTACGCTCCCCCTAAACCGTTGTCGTACCCTCACCTGGTCCCTAAACCGTCCCCGTCCCCTAACCCTAACCCAGGCCCGAACCCTAACCCTAAACCTTCCCCGAAGCCTTCCCCTCACCCGTCCCCTAATGCTAACCCGTACGATCACACTAACCCGCGCCCTCACACGTACGCTCCCCCTAAACCATTGTCGTACACTCACCTGAACCTTAAACCGTCCCTGTGCCCTAACCCTAACCCTAGCCCGAACCTTAACCCTAACCCTTCCCCGAAGCCTTCCCCTCACCAGTCCCCTAATCCTAATCCGTACGCTCACACTAACCCATGCCCTCACACGTACGCTCCCCCTAAACCGTTGTTGTACCCTCAGCTGCACCCTATATCGTCCCCGTCCCCTAACCCTCACCCTAGCCCGAACACTAACCCTAACACTTCCACGAAGCCTTCACCTCATCCGTCCCCTAATCCTAACACGTACGCTCACACTAACCCATGCCCTCACACGTACGCTCCCCCTAAACCGTTGTTGTACCCTCAGCTGGACCCTAAACCGTCCCCGTCCCCTAACCCTAACCCTAGCCGAAACCCTAACCCTAACCCTTCCCCTCACCCGTCCCCTAATCCTAACCCGTACGCTGACACTAACCCGCGCCCTCACACATACGCTCCCCCTAAACCATTGTTGTACCCTCACCTGGACCCTATACTGTCTCCGTCCCCTAACCCTAAACCTAGCCCGAACCCTAACCCTAACCCTTCCCCGAAGCCTTCGCCTCACCCGTCCCCTAATCCTTACCCGTACGCTCACACTAACCAACACCCTCACACGTACGCTCCCCCTAAAGGGTTGTCGTACCCTCCTGGACCCTAAACCGTCCCCGTCCCCTAACCCTAACCCTAGCCCGAACCCTAACCCTCACCCTTCCCCGAAGCCTTCCCCTCACCCGTCCCCTAATCCTAACCCGTACGCTCACACTAACCCGCGCCCTCACACGTACGCTCACCCTAAACCGTTATCGTACCCTCACCTGGAACCTAAACCGTCCCCGTCCACTAACCCTAACCCTAGCCCGAACCCTAACCCGAACCCTTCCCTGAAGCCTTCCCCTCACCCGTCCCCTAATCCTAACCCGTAAGCTCACACGTACGCTCGCCCTAAACCGTTGTCGTACCCTCACCTGGTCCCTAAACCGTCCCCATTCCCTAACCCTAACCCTAGCCCGAACCCTAACCCTAAACCTTCCGCGAAGCCTTCCCCTCACCCGTCCCCTAATCCTAACCCGTACGCTCACACTAACCCGCACCCTCACACGTACTCTCCCCCTAAACCATTGTCGTACACTCACGTGGACCCTAAATCGTCCCCGTCCCCTAACCCTAACCCTAACCAGAACCCCAAACCTAACCCTTCCCCGAAGCCTTCCCCTCACCCGTCCCCTAATCCTAACCCGTACGCTCACACTAACCCGTGCCCTCACACGTACGCTCTCCCTAAACCGTTGTCGTACCCCCACCTGGACCCTAAACCGTCCCCGTCCCCTAAACGTAACCGTAGCCCAAACCCTAACCCTAAACCTTCCCCAAAGCCTTCCCCTCACCCGTCCCCGAATCATAACCTGTACGCTCACACTAACCCACGCCCTCACACGTACGTTCCTCCTAAAACGTTGTCGTACCCTCACCTGGACCCTAAACGGTCCCCGTCCCCTAACGCAAACCCTATCCCGAACCCTAACCCTAAACCTTCCCAGAAGCCTTCCCCTCACCCGTCCCCTAATACTAACCCGTACGCTCACACTAACCCACGTCTTCACACGTACACTCCCCCTAAAACCGTTGTCGTACCCTCACATGGACCCTAAATCATCCCCATCCCCTAATCCGAACCCTAGCCCGAACCCTCACCCTAACCCTTCCCCGAAGCCTTCCCCTCTCCCGTCCCCTAATCCTAACCCGTACGCTCACACTAACCCACGCCCTCACACGTACACACCCCCTAAATCGTTGTCGTACCCTCACCTGGAACCTAAACCATCCCCGTCCCCTAACCCTAACCCTAGCACGAACCATAACCCTAACCCTTCCCCGAAACCTTCCCCTCACCCGTCCCCTAATCCTAACCCATACGCTCACACTAACCTGCGCCCACAAACGTACACTCCCCCTAAACCGTTGTCGTACACTCACCTGGACCCTAAACCGTCCCCGTCCCCTAACCCTAACCCTAGCCCGAACCCTAAACCTAACCCTTCCCCGAAGCCTACCCCTCACCCGTTCCCTAATCCTAATCCGTACGCTCACACTAACCTGTGCCCTCACACGTATGCTCACCCTAAACCGTTGTCGTACCCTCACCTGGACCCTAAACCGTCCCCGTCCCCTAACCCTAACCCTAGCCCGAAAACTAAACCTAACCCTTCCCCGAAACCTTCCCCTCACCCGTCCCCTAATCCTAACCCGTATTCTCACACTAACCCGCGACCTCACACGTACGCTCCCCCTAAACCGTTGTTCTACCCTCACCTGGAACCTAAACCGTCCCCGTCCCCTAACCCTAACCCTAGCCCGAACCCTAAACCTAAACCTTCCCCGAAGCCTTCCCCTCACCCGTCCCCTAATCCTAACCCGTACGCTCACACTAATCCGCGCCCTCACACGTACGCTCCCCCTAATCCGTTGTCGTACCCTCACCTGGACCCTAAACCGTCCCCATCCCCTAACCCTAACCCTAGCCCGAACCCTAACCCTAACCCTTCCCCGAAGCCTTCCCCTCACCCGTCCCCTAATCCTAACCCGTACGCTCACACTAAACCGCGCCCTCACAGGTACGCTCCCCGTAAACCGTTGTCGTACCCTCACCTGGACCCTAAACCGTCCCCGTCCCTTAACCATAACCCTAGCCCGAACCCTAACCATAACCCTTCCCCGAAGCCTTCCCCTCACCCGTCCCCAAATCCTAACCCGTACGCGCACACTAACCCACCCCCTCACACGTAGGATCCCCCTAAACCGTTGTCGTACCCTGACCTGGACCCTAAACCGTCCCCGTCCCCTAACCCTAACCCTAGCCCGAACCCTAACCCTAACCCTTACCCGAAGCCTTCCCCTCACCCTTCCCCTAATCCTAACCCGTACGCTCACACTAACCCACGCCCACACACGTACGCTCCCCCTAAACCGTTGTCGTACCCTCACCTGGACCCTAAACCCTCCCCGTCCCCTAACCCTAACCCTAGCCCGAACCCTAACCCTAACTCTTCCCCGAAGCCTTCCCCTCACCCGTTCCCTAATCCTAACCCGTACGCTCACACTAACCCGCGCCCTCACACGTACGCTCACCCTAAACCGTTATCGTACCCTCACCTGGAACCTAAACCGTCCCCGTCCCCTAACCCTAACCCTAGCCCGAACCCTAACCCTAACACTTCCCTGAAGCCTTCCCCTCACCCGTCCCCTAATCCTACCCCGTACGCTCACACTAACCCGCGCACTCACACGTACGCTCGCCCTAAACCGTTGTCGTACCCTCACCTTGTCCCTAAACCGTCCCCATCCCCAACCCTAACCCTAGCCCGAACCCTAAACCTAAATCTTCCCCGAAGCCTTCCCCTCACCCGTCCCCTAATCCTAACCCGTACGCTCACACTAACACGCGCCCTCACACGTACTCTCCCCCTAAACCATTGTCGTACACTCACCTGGACCCTAAACCGTCCCCGTTCCCTAACCCTAACCCTAACCCGAACCCCAAACCTAACCCTTCCCCGAAGCCTTCCCCTCACTCGTCCCGTAATCCTAACCCGTACGCTCACACTAACCCGTGCCCTCACACGTACGCTCTCCCTAAACCGTTGTCGTACCCCCACCTGGACCCTAAACCGTCCCCGTCCCCTAAACGTAACCGTAGCCCGAACCCTAACCCTAAACCTTCCCCAAAGCCTTCCCCTCACCCGTCCCCGAATCATAACCCGTACGCTCACACTAACCAGCGCCCTCACACGTATGCTCCCCCTAAACCGTTGTCGTACCTTCACCTGGACCCTAAACCGTCCCCATCCCCTAACCCTAACCCTAGCCCGAACCCTAACCCTAACACTTTCCCGGAGCCTTCCCCTCCCCCGTCCCCTAATCCTAACCCGTACGCTCACACTAACCCGCTCCCTCACACGTACGCTCCCCCTAAACCGTTGTCGTAACCTCACCTGGTCCCTAAACCGTCCCCGTCCCCTAACACTAACCCTAGCCCGAACCCTAACCCTAACCCTTCCCCGAAGCCTTCCTCTCACCTGTCCCCTAATCCTACCCCGTACGGTTACACTAACCCGCGCCCTCACACGTACGCTCCCCCTAAACCGTTGTCGTACCCTCACCTGGACCCTAAACCGTCCCAGTCCCCTAACCCTAACCCTAGCCCGAACCCTAACCCTAACCCTTCCCCGAAGCCTTCCCCTCACCCGTCCCCTAATCCTAACCCGTACGCTCACACTAACCCGCACCCTCACACGTACGCTCCCCATAAACCTTTGTCGTACACTCACCTGGAACCTAAACCTTCCCTTTCCCTAACCCTAACCCTAGCCCCAACCCTAACCCTAACACTTCCCCGAAGCCTTCCCCTCACCCGTCACCTAATCCTAAACCGTACGCTCACACTAACCTGCGCCCTCAAACGTACGCTCCCCCTAAACCGTTGTCGTACCCTCAACTGTACCCTAATCCGTCCCCGTCCCCTAACCCTAACCCTAGCCCGAACCCTAAACCTAACCCTTTCTCGAAGCCTACACCTCACACTTCCCCTAATCCTAATCCGTACGCCCACACTAACCCATGCCCTCACACGTACGCTCCCCCTAAACCGCTGTCGTACCCTCAACTGTACCCTAAACCGTCCACGTCCCCTGACCCTAACCCTAGCCTGAACCCTAACCTTAACCCTTCCCCAAAGCCTTCCCCTCACCCGTCCCCTAATCCTAACCCGTACGCTCACACTAACCCGCGCCCTCACACGTACGCTCCCCCTAAACCGTTGTCGTACCCTCACCTGGTCCCTAAACCGTCCCCGTCCCCTAACCCTAACCCAGGCCCGAACCCTAACCCTAAACCTTCCCCGAAGCCTTCCCCTCACCCGTCCCCTAATGCTAACCCGTACGATCACACTAACCCGCGCCCTCACACGTACGCTCCCCCTAAACCATTGTCGTACACTCACCTGAACCTTAAACCGTCCCTGTGCCCTAACCCTAACCCTAGCCCGAACCTTAACCCTAACCCTTCCCCGAAGCCTTCCCCTCACCAGTCCCCTAATCCTAATCCGTACGCTCACACTAACCCATGCCCTCACACGTACGCTCCCCCTAAACCGTTGTTGTACCCTCAGCTGCACCCTATATCGTCCCCGTCCCCTAACCCTCACCCTAGCCCGAACACTAACCCTAACACTTCCACGAAGCCTTCACCTCATCCGTCCCCTAATCCTAACACGTACGCTCACACTAACCCATGCCCTCACACGTACGCTCCCCCTAAACCGTTGTTGTACCCTCAGCTGGACCCTAAACCGTCCCCGTCCCCTAACCCTAACCCTAGCCGAAACCCTAACCCTAACCCTTCCCCTCACCCGTCCCCTAATCCTAACCCGTACGCTGACACTAACCCGCGCCCTCACACATACGCTCCCCCTAAACCATTGTTGTACCCTCACCTGGACCCTATACCGTCTCCGTCCCCTAACCCTAAACCTAGCCCGAACCCTAACCCTAACCCTTCCCCGAAGCCTTCGCCTCACCCGTCCCCTAATCCTTACCCGTACGCTCACACTAACCAACACCCTCACACGTACGCTCCCCCTAAAGGGTTGTCGTACCCTCCTGGACCCTAAACCGTCCCCGTCCCCTAACCCTAACCCTAGCCCGAACCCTAACCCTCACCCTTCCCCGAAGCCTTCCCCTCACCCGTCCCCTAATCCTAACCCGTACGCTCACACTAACACGCGCCCTCACACGTACGCTCCCCCTAAAGCGTTGTCGTACCCTCACCTGGACCCTAAACCATCCCCTTCCCCTAACCCTAACCCTAGACCGAAACCTAAGCCTAACCCTTCCCCGAAGCCTGACCCAACACGTCCCGTAATCCTAACCCATACACTAATGCTAATCAGCGCCCTCACACGTATGCTAAACCTAAAGCGTTGTCGTACCCTCACCTGGACCCTAAACCGTCACCATCCCCTAAACCTAACCCTAGTCCGAACCCTAACCCTAACGATTCCCCGAAGCCTGACACTCACCCGTCCCCTAATCCTAATCCGTACGCTAACACTAACACGCGCCCTTACACGTACGCTCTATCTAAAGCGTTGTCGTACCCTCAACTGGACCCTAAACCGTCCCCATCCCCTAACCCTAACCCTAGGCCGAACTCTAACCCTAACCCTTCCCCGAATCCTGACCCTCACCCGTCACCTAATCCTAACCCGTACGCTAACACTAACCCGCGCTCTCACACGTACGCTCCCCCTAAAGCGTTGTCGTAACCTCACATGAACCATAAACCGTCCCGGTCCCCTAACCTTAACCATAGCCTGATCCCTAACCCTAACCCTTCCCTGAAGCCTGACCCTCACCCGTCCCCTAATCCTAACCTGTACGCTAACACTGACATGCGCCCTCACAAGTACGCTACCCCTAAAGCGTTGTGATACCCGAAACTGGAACCTCAACCGTCCCAGTCCCCGTCCCCTAACCCTAGCCCGAACCCTAACCCTAACCCTTCCCCGAAGCCTGACGCTCACCCGTACCCTAATCCTAAACCGTACGCTCACACTAACCCGCGCCCTCACATGTACGCTCCCCCTAAACCGTTGTCGTACCCTCACCTGGACCCTAAACCGTCCCCGTCCCCTAACCCTAACCCTAGCCCGCACCCTAACCCTAACCCTTCCCAAAAGCCTACCCCTCACCCGTCCCCTAATCCTAACCCGTACGCACACACTAACTCGCGTCCTCACACGTAGGCTCCCCCTAAACCGTTGTCGTACCCTCACCTGGACCCTAAACCGTCCCGTCCCCAAACCCTAACCCTAGCCCGAACCCTAACCCTAACCCTTCCCCGAAGCCTTCCACTCACCCGTCCCCTAATCCTAACCCGTACGCTCACACTAACCCATGCTCTCACACGTACGCTCCCCCTAAAGCGTTGTCGTACCCTCACCTGGACCCTAAACCGTCCCCGTCCCCTAACCCTAACCCTAGCCCGAAACCTAACCCTTCCCCGAAGCCTTCCACACACCCGTCCCCTAATCCTAACCCGTACGCTCACACTAACCCGCGCCCTCACACGTACGCTCCCCCTAAACCGTTGTCGTACCCTCACCTGGACCCTAAACCGTCCCCGTCCCCTAACCCTAACCCTAGTCCGAACCCTAATCCTAACACTTCCCCGAAGCCTTCCCCTCACCCGTCCCATAATCCTAACCCGTACGCTCACAATAACCCGCGCCCTCACACGTATTCTCCCCCTAAACCGTTGTCGTACCCTCACCTGGACCCTATACCGTCCCCGTCCCCTAACCCTAACTCTAGCCGAAACCCTAAACCTAACCCTTCCCCGAAGCCTTCCCCTCACCCGTCCCCTAATCCTAAACCGTACGATGACACTAACCCACGCCCTCACACGTACGCTCCCCCTAAACCATTGTCGTACCCTCACTTGGACCCTATACCGTCCCCGTCCCCTAACCCTAACCCTAGCCCGAACCCTAACCCTAACCCTTCCCCAAAGCCTTCGCCTCACCCGTCCCCTAATCCTTACCCGTACGCTCACAATAACCAACACCCTCACACGTACGCTCCCCCTAAAGGGTTGTCGTACCCTCCTGGACCCTAAACCGTCCCCGTCCCCTAACCCTAACCCAAGCCCGAACCGTAACCCTAACCCTTCCCCAAAGACTTCACCTCACCCGTCCCATATTCCTAACCCGTACCCTCACACTAACACGTGCCCTCACACGTACACTCCCCCTAAACCGTTGTCGTACCCTCACCTGGACCCTAAACCGGCCCCGTCCCCTAACCCTAACCCTAGCCCGAACCCTAACCCTCACCCTTCCCCGAAGCCTTCCCCTCACCCGACTCCTAACCCTAACCCGTACGCTCACACTAACACGCGCCCTCACACATACACTCCCCCTAAACCGTTGTCGTACCCTCACCTGGACCCTAAACCATCCCCGTCCCCTAACTCTAACCCTAGCCCGAACCCTAACCCTAACCCTTCCCCGAAGCCTTCCCCTCACCCGTCCCCTAATCCTAACCCGTACGCTCACACTAACCCACGCCCTCACACGTACACTCCCCCGAAACCGTTGTCGAACCCTCACCTGGACCCTAAACCGTCTCCGTCCCCTAACCCTAACCCTAACCCGAACCCTAACCCTAACCCTTCCCCGAAGCCTTCCCCTCACCCGTCCCCAAATCCTAACCCGTACGCTCAAATTAACCCAGGGCCTCACACGTACGCTCCCCCTAAAGCGTTGTCGTACCCTCACCTGGACCCTAAACCATCCCCTTCCCCTAACCCTAACCCTAGACCGAAACCTAAGCCTAACCCTTCCCCGAAGCCTGACCCAACACGTCCCCTAATCCTAACCCGTACACTAACGCTAATAAGCGCCCTCACACGTATGCTAAACCTAAAGCGTTGTCGTACCCTCACCTGGACCCTAAACCGTCACCATCCCCTAAACCTAACCCTAGCCCGAACCCTAACCCTAACACTTCCACGAAGCCTTCCCCTCACCAGTCCCCTAATTCTAACCCGTACGCTCACACTAACCCATGCCCTCACACGTATGCTCCCCCTAAACCATTGTCGTACCCTCACCTGGACCCTAAACCGTCCCCGTCCAATAACCCTAACCCTAATCCTAGCCCGAAACCTAACCCTAAACTTCCCCGAAGCCTTCCCCTCACCCGTCCCCTAATCCTAAACCGTACGCTCACACTATCCCGCGCCCTCACATGTACACTCCCCCTAAACCGTTGTCGTACACTCACCTGGACCCTAAACCGTCCCCGTCCCCTAACCCTAACCCTAACCCGAACCCTAACCCTAACCCTTCCCCGAAGCCTTCCCCTCACCCGTCCCCTAATCCTAACCTGTACGCTCACACTAACCCGCGCCCGCACATGTACGCTCCCCCTAAACCGTTGTCTTACGCTCACCTGGACCCTAAACCGTCCCCGTTTCTTAACCCTAATCCTAGCCCAAACCCTAACCCTAACACTTCCCCGAAGCCTTCCCCTCACCCGTCCCCTAATCCTAACCCGTACGCTCACACTAACCCTTGCCCTCACATGTACGCTCCCCTTAAACCGTTCTCTACACTCACCTGGGCCCTAAACCATCCCCGTCCCCTAACCCTAACCCCAGCTCGAACCCTAAACCTAACGCTTCCCCGAAGCCTTCCCCTCACCCGTCCCCTAATCCTAACCCGTACGCTCACACTAACCCATGCCCTCACACGTACGCTCCTCCTAAACCGTTGTCGTACCCTCACCTGGACTCTAAACCGTCCCCGTCCCCTAACCCTAACCCTAGCCCGAACCCTAACCCTAAACCTTCCCTGAAGCCTTCCCCTCACCCGTCCCCTAATCCTAACCCTTATGCTCACACTAACCCGCGCCCTCACATGTACCCTCCCCCTAAAGTGTTGTCATACCCTCACCTGGACCCTAAACCGTCCCCGTCCCCTAACCGTAACCCTAGCCCGATACCTAACCGTAATACTTCCCCGAAGCCTTCCCCTCACCCGTCTCCTAATCCTAACCCGTACGCTCACACTAACCTGCACCCTCACACGTACGCTCCCCCTAAAGCGTTGTCGTACCCTCACCTGGACCCTAAACCGTCCCTGTCCCCTAACCCTAACCCTAGCCCGAACCCTAACCCTAACCCTTCCCCGAAGCCTTCCCCTCACCCGTCCCCTAATCCTAACCCCTACGCTCACACTAACCCACGCCCTCACACATACGCTCCCCCGAAACCGTTGTCGTACCCTCACTTGGACCCTAAAACCTCCCCGTCCCCTAACCCTAACCCTAGCCCAAACCCTAAACCTAACCCTTCCCCGAAGCCTTCCTCTCACCCGTCCCCTAATCCTAACCGTACGGTGACACTAACCCGCGCCCTCACACTTACGCTCCCCCTAAACCGTTGTCGGACCCTCATCTGGACCCTAAACCGTCCCCATCCCCTAAACCTAACCCTAGCCCGAACCCTAACCCTAACTCTTCCCCGAAGACTTCCCCTCACCCGTCCCCTAATCCTAACCCGTACACGCACACTAACCCGCGCCCTCACACATACGCTCGCCGTAAACCTTTGTCGTACCCTCACCTGGACACTAAACCGTCCCCGTCCCCTAACCCTAACCCTAGCCCGAACCCTAACCCTAACCCTTCCCCGAAGCCTTCCCCTCACCCGTCCCCTAATCCTAACCCGTCCCCTAACACTAACCCACACCCTCACACGTACGCACCCCCTAAACCGTTGTCGTACCCTCACCTGGACCCTAAACCGTCCCCATCGCCTAACCCTAACCCTAGCCCGAACCCTAACCCTAACCCTTCCCCGAAGCCTTCCCCTCACCCGTCCCCTAATCCTAACACGTACTGTCACACTAACCCGCGCCCTCACACATTCGCTCCCCCTAAACCGTTGTCGTACTCTCTCCTGGAACCTAAACCGTCCCCGTCCCCTAACCCTAACCCTAGCCCGAACACTAACCCTAACACTTCCCCGAAGCCTTCCCCTCACCCGTCCCCTAATCCTAACCCGTACGCTCACACTAACCCGCACCCTCACACGTACGCTCCCCCTAAAGCTTTGTCGTATCCTCACCTGGACCCTAAACCGTTCCTGTACCCTAACCCTTACCCTAGCCCGAACCCTAACCCTAACCCTTCCCCGAAACCTTCCCCTCACCCCTCCCCTAATCCTAACCCGTACGCTCACACTAACCCGCGCTCTCACACGTACGCTCCCCCGAAACCGTTGTCGTACCCTCACCTGGACCCTAAACCCTCCCTGTCCCCTAACCCTAACCCTAGCGCAAACCCTAAACCTAACCCTTCCCTAAAGCCTTCCTCTCACCCGTCCCCTAATCCTAACCGTACGGTGACACTAAACCGCGCACTCACACGTACGCTCCCCCTAAACCGTTGTCGTACCCTCATCTGGACCCTAAACTGTCCCCATCCCCTAAACCTAAGCCTAGCACGAACCCTAACCCTAACTCTTCCTCGAAGTCTTCCCCTCACCCGTCCCCTAATCCTAACCCGTACGCGCACACTAACCCGCGCCCTCACACGTACGCTTGCTGTAAACCTTTGTCGTACCCTCAACTGGACCCTAAACCGTCCCCGTCCCCTAACCCTAACACTAGCCCGAACCCTAACCCTAACCCTTCCCTGAAGCCTTCCCCTCACCCGTTCCCTAATCCTAACCCGTACCCTCACACTAACCCACGCCCTCACACGTACTCTCCCCCTAAACCGTTGTCGTACCCTCACCTGGACCCTAAACCGTCCCCATGCCCTAAATCTAAACCTAGCCCGTCCCCTAACCGTAAACCTTCCCCGAAGCCTTCCCCTCACCCGTCCCCTAATCCCATCCCGTACCCTCACACTAACCCGCGCCCTCACACGTACGCTCCCCTTAAACCTTTGTCGTACTCTCACCTGGACCCTAAACCTTCCCCGTCCCCTAACCCTAACCCTAGCCCGAACCCTAACCCTAACCCTTCCCCGAAGCCTTCCCCTCACCCGTCCCCTAATCCTAACCAGTACGCTCACAGTAACCCGTGCCCTCACACGTACACTCCCCTTAAACCGTTGTGCTACCCTCACCTGGACCCTAAACCGTCCCCGTCCCCTAACCCTAACCCTAGCCCGAACCCTAACCCTAACCCTTCCCCGAAGCCTTCCCCTCACCCGTCCCCTAATCCTAACCCGTATGCTCACACTAACCCGCGCCCTCACATGTACGCTCGCCCTAAAGCATTTTCGTACCCTCACCTGGACCCTAAACCATCCCCGTCTCTTAACCCTATCCTTAGCCCGAACCCTAACCCTAACCCTTCCGCGAAGCATTCCCCTCACCCGTCCCCTAATCCTAACCCGTACGCACACACTAACCCACGCCCTCACACGTACACTCCCCCTAAAGCGTTGTCGTACCCTCACCTTGACCCTAAACCGTCCCCATCCCCTAAACCTAACCCTAGCCCGAACCCTAACCCTAACCCTTCCCCGAAGCCTTCCCCTCACCCGTCCCCTAATCCTAACCCGTACGCTCAAACTAAACAGCCCGCTCACACGTACGCTCCCCCTAAACCGTTGTCGTACACTCACCTGGACCCTAAACTGTCCCCGTCCCCTAACCCTAACCCTAGCCCGAACCCTAACACTAACCCTTCCCCGAAGCCTACCCCTCAGCCGTCCCCTAAATCTAACCCGTACGCTCACAGTAACCCGCGCCCTCACACGTTCACTCCCCCTAAATCGTTGTCGTACCCTCACCGGGAACCTAAACCGTCACCGTCCCCTAACCCTAACCCTAGCCCGAAACCTAACACTTCCCCGAAGCCTTCCCCTCACCCGTCCCCTAATCCTAACCCGTACGCTGACACTAAGCCGCGCCCTAACACGTACGCTCCCCCTAAACCATTGTCGTACCCTCACCTGGACGCTATACCGTCCCCGTCCCCTAACCCTAACCCTAGCCCGAACCGTAACCCTAACCCTTCCCCGAAGCCTTCGCCTCACCCGTCCCCTAATCCTTACCCGTACGCTCACACTAACCAGCACCCTCACACGTACGCTCCCCCTGAAGGGTTGTCGTACCCTCACCTGGACCCTAAACCGTCCCCGTCCCCTAACCCTAACCCTAGCCCGAACCGTAACCCTAACCCTTCCCCGAAGACTTCACCTCACCCGTCCCCTAATCCTAACCCGTACGCTCACACTAACACGCACCCTCACACGTACACTCCCCATAAACCATTGTCGTACCCTCACCTGGACCTTAAACCGTCCCCGTCCCCTAAACCTAACCCTAGCCCAAACCCTAACCCTAACCCTTCCCCGAAGCCTTCCCCTCACCCGTCCCCTAATCCTAACCCGTACGCTCAAACTAACCCAGGGCCTCACACGTACGCTCCCCCTAAAGCGTTGTCGTACTCTCATCTGGACCCTAAACCATCCCCTTCCCCAAACCCTAACCCTAGCCCGAACCCTAACACTAACCCTTCCCCGAAGCCTTTCCCAACACGTCCCCTAATCCTAACCCGTACGCTAACGCTAATCAGCGCCCTCACACGTATGCTAAACCTAAAGCATTGTCGTACCCTCACCTGGACCCTAAACCGTCACCATCCCCTAAACCTCACCCTAGCCCGAACCCTAACCCTAACGATTCCCCGAAGCCGGACACTCACCCGTCCCCTAATCCTAATCCGTACGCTAACACTAACACGCGCCCTGACAAGTACGCTCCATCTAAAGCGTTGTCGTACCCTCACCTGGACCCTAAACCGTCCCCGTCCCCTAACCCTAACCGTAGCCCGAACCCTAACCCTAACACTTCCCCGAAGCCTTCCCCTCACCCGTCCCCTAATCCTAACACGTACCCGCACACTAACCCACGCCCTCACACGTTCGGACCCCCTAAACCATTGTCGTACCCTCACCTGGACCTTAAAACGTCCCCATCGCCTTACCCTAACCCTAGCCCGAACCCCAACCCTAACCCTTCCCCGAAGCCTTCCCCTCACTCACCCGTCCCCTAATCCTAACACGTACTCTCACACTAACCCGCACCCTCACACATTCGCTCCCCCTAAATCGTTGTCGTACTCTCACCTGGAACCTAAACCGTTCCCGTCCCCTAACCCTAACCCTAGCCCGAACCCTAACCCTAACCCTTCCCCGAAGCCTTCCCCTCACCCGTCCCCTAATCCTAACCCGTACGCTCACACTAATCTGCGCCCTCACATGTACGCTCCCCCTAAAGCGTTGTCATACCCTCACCTGGACCCTAAACCGTCCCCGTCCCCTAACCCTAACCCTAGCCCGAACCCTAACCGTAACCCTTCCCCGAAGCCTTCCCCTCACCCGTCCCCTAATCCTAACCCGTACGCTCACACTAACCCACGCCCTCACACGTACTCTCCCCCTAAACCGTTGTCGTACCCTCACCTGGACCCTAAACCGTCCCCATCCCCTAACTCTAAACCTAGCCCAAACCCTAACCGTAACACTTCCCCGAAGCCTTCCCCTCACCCGTCCCTTAATTCCATCCCGTACCCTCACACTAACCCACGCCCTCACACGTACGCTCCCCTTAAAACTTTGTCGTACTCTCACCTGGACCCTAAACCGTCCCCTGTCCCCTAACCCTAACCCTAGCACGAACCCTAACACTAAACCTTCCCCGAAGCCTTCCCCTCACCCGTCCCCGAATCCTATCCCGTAAGGTCACTCTAAACCGCGCCCTCACACGTTCGCTCCCCCTAAACCGCTGACGTACCCTCACCTGGAGCCTAAACCGTCCCCGTCCCCTAACCCTAACCCTAGCCCGAACCGTAACCCTAACCCTTCCCTGAAGCCTTGCCCTCACACGTCCCCTAATTCTAACCCTTACGCTCACACTAACCCGCGCCCTCACATGTACCCTCCCCCTAAAGCGTTGTCATAACCTCACCTGGACCCTAAAGCGTCCCCGTCCCCTAACCGTAACCCTAGCCCGAAACCTAACCGTAATTCTTCCCCGAAGCCTTCCCGTCACCCGTCCCCTAATCCTAACCCGTACGCTCACACTAACCCGCACCCACACACGTACGCTCCCCCTAAAGCGTTGTCGTACCCTCACCTGGACCCTAAACCGTCCCTGTACCCTAACCCTTACCCTAGCCCGAAACCTAACCCTAACCCTTCCCCGAAACCTTCCCCTCACCCCTCCCCTAATCCTAACCCGTACGCTCACACTAACCCACGCCCTCACACGTACGCTCCCCCGAAACCGTTGTCGTACCCTCACCTGGAACCTAAACCCTCCCCGTCCCCTAACCCTAACCCTAGCCCAAACCCTAAACCTAACCCTTCCCCGAAGCCTTCCTCTCACCCGTCCCCTAATCCTAACCGTACGGTGACACTAACCCGTGCCCTCACACGTACGCTCCCCCTAAACCGTTGTCGTACCCTCATCTGGACCCTAAACCGTCCCCATCCCCTAAACCTAACCCTAGCCCGAACCCTAACCCTAACTCTTCCACGAAGTCTTCCCCTCACCCGTCCCCTAATCCTAACCCGTACGTGCACACTAACCCGCGCCCTCACATGTACACTCGCCGTAAACCTTTGTCGTACTCTCAACAGGACCCTAAACCGTCCCCGTTCCCTAACCCTAACCCTAGCCCGAACCCTAACCCTAACCCTTCCCCGAAGCCTTCCCCTCACCCGTCCCATAATCCTAACCCGTACCCTCACACTAACCCACGCCCTCACACGTACGCACCCCCTAAACCGTTGTCGTACCCTCACCTGGACCCTAAACCGTCCCCATCGCCTAACCCTAACCCTAGCCCGAACCCTAACCCTATACCTTCCCCAAAGCCTTCCCCTCACCCGTCCCCTAATCCTAACACGTACTCTCACACTAACCCGCGCCCTCACACATTCGCTCCCCCTAAACCGTTGTGGTACTCTCTCCTGGAACCTAAACCGTTCCCGTCCCCTAACCCTAAGCCTAGCCCGAACCCTATCCGTAACCCTTCCCCGAAGCCTTCCCCTCACCCGTCCCCTAATCCTAACCCCTATGCTCACACTAACCCATGCCCTCACACGTACTCTCCCCCTAAAGCGTTGTAGTACTCTCACCTGGACCCTAAACCGTCCCCATGCCCTAACTCTAAACCTAGCCCGTCCCCTAACCGTAACCCTTCCCCGAAGCCTTCCCCTCACCCGTCCCCTAATCCCATCCCGTACCCTCACACTAACCCGCGCCCTCACACGTACGCTCCCCTTAAACCTTTGTCGTACTCTCACCTGGGCCCTAAATCGTCCCCGTCCCCTAACCCTAACCCTAGCCCGAACCCTAACCCTTCCCCGAAGCCTTCCCCTCACCCTTCCCCTAAATCTAACCCTTACGCTCACACTAACCCGTGCCCTCACACGTACACTCCCCCTAAAGCGTTGTCGTACCCTCACCTTGACCCTAAACCGTCCCCGTCCCCTAACCGTAACCCTAGCCCGAACCCTAACCCTAACCCTTCCCTGAAGCCTACCCCTCACCCGTCCCCTAATCCTAACCCTTACGGTCACACTAACCCGCGCCCACACACGTATGCTCCCCCTAAAGCGTTGTCGTACCCTCACCTGGACCCGAAACCGTCCCCATCCCCTAACCCTAACCCTAGACCGAACCCTAACCCTAACACTTCCCCGAAGCCTTCCCCTCACACATCCCCTAATCCTAACCCGTACGCTCACACTAACCCATGCCCTCACACGTACGCTACCCCTAAAGCGTTGTCGTACCCTCACCTGGAACCTAAACCGTCCCCGTCCCCTAACCCTAACCCTAGCCCGAACCCTAACCCTAACCCTTCCCCGAAGCCTTCCCCTCACCCGTCCCCTAATCCTAACCAGTACGCTCACACTAACCCGCGCCCTCACACGTACACTCCCCCTAAACCGTTGTCGTACCCTCACCTGGACCCTAAACCGTCCCCGTCCCCTAACCCTAACCCTAGCCCGAAACCTAACCCTAACCCTTCCCCAACCCGTCCCCTAATCCTAACCCGTACGCTCACACTAACCCACGCCCTCACACGTACTCTCCCCCTAAACCGTTCTCGTACCCTCACCTGGACCCTAAACCGTCCCCATAACCTAACTCTAACCCTAGCCCGAACCCTTACCGTAACCCTTCCCCAAAGCCTTCCCCTCATCCGTCCCCTAATCCCGTCCCGTACCCTCACACTAACCCGCGCCCTCACACGTACGCTCCCCTTAAACCTTTGTCATACTCTCACCTGGACCCTAAACCGTCCCCGTCCCCTAACCCTAACCCTACCCCGAACCCTAACCCTAACCCTTCCCGGAAGCCTTCCCCTCACCCGTCCCCTAATCCTTAACCGTACGCTCACACTACCCGCGCCCTCACACATACGCTCCCCCTAAACCGTTGTCGTACCCTCACCTGGACCCTAAACCGTCCCCGTCCCCTAACCCTAACCCTAGACCGAACCCTAACCCTAACCCTTCCCCGAAGCCTTACCTTCACCCGTCCCCTAATCCTAACCCGTACGCTCACACTAACCCGCGCCCTCACACGTTCACTCCAACTAAACCATTGTCGTACCCTCACCTGGACCCTAAACCGCCCCATCCCCTAACCCTAACCCTAGCCCGAACACTAACCCTAACACTTCCCCAAAGCCTTCCCCTCACCCGTCCCCTAATCCTAACCCGTACGCTCACACTAACCCGCGCCCTCACACGTACTCTCCCCCTAAACCGTTGTCGTATCCTCATCTGGACCATAAACCGTCCCCGTCCCTTAACCCTAACACTTCCCCGAAACCTTCCCCTCACCCGTCCCCTAATCCTAACCCGTACGCTCACACTAACCCACGCCCTCACACGTACTCTCCCCCTAAACCGTTGTCGTACCCTCACATGGACCATAAACCGTCCCCGTCCCCTAACCCTAACCCTAGCCCGAACCCTAACCCTAACACTTCCCTGAAGACTTCCCCTCACCCGTCCCCTAATCCGAACCCGTATGCTCACACTAACCCGCGCCCTCACACGTACCCTTCCCCTAAAGCGTTGTCATACCCTCACCTGGACGCTAAACCGTCCACGTCCCCTAACCCTAATCCTAGCCCGAACCCTAACCCTAACCCTTCCCCGAAGCCTTCCCCTCACCCGTCCCCTAATCCTAACCGGTACGCTCACACTAACCCGCGCCCTCACACGTACCCTCCCCCTAAAGCGTTGTCATACCCTCACCTGGATCCTAAATCGTCCCCGTCCCCTAACCCTAACCCTAGCCCAAACCCTAACCCTTCCCCGAAGCCTTCCCCTCACCCGTCCCCTAAATCTAACCCTTACGCTCACACTCACCCGCGCCCTCACACGTACGCTCCCCCTAAAGCGTTGTCGTACCCTCACCTGGACCCTAAACCGTCCCCGTCCCCTAACCCTAACCCTAGACCGAACCCTAACCCTAACCTTTCCCCGAAGCCTTTCCCTCACCCGTCCCCTAATCCTAAACCGTACGCTCACACTAACCCGCGCCCTCACATGTACTCTCCCCCTAAACCGTTGTCATACCCTCACCTGGACCCTAAACCGTCCCCGTCCCCTAACCTTGACCCTAGCCCGAACCCTAACCCTAACACTTCCCTGAAGCCTTCCCCTCACCCGTCCCCTAATCCTAACCCGTACGTTCACAAAAACCCGCGCCCTCACACGTACCCTCCCCCTAAACAGTTGTCATACCCTCACCTGGACCCTAAACCGTCCCCGTCCCCTAACCCTAACCCTAGCCCGAGCCCTAACACTTACCTGAAGCCTTCCCCTCACTTCCCCTAATCCTAACCCATACGCTCACACTAACCCTCACGCTCACACGTACGCTCCCCGTAAACCGTTGTCGTACCCTCACCTGGACCCTAAACCGTCCCCGTCCCCTAACCGTAACCCTAGCCCGAAACCTAACCCTAACCCTTCCCCGAAGCCTTCCCCTCACCCCTCCCCTAATCCTAACCCGTACCCTCAAACTAACCCACGCCCTCACAAGTACGCTCCCCCTAAACCGTTGTCGTACCCTCACCTGCACCCTAAACCGTCCCCTTCCCCTAACACTAACCCTAGCCCAAACCCTAACCCTAACCCTTTCCCGAAGCCTTCCCCTCACCCGTCCCCTAATCCTAACCCGTACGCTCACCTTAACCCGCGCCCTCACACGTACGCTCCCCCTAAAGCGTTGTCGTACCCTCACCTGGACCATAAACCATCCCCGTCCCCTAACCCTAACCATAGCCCGAACCCTAACCCTAACCCTTCCCCGAAGCCTTCCCCTCACCCGTCCGCTAATCCTAACCTGTACGCTAAAACTGACATGCGCCCTCACAAGTACGCTACCCCTAGAGCGTTGTCATACCCTAACCTGGATCCTCAACCGTCCCAGTCCCCATCCCCTAACCCTAGCCCGAACCCTAACCCTAACACTTCCCCGAAGCCTGACGCTCACCCGTCCCTTAATCCTAACCCGTACGCTCACACTAACCCGCGCCCTCACATGTACGCTCCCCGTAAACCGTTGTCGTACCCTCACCTGGACCCTAACCCGTCCCCGTCCCCTAACCCTAACCCTAGCCCGCACCCTAACCCTAACCCTTCCCAAAAGCCTTCCCCTCACCCGTCCCCTAATCCTAACCCGTACGCTCACACTAACCCACGCCCTCACACGTACGCTCCCCGTAAACCGTTGTCATACCCTCACCTGGACCCTAAACCGTCCCCGTCCCCTAACCCCAACCCTAGCCCGAACCCTAACCCTAACCCTTCCCCGAAGCCTTCCCCTCACACATCCCCTAATCCTAACCCGTACGCTCACACTAACCCGCGTCCTCACACGTACGCTCCCCCTAAACCGTTGTCGTACCCTCACCTGGACCCTAAACCGTCCCTGTCCCCAAACCCTAACCCTAGCCCGAACCCTAACCCTAACACTTCCCAGAAGCCTTCCCCTCACTCGTCCCCTAATCCTAACCCATACGCTCAGACTAACCCACGCCCTCACACGTACGATCCCCCTAAACCGTTGTCGTACGCTCACCTGGACCCTAAACCGTCCCCGTCCCCTAACCCTAACCCTAGCCCGAACCTTAACCCTAACCCTTTCCCGAAGCCTTCCCCTCACCCGTCCCCTAATCCTAACCCGTACGCTCACACTAACCCACGCCCTCACACGTACCCTCCCCCTAAAGCGTTGTCGTACATTCACCTGGACCCTAAACCGTCCCCATCCCCTAACCCTAACCATAGCCCGAATCCTAACCCTAAACCTTCCCCGAAGCCTTCCCCTCACCCATCCCCTAATCCTAACCCGTACGATCACACTAACCCGCGCCCTCACACGTACGCTCCCCCTAAACCGTTGTCGTACCCTCACCTGGACCCTAAACCGTCCCCGTCCCCTAACCCTAACCATAGCCCGAACCCTAACCCTAACTCTTCCCCGAAGCCTTCCCCTCACACGTCCCCTAATCCTAACCCGTACGCTCACACTAACCCGCGCCCTCACACGTACGCTCGCCCTAAACCGTTGTCGTACCCTCACCTTGACCCTAAACTGTCCCCGTCCCCTAACCCTAACCCTAGTCCGAACCCTAACCCTAACTCTTCCCCAAAGTCTTAACCTCACCCGTCCCCTAATCCTAACCCGTACGCTCACACTAAACCGCGCCCTCACACGTGCGCTCCCCCTAAACCGTTGTCGTACCCTCACCTGGACCCTAAACCGTCCCCGTCCCCTAACCCTAACCCTAGCCCGAACCCTAACCCTAACCCTTCCCTGAAGCCTTCCCCTCACCCGTCCCTTAATCCTAACCAGTACGCTCACACTAACCCGCGCCCTCACACGAACGCTCCCCCTAAACCGTTGTCGTACCCTCACCTGGACACTAAACCGTCCCCTAACCCTAACCCTAACCCTAGCCCGAACCCTAACCCTAACACTTCCCCGAAGCCTTCCCCTCACCCGTCCCCTAATCCTAACCCGTACGCTCACACTAACCCCCGCCCTCACACGTACGCTCCCCCTAAACTGTTGTCGTACCCTCACCTGGACCCTAAACCGGCCCCGTCCCCTAACCCTAACCCTAGCCGGAACCCGAAACCTAACCCTTCCCCGAAGACTTCCCCTCACCCGTCCCCTAATCCTAACCCGTACGCTCACACTAACCCGCGCCCTCACACGTACGCTCTCCCTAAACCGTTGTCGTACCCTCACCTGTACCCTAAACCGTGCCCATCCCCGTCCCCTAAACCTAGCCCAAACCCTAACCCTTCCCTGAAGTCTTCCCCTCACCCGTCCCCCAATCCTAACCCATACGCTCACACTAACCCTCACGCTCACACGTACGCTCCCCCTACACCGTTGTCGTAACCTCACCTGGACCCTAAACCGTCCCCGTCCCCTAACCCTAATCCTAGCCCGAACCCTAACCCTAACCCTTCCCCGAAGCCTTCCCCTCACCCGTCCCCTAATCCTAACCCGTACGCTCACACTAACCCGCGTCCTCACACTTACGCTCCCCCTAAACCTTTGTCGTACCCTCAACTGGACCCTAAACCGTCCCCGTCCCCTAACCCTAACCCTAGCCCGAACCCTAACCCTAACCCTTCCCCGAAGCCTTCCCCTTACACGTCCCATAATCCTAACCCGTACGCTCAAACTAACCCGCGCCCTCACACGTACACTCCTCCTAAACCGTTGTCGTACCCTCACCTGGACCCTAAACCGTCCCCGTCCCCTAACCCTAAACCGAAACCTAAGCCTAACATTTCCCCGAACCCTGACCCAACACGTCCCCTAATCCTAACCCGTACGCTCACGCTAATCCACGCCCTCACACTTACGCTACACCTAAAGCGTTGTTGTACACTCAGCTGGACACTAAACCGTCCCCATACCCTAAACCTAACCCTAGCCCGAACCCTAACCCTAACACTTCCCTGAATCCTGATCCTCACCCGTCCCCTAATCTTAACACGTACGCTCACGCTAACCCGCACCCTGACACGAACGCTCTCCCTAAAGCGTTGTCGTACCCTCACCTGGAACCTAAACCGTCCCGTCTCTTAACCCTAACCCTAGCCCGAACCCTAACCCTAACCCTTCCCCGAATCCTCACCCTCACCCTTTCCCTAATCCTAACCCGCACGCTAACGCTAACCCGTGCCCTCACACGTACGCTCCCCCTAAAGCGTTGTCGTACCCTCACCTGGACCCTAAACCGTCCCCGTCCCCTAACCCTAACCCTAGGCCGAACCCTAACCCTAACACTTCCCAGAAGCCTGACACTCACCAGTCCCCTAATCCTAACCCGTACGCTAACGCTAAACCGCCCCCTAACACGTTCCCTCCCCCTAAAGCTTTGTCGTACCCTCACCTGGACCCTAAACCGTCCCCGTCCCCTAACCCTAACCCTAGACCGAACCCTAACCCTAACCCTTCCCGAAGCCTGAATCTAACCCGTCCCCAAATCCTAACCCGCACGCTAACGCTAACCCGCGCCCTCACACGTACGCTCCCCCTAAAGCGTTGTCGTACCCTCAGCTGTACCTTAAACCGTCCCCGTCTCCTAACTCTAACCCTACCGCGAACCCTAACCCTAAACCTTCCCCGAAGCCTGACTCTCAACCGTCGCCTAATCCTAACCTGTACGCTCTCGCTAACCCGCTCCCTCACACGTACGCTCCCCCTAAAGCATTGTCGTACCATCACCTGGACCCCAAACCGTCCCCGTCCCCGTCCCCTAACCCTAGACCGAACCCTAACCCTAACCCTTCTCCGAAGCCTTCCCCTCACCCGTCCCCTAATCCTAACCCGTACGCTCACACTAACCCACGCCCTCACATGTACGCTCCCCCTAAACCATTGGCGTACCCTCACCTGGACCCGAAACCGTTCCCGTCCCCTAACCCTGACCCTACCCGAACCCTAACCCTAACCCTTCCCCAAGCCTTCCCCTCACCCGTCCCCTGATCCAAACCCTTTCGCTCACACTAACCCGCGCCCTCACACGTACGCTCCACCTAAACCTTTGTCGTACCCTCACCTGGATCCTAAACCGTCCCCGTACCCTAACCCTGACCCTACCCCGAACCCTAACCCTAACCCTTCCCCAAAGCCTTCCCCTCAACCGTCCCCTAATCCTAACCCGTACGCTCACACTAACCCGCACCCTCACACGTACGCTCCCCCTAAACCGTTGTCGTACCCTCACCTGGACCCTAAACCGTCCCCGTCCCCTAACCCTAACCCTACCCGAACCCTAAACCTAACCCTACCCCGAAGCCTTCCCCTCACCCGTCCCCTAATCCTAAACTGTACGCTCACACTAACCCGCGCCCGCACACGTACGCTCCCCCTAAACCTTTGCCGTACCCTCACCTGGACCCTAAACCATCCCCTTCCCCTAACCCTAACCCTAGCCCGAACCCTAAGACTAACCCTTCCCCGAAGCCTTCCCCTCACCCGTCCCCTAATCCTAACCCGTACGCTCACACTAACCCGCGTCCTCACACGAACGCTCCCCCTAAACCGTTGTCGTATCCTCACCTGGACCCTAAACCGTCCCCGTCCCCTAACCCTAACCCTAGCCCGAACCCTAACCCTCACCCTTCCCCGAAGCCTTCCCCTCACCCGTCCCCTAATCCTAACCTGTACGCTCAAACTAAGCCATGCCCTCACACGTACGCTCCCCCTAAACCGTTGTCATACCCTCACCTGGACCCTAAACCGTCCCCGTCCCCTAACCCTAACCCTAGCCCGAACCCTAACCCTAACCCTTCCCCGAAGCCTTCCCCTCACCCGTCCCCGAATCCTAACCCGTACGCTCACACTAACCCGCGCCCTCACACGTACACTCCCCCTAAACTGTTGTCGTACCCTCACCTGGACCCTAAACTGTCCCCGTCCCCTAACCCTAACCCTAGCCCGAACCCTAACCCTAACCCTTCCCCGACGCCTTCCCCTCACCCGTCCTCTAATCCTAACCCGTACGCTCAAACTAACCCAGGCCCTCACACGTTCGCTCCCCCAAAAGCTTTGTCGTACCCTCACCTGGACCCTAAACCATCCACTTCCCCTAACCCTAACCCTAGACCGAAATCTAAGCCTAACACTTCCCTGAAGCCTGACCCAACACGTCCCCTAATCCTAACCCGTACGCTAACGCTAATCAGCGCCTTCACACGTATGCTAAACCTAAAGCGTTGTCGTACCCTCACCTGGACGCTAAACCGTCACCTTCCCCTAAACCTAACCCTAGCCTGAACCCTAACCCTAACGAATCTCCGAAGCCTGAAACTCACCCGTCCCCTAATCTTAATCCGTACGCTAACACTAACACGCGCCCTCAAACGTACGCTCCATCTAAAGCGTTGTCGTACCCTCACCTGGACCCTAAACCGTCCCCGTCCCCTAACCCTAAGCCTAGGCCGAACCCTAACCATAACACTTCCCCAAATCCTGACCGTCACCCATCACCTAATCCTAACCCGTACGCTAACACTAACCCGCGCTCTCACACGTACGCTCCCCCTAAAGCGTTCTCGTAATCTCACATGAACCCTAAACCGTCCCGGTCCCCTAACCTTAACCCTAGCCCGATCCCTAACCCTAACATTTCCCTGAAGCCTGACCTTCACCCGTCCTCTAATCCTAACCTGTACGCTAACACTGACATGCGCCCTCACAAGTACGCTACCCCTAAAGCGTTGTCATACCCTAACCTGGACCCTCAACCGTCCCAGTCCCCGTCCCCTAACCCTAGCCCGAACCCTAACCTTAACCCTTCCCCGAATCCAGACCCTCACCCGTCCCCTAATCCTAACCCGTACGCTCACACTAACCTGTGCCCTCACATGTACGCTCCCCCTAAACCGTTGTCGTACCCTCACCTGGACCCTAAACTGTCCCCCTCCCCTAAGCCTAACCCTAGCCCGCACCCTAACCCTAACCCTTCCCAAAAGCCTTCCTCTCACACGTCCCCTAATCCTAACCCGTACGCTCACACTAACCCGCGCCCTCACACGTACGCTCCCCCTAAACCGTTGTCGTACCCTCACCTGAACCCTAAACCGTCCCCGTCCCCGTCCCCTAACCCTAACCCTAACCCTAACCCTAACCCTTTCCCGAAGCCTTCCCCTCACCCGTCCCCTAATCCTTAACCGTACGCTCACACTAACCCACGCCCTCACACGTACGCTCCCCCTAAAGGGTTGTCGTACCTTCACCTGGACCCTAAACCTTTCCCGTCCCCTAACCCTAACCCTAGCCCGAACCCTAACCCTAACCCTTCCCCGAAGCCTGACCCTCACCCGTCCCCTAATCCTAACCCGTACGCAAACGCTAACCCATGCCCTCACACATACGCTCCCCCTAAAGCGTTGTCGTACCTTCACCTGGACCCTAAACCGTCCCCGAACCCTAAGCCTAACCCTATCCCGAACTCTAACCCTAAACCTTCCCGGAAGCATGACCCTCACCCGTCCCCTAATCCTAACCCGTACGCTTACACTAACCCGCGCTCTCACACGTACGTTCCCCCTAAACCGTTGTCGTACCCTGACGTGGACCCTAAACCGTCCCCGTCCCCTAAACCTAAACCTAGCCCGAACCCTAACCCTAACATTTTCCCGAAGCCTTCCCCTCACCCGTCCCCTAATCCTAACCTGTACACTCACACTAACCCGCGCCCTCTCACGTACGCTCGCCCTAAACCGTTGTCGTACCCTCACCTGGACCCTAAACTGTCCCCGTCCCCTAACCCTAACCCTAGCCCTAACCCTAACCCTAACACTTCCCCGAAGCCTGACCCAACACGTCCCCTAATCCTAACCCGTACGCTAACGCTAATCCACTCCCTCACACATATGCTAAACCTAAAGCGTTGTCGTTCCCTCACGTGGACCCTAAACCGTCACCATCCCCTAAACCTAACCCTAGCCCGAACCCTAACCCTAACGATTCCCCGAAGCCTGACACTCACCTGTCCCCTAATCGTAATCCGTACGCTAACACTAACATGCGCCCTCACACGTACGCTCCATCTGAAGCTTTGTCGTACCCTCACCTGGACCCTAAACCGTCCCCGTCCCCTAACCCTAACCCTAGGCCGAACCCTAACCTTAACCCTTCCCCGAGTCCTGACCCTCACCCGTCCCCTAATCCTAACCCGTATGCTAACACTAACCTGCGCTCTCACACTTACGCTCCCCCTAAAGCGTTGTCGTAAACTCACAAGAACCCTGAACCGTCCCGGTCCCCTAACTTTAACCCTAGCCTGATCCCTAACCCTAACCCTTCCCCGAAGCCTGACCTTCACCCGTCCCCTAATCCTAACCTGTACGCTAACACTGATATGCGCCCTCACAAGTACGCTACCACTAAAGCGTTGTCATACCCTTACCTGGACCCTCAACTGTCCCAGTCCCCGTACCCTAACCCTAGCCCGAACACTAACCCTAACACTTCCCCGAAACCTGACCCTCACCCGTCCCCTAATCCTCACCCGTACGCTAACACTAACCCGCGCCCTCACACGTACACTCCCCCAAAAGCGTTGTCGTACCCTCACCTGGACCCTAAACCGTTCCCGTCCCCTAGCCCTAACCCTAGCCTGAACCCTAAATCTTAGCCTTCCGCGAAGCCTGACCCTCAACCGTCCCCTAATCCTAAACCGTACGCAAACGCTAACCCACGTCCTCACACGTACGCTCCCCCTAAAGCGTTGTCGTACCCTCACCTGTACCCTAAACCGTCCCCATCCCCTAACCCTAACCCTAGCCTGTCCCTAACCCTAACACTTCCCCGAAGCCTGAACCTCACCCGTGCCATAATCCTAACCCGTACGCTAACAATAACCTGCGCCCTCACACGTAAGCTCCCCCAAAAGTGTTGTCGTATACTCACCTGGACCCTAAATCGTTCCCGTCCACTAACCCTAACCCTAGCCCGAACCCTAATGCTTAACCTTCCCCGAGCCTGACCCTCACCCATCCCCTAATCCTAACCCATACGCTAACACTAACACGCGCCCTCACACGTACGCTCCATCTAAAGCGTTGTCGTACCCTCACCTGGACCCTAAACCGTCCCCGTCCCCTAACCCTAACCCTAGGCCGAACCCTAACCTTAACCCTTCACCGAATCCTGACACTCACCCGTCCCCTAATCCTAACCCGTACGCTAACACTAACCCGCGCTCTCACACGTACGCTCCCCCTAAAGCGTTCTCGTAACCTCACATGATCCCTAAACCGTCCCGGTCCCCTAACCTTAACCCTAGCCTGATCCCTAAACCTAACCCTTCCCCGAAGCCTGACCCTCACCTGTCCCCTAATCCTAACCTGTACGCTAACACTGACATGCGCCCTCACAAGTACGCTACCCCTAAAGCGTTGTCATACCCTAACCTGGACCCTCAACCGTCCCAGTCCCCGTCCCCTAACCCTAGCCCGAACCCTAACCCTAACACTTCCCCGAATCCTGACCCTCACCCGACCCCTAATCCTAACTCGTACGCTAACACTAACCCGCGCCCTCACACGTACGCTCGCCCTAAAGCGTTGTCGTACCCTCACCTGGACCCTAAACCGTCCCGGTCCCCTAACACTAAACCTAGCCCGATCCCTAACCCTAACCCTTCCCCGAAGCCTGACCCTCACCCGTCCCCTAATCCTCACAAGTACGCTAACACTGACCCGCGCTTTCACAACTACGCTACCCCTAAAGCGTTGTCATACCCTCACCTGGACCCTCAACCGTCCCCGTCCCCTAACCCTAAACCTAGGACGAACCCTAACCCTAACCCTTAAACGAAGCCTGACCCTCACCCGTCCCCTAATCCTAACCCGTACGCTAACACTCACCCACGCCCTCACACGTACGCTCCCCCTAAAGCGTTGTCGTACCCTCACCTGGACCCTAAACCGTCCCCGTCCCCTAACCCTAACCCTAGACTGAACCCTAACCCTAAACCTTCCCTGAATCCTGACCCTCAACCGTCCCCTAATCCTAACCCGTATGCTCACACTAACCCGCGACCTCACACGTACGTTTCCCCTAAAGCGTTGTCGTACCCTCACCTGGAACCTAAACCGTCCCCGTCCCCTAACCCTAACCCTAGCCCGAACCATAACCCTAACCGTTCCCCGAAGCCTGACCCACACCCGTACCCTAATCCTATCACGTACGCTCACATTAACCAGCGCCCTCACACGTACGCTCCCCCTAAACCGTTGTCGTACCCTCACCTGGACCCTAAACCGTCCCCGTCCCCTAACCCTAACCGTAGCCCGAACCCTAACACTTCCGTGAAGCCTTCCCCTCATCCGTCCCCTAATCCTAACCGATACGCTCACACTAACCCTCACGCTCACACGTACGCTCCCCCTAAACCGTTGTCGTACCCTCACCTGGACCCTAAACCGTCCCCGTCCCCTAACCCTAACCCTAGCCCGAACCCGAACCCTAACACTTCCCCAAAGCCTTCCCCTCACCCGTCCCCTAATCCTAACCCGTACGCTCACACTAACCCGCGCCCTCACACGTGCGCTCCCCCTAAACCGTTGTCGTACCCTCACCTGGACCCTAAATCGTCCCCGTCGCCTAACCCTAACCCTAGCCCGAACCCTAACCCTAACCCTTCCCCGAAGCCTTCCCCTCACCCGTCCCCTAATCCTAACCAGTACGCTCACACTAACCCGCGCCCTCACACGTACGCTCCCCCTAAACCGTTGTCGTACCCTCACCTGGACACTAAACCGTCCCCTAACCCTAACCCTAACCCTAGCCCGAACCCTAAACCTAACCCTTCCCCGAAGCCTTCCCCTCACCCGTCCCC
The DNA here is from genome assembly GCF_964270905.1 of Leucopleurus acutus. NCBI lineage: Eukaryota > Metazoa > Chordata > Mammalia > Artiodactyla > Delphinidae > Leucopleurus > Leucopleurus acutus. The sequence continues at coordinate 657,014 of NW_028139174.1, forward strand.
TAATCCTAACCCGTACGCTCACACTAACCCGTGCCTTCACACGTACGCTCCCCCTAAACCGTTGTCGTACCCTCACCTGGACCCTAAACCGTCCCCGTCCCCTAACCCTAACCCTAGCCGGAACCCTAAACCTAACCCTTCCCCGAAGACTTCCCCTCACCCGTCCCCTAATCCTAACCCGTACGCTCACACTAACCCGCGCCCTCACACGTACGCTCCCCCTAAACCGTTGTCGTACCCTCACCTGGACCCTAAACCGTGCCCATTCCCGTCCCCTAAACCTAGCCCAAACCCTAACCCTTCCCTGAAGTCTTCCCCTCACCCGTCCCCCAATCCTAACCCATACGCTCACACTAACCCTCACGCTCACACGTACGCTCCCCCTACACCGTTGTCGTACCCTCACCTGGACCCTAAACCGTCCCCGTCCCCTAACCCTAATCCTAGCCCGAACCCTAACCCTAACCCTTCCCCGAAGCCTTCCCCTCACCCGTCCCCTAATCTTAACCCGTACGCTCACACTAACCCGCGCCCTCACACTTACGCTCCCCCTAAACCTTTGTCGTTCCCCCAACTGGACCCTAAACCGGCCCCGTCCCCTAACCCTAACCCTAGCCCGAACCCTAACCCTAACCCTTCCCCGAAGCCTTCCCCTCACCCGTCCCATAATCCTAACCCGTACGCTCACACTAACCCGCGCCCTCACACGTACGCTCCTCCTAAACCGTTGTCGTACCCTCACCTGGACCCTAAACCGTCCCCGTCCCCTAACCCTAAACCTAGACCGAAACCTAAGCCTAACATTTCCCCGAAGCCTGACCCAACACGACCCTAATCCTAACCCATACGCTCACGCTAATCCACGCCCTAACACTTACGCTACACCTAAAGCGTTGTTGTACACTCAGCTGGACACTAAACCGTCCCCATACCCTAAACCTAACCCTAGACCGAACCCTAACCCTAACACTTCCCTGAATCCTGACCCTCAACCGTCCCCTAATCTTAACACGTACGCTCACGCTAACCCGCACCCTCACACGTACGCTCTCCCTAAAGCGTTGTCGTACCCTCACCTGGAACCTAAACCGTCCCCGTCTCCTAACCCTAACCCTAGCCCGAACCCTAACCCTAACCCTTCCCCGAATCCTCACCCTCATCCGTTCCCTAATCCTAACCCGCACGCTAACGCTAACCCGTGCCCTCACATGTACGCTCCCCCTAAAGCGTTGTCGAACCCTCACCTGGACCCTAAACCGTCCCTGTCCCCTAACCCTAACCCTAGGCCGAACCCTAACCCTAACACTTCCCCGAAGCCTGACACTCACCCGTCCCCTAATCCTAACCCGTACGCTAACGCTAACCCGCCCCCTAACACATTCCCTCCCCCTAAAGCTTTGTCGTACCCTCACCTGGACCCTAAACCGTCCCCGTCCCTTAACCCTAAACCTAGACCGAACCCTAAACCTAACCCTTCCCGAAGCCTGAACCTAACCCGTCCCCTAATCCTAACCCGCACTCTAACGCTGACCCGCGTTCTCACACGTACGCTCCCCCTAAAGCGTTGTGGTACCCACAGCTGTACCCTAAACCGTCCCCGTCTCCTAACTGTAACCCTACCGCGAACCCTAACCCTAACCCTTCCCCGAAGCCTGACTCTCACCCGTCGCCTAATCCTAACCTGTACGCTCTCGCTAACCCGCGCCCTCACACGTACGCTCCCCCTAAAGCATTGTCGTACCCTCACCTGGACCCCAAACCGTCCCCGTCCCCGTCCCCTAACCCTAGCCCGAACCCTAACCCTAACCCTTCCCCGAAGCCTTCCCCTCACCCGTCCCCTAATCCTAACCCGTACGCTCACACTAACCCGCGCCCTCACACGTACGCTCCCCCTAAACCGTTGTCGTACACTCACCTGGACCCTAAACCGTCCCCATCCCCTAACCCTAACCCTAGCCGGAACCCTAAACCTAACACTTCCCCGAAGCCTTCCCCTCACCCGTCCCCTAATCCTAACCCGTACGCTCACACTAACCCGCGCCCTCACACGTACGCTCCCCCTAAACCGTTGTCGTACCCTCACCTGGACCTTAAAACGTCCCAATCCCCGTCACCTAACCCTAGCCCGAACCCTAACCCTAACCCTTCCCCGAAGCCTTCCCCTCACCCGTCCCCTAATCCTAACCCGTACGCGCACATTAGCCAGCGCCCTCACACGTACGCTCCCCCTAAACCGTTGTCGAACCCTCACCTGGACCCTAAACCGTCCCTGTCCCCTAACCCTAACCCTAGCCCGAACCCTAACCCTTCCCTGAAGCCTTCCCCTCATCCGTCCCCTAATCCTAACCGATAAGCTTACACTAACCCTCACGCTCACACGTACGCTCCCCCTAAACCGTTGTCGTACCCTAACCTGGACCCTAAACCATCCCCGTCCCCTAACCCTAACCTTAGCCCGAACCCTAACCCTAACCCTTCCCCGAAGCCTTCCCCTCACCCGTCCCCTAATCCTAAACTGTAAGGCTCACACTATCCCGCGTTCTCACACGTACTCTCCCCCTAAAGCATTGTCGTACCCTCACCTGGACCCCAAACCGTCCCCGTCCCCGTCCCCTAACCCTAGTCCGAACACTAACCATAACCCTTCCCCGAAGCCTTCCCCTCACCCGTCCCCTAATCCTAACCCGTACGCTCACACTAACCCACGCCCTCACATGTACGCTCCCCCTAAACCATTGTCGTACCCTCACCTGGACCCGAAACCGTACCCGTCCCCTAACCATAACCCTAGCCCGAACCCTAACCCTTCCCTGAAGCCTTCCCCTCACCCTTCCCCTAATCCTAACCCATACGCTCACACTAACCCACGTCTTCACACGTACGCTCCCCCTAAACCTTTGTCGTACGCTCACCTTGACCCTAAACCGTCCCCGTCCCCTAAACCTAACCCTAGCCCGAACCCTAACCCTAACCCTTCGCCGAAGCCTTCCCCTCACCCGTCCCCTAAACCTAACCCGTACGCTCACACTAACCCGTGCCGTCACACGTACGCTCCCCTTAAACCGTTGTCGTATCCTCATCTGGACCGTAAACCGTCCCCGTCCCTTAACCCTAACCCTTCCCCGAAGCCTTACCCTCACCCGTCCCCTAATCCTAACCCGTACGCTCACACTAACCCGGGTCCTCACACGTACGCTCCCCCTAAACCGTTGTCGTACCCTCACCTGGACCCTAAACCGTCCCCGTCCCTTAAACCTAACACTTCCCCGAAGCCTTCCCCTCACCCGTCCCCTAATCCTAACCCGTACGCTCACACTAACCTGCGCCCTCACACGTACACTCCCCCTAAACAGTAGTCGTACCCTCACCTGGACACTAAACCGTCCCCTAACCCTAACCCTAACCCTTGCCCGAACCCTAACCCTAATCCTTCCCCGAAGCCTTCCCCTCACCCGTCCCCTAATCCTAAACCGTACGCTCACACTAACCCGCGCCCTCACACTTACGCTCCCCCTAAACCTTTGTCGTACCCTCACCTGGACCCTAAACCGTCCCCGTCCCCTAACCCTAAACCTAGACCGAAACCTAAGCCTAACATTTCCCCGAAGCCTGACCCAACACGTCCCCTAATCCTAACCCATACGCTCACGCTAATCCACGCCCTCACACTTACGCTACACCTAAAGCGTTGTTGTACACTCAGCTGGACACTAAACCGTCCCGATACCCTAAACCTAACCCTAGCCCGAACCCTAACCCTAACACTTCCCTGAATCCTGACCCTCACCCGTCCCCTAATCTTAACACGTACGCTCATGCTAACCCGCACCCTGACACGAACGCTCTCCCTAAAGCGTTGTCGTACACTCACCTGGAACCTAAACCGTCCCCGTCCCCTAACCCTAACCCTAGGCCGAACCCTAACTCTAACACTTCCCCGAAGCCTGACACTCACCCGTCCCCTAATCCTAACCCGTACGCTAACGCTTACCCGCCCCCTAACACGTTCCCTCCCCCTAAAGCTTTGTCGTACCCTCACCTGGACCCTAAACCGTCCCCGACCCCTAAGCCTAACCCTAGCCCGAACTCTAACCCTAAACCTTCCCGGAAGCCTGACCCTCACCCGTCCCCTAATCCTAACCCGTACGCTCACACTAACCCGCGCCCTCACACGTACGCTCCCCCTAAACCGTTGTCGTACCCTCACCTGGACCCTAAACCGTCCCCGTCCCCTAACCCTAACCCTAGCCCGAAACCTAACCCTAACACTTCCCCGAAGGCTTCCCCTCACCCGTCCCCGAATCCTAATCCGTACGCTCACACTAACCCACGCCCTCACACGAATGCTCCCCCTAAACCGTTGTCGTACCCTCACCTGGACCCTAAACCGTCCCCGTCCCCTAACCCGAACCATAGGCCGAACCCTAACCCTAACCCTTCCCCGAAGCCTTCCCTTCACCCGTCCCCTAATCCTATCCCGTACACTCACACTAACCCGCGCCCTCACACGTACGCTCCCCCTAAATCGTTGTCGTACCCTCACCTGGACCCTAAACCGTCCCCGTCCCCTAACCCTAACCATAGCCCGAACCCTAACCCTAACCCTTCCCCGAAGCCTTCCCCTCACCCGTCCCCTAATCCTAACCTGTACACTCACACTAACCCGCGCCCTCTCACGTACGCTCCCCCTAAACCGTTGTCGTACCCTCACCTGGACCCTAAACCGTCCCCGTCCCCTTACCCTAACCCTAGCCCAAACCCTAAACCTAACACTTCCCCGAAGCCTGACCCAACACGTCCCCTAATCCTAACCCGTACGCTAACGCTAATCCACTCCCTCACACGTATGCTAAACCTAAAGCGTTGTCGTTCCCTCACCTGGACCCTAAACCGTCACCATCCCCTAAACGTAACCCTAGCCCGAACCCTAACCCTAACGATTCCCCGAAGCCTGACACTCACCTGTCCCCTAATCCTAATCCGTACGCTAACATTTACATGCGCCCTCACACGTACGCTCCATCTAAAGTGTTGTCGTACCCTCACCTGGACCCTAAACCGTCCCCGTCCCCTAACCCTAACCCTAGGCCGAACCCTAACCTTAACCTTCCCCGAATCCTGACCCTCACCCGTCCCCTAATCCTAACCCGTATGCTAACACTAACCCGCGCTCTCACACTTACGCTCCCCCTAAAGCGTTGTCGTAAACTCACATGAACCCTGAACCGTCCCGGTCCCCTATCCTTAACCCTAGCCTGATCCCTAACCCTAAACCTTCCCCGAAGCCTGACCTTCACCCGTCCCCTAATCCTAACCTGTACGCTAACACTGACATGCGCCCTCACAAGTACGCTACCCCTAAAGCGTTGTCATACCCTAACCTGGACCCTCAACCGTCCCAGTCCCCGTCCCCTAACCCTAGCCCGAACACTAACCCTAACACTTCCCCGAATCCTGACCCTCACCCGTCCCCTAATGCTCACCCGTACGCTAACACTAACCCGCGCCCTCACACGTACACTCCCCCTAAAGCGTTGTCGTACCCTCACCTGGACCCTAAACCGTCCCCGTCCCCTAACCCTAACCTTAGCCCGAACCCTAACCCTAACCCTTTCCCGAAGCCTGACCCTCACCCGTACCCTAATCCTATCACGTACGCTAACACTAACCCACGCCCTCACACGTACGCTACCCCAAAAGTGTTGTCGTACCCTCACCTGGACCCTAAACCATTCCCGTCCCCTAGCCCTAACCCTAGCCTGAACCCTAATCCTTAGCCTTCCGCGAAGCCTGACCCTCAACCGTCCCCTAATCCTAACCCGTACACAAACGCTAACCCACGCCCTCACACGTACGCTCCCCCTAAAGCGTTGTCGTACCCTCACCTGTACTCTAAACCATCCCCATCCCCTAACCCTAACCCTAGCCTGTCCCTAACCCTAACACTTCCCCGAAGCCTGACCCTCATCAGTCCCATAATCCTAACCCGTACGCTGACACTAACACGCGCCCTCACACGTATGCTCCCCCTAAAGCTTTGTCGTACGCTCACGTGGACCCTAAACCGTCCTCGCCCCCTAACCCTAACCCTAGCCCAAACCCTAACCCTAAACCTTCCCCGAAGCCTGAACCTCACCCGTGCCCTAATCCTAACCCGTACGCTAACAATAACCCGCGCCCTCACACGTACGCTCCCCCTAAAGTGTTGTCGTACACTCACCTGGACCCTAAATCGTCCCCGTCCACTAACCCTAACCCTAGCCCGAACCCTAATGCTAAACCTTCCCCGAGCCTGACCCTCACCCGTCCCCTAATCCTAACCCATACTCTAACACTAACCCGCGCTCTCACTCATACGTTACCATAAAGCGTTGTCGTCCCCTCACCTGGACCCTAAACCATCCCCGTCCCCTATCACTAACCCTAGCCCGAACCCTAATCCGAACACTTCCCTGAAGCCTGGCCCTCACCCGTCCCCTAATCCTTACTCGTACGCTAACACTAACCGGCGCCCTCAAACATACCCTCCCCATAAAGCGTTGTCATACCCTCACCTGGACCCTAAACCGTCCCCGTCCCCTAAACCTAACCCTAGGCCGAACCATAACCCTAGCCCTTCCTCGAAGCCTGACCCTCACCCGTCCCCTTATCCTAACCCGTACGCTAACGCTAACGCGCGCCCTCACATGTACGCTCCCCCTAAAGCGTTCTCGTACCCTCACGTGGACCCTAAACCGTCCCCGTCCCCTAAACCTAACCCTAGCCTGTCCCTAACCCTAACACTTCCCCGAAGCCTGACCCTCACCAGTCCCCTAATCCTAACCCGTACGCTGACACTAACACGCGCCCTCACACGTATGCAACCCCTAAAGCTTTGTCGTACCCTCACGGGGACCCTAAACCGTCCCCGTCCCCTAACCCTAACCCTCGCCCAAACCCTAACCCTAACCCTTACCCGAAGCCTGACCCTCACCCGTCCCCTAATCCTAACCTGTACGCTAACGCTAACCCGTGCCCTCACACGTACGCTCCCCCTAAAGCGATGTCGTACACTCATCTGGACCTTAAACCGTCACGGTTCCCTAACCCTAAACCTAGCCCGATCCCTAACCCTAACCCTTCCCCGAAGCCTGACCCTCACCCGTCCCCTAATCCTCACAAGTACGCTAACACTGACCCGCGCTCTCACAACTACGCTACCCCTAAAGTGTTGTCATACCCTCACCTGGACCCTCAACCGTCCCCGTCCCCTAACCCTAAACCTAGGCCGAACCCTAACCCTAACCCTTCCACGAAGCCTGACCCACACCCGTCCCCTAATCCTAACCCGTACGCTAACACTCACCCACGCCCTCACACGTATGTTCCCCCTAAAGCGTTGTCGTACCCTCACCTGGACCCTAAACCGTCCCCGTCCCCTAACCCTAAACCTAGACTGAACCCTAACCCTAAACCTTCCCTGAATCCTGACACTCACCTGTCCCCTAATCCTAACCCGTACGCTCACACTAACCCGCGCCCTCACACGTACGTTTCCCCTAAAGCGTTGTCGTACCCTCACCTGGACCCTAAACCGTCCCCGTCCCCTAACCCTAACCATAGCCCGAACCCTAACCCTAAACCTTCCCGAAGCCTGAACCTAACCCGTCCCCTAATCCTAACCCGCACTCTAACGCTAACCTGCGCCCTCACACGTACACTCCCCCTAAAGCGTTGTCATACCCTCAGCTGTACCCTAAACCGTCCCCGTCTCCTAACTCTAACCCTACCGCGAACCCTAACCCTAACCCTTCCCCGAAGCCTGACTCTCACCCGTCGCCTAATCCTAACCTGTACGCTCTCGCTAACCCGCGCGCTCACACGTACGCTCCCCCTAAAGCATTGTCGTACCCTCACCTGGACCCCAAACTGTCCCCGTCCCCGTCCCCTGACCCTAGCCGGAACCCTAAACCTAACACTTGCCCGAAGCCTTCCCCTCACCCGTCCCCTAATCCTAACCCGTACGCTCACACTAACCCGCGCCCTCACACGTACGCTCCCCCTAAACCGTTGTCGTACCCTCACCTGGACCTTAAAACGTCCCCATCCCCGTCACCTAACCCTAGCCCGAACCCTAACCCTAACCCTTCCCCGAAGCCTTCCCCTCACCCGTCCCCTAATCCTAACCCGTACGCTCACATTAACCAGCGCCCTCACACGTATGCTCCCCCTAAACCGTTGTCGTACCCTCACCTGGACCCTAAACCGTCCCCGTCCCCTAAACCTAATCCTAGCCCGAACCCTAACCCTAACCCTTCCCCAAGCCTTCCCCTTACACGTCCCCTAATCCTAACCCGTTCACTCACACTAACCCATGCCCTCACACGTACGCTCCCCCTAAACCGTTGTCGTACCCTAACCTGGACCCTAAACCATCCCTGTCCCATAACCCTAACCTTAGCCCGAACCCTAACCCTAACCCTTCCCCGAAGCCTTCCCCTCACCCGTCCCCTAATCCTAAACTGTACCCTCACACTAACCCGCGCCCGCACACGTACGCTCCCCCTAAACCGTTGTCGTACCCTCACCTTGACCCTAAACCGTCCCCGTCCCCTAACACTAACCCTAGCCCGAACCCTAACCCTAACCCTTCCCCGAAGCCTTCCCCTCACCCGTCCCCTAATCCTAACCCGTACGCTCACACTAACCCGGGTCCTCACACGTACGCTCCCCCTAAACCGTTGTCGTACCCTCACCTGGACCCTAAACCGTCCCCGTCCCTTAAACCTAACACTTCCCCGAAGCCTTCCCCTCACCCGTCCCCGAATCCTAACCTGTACACTCACACTAACCCGCGCCCTCACACGTACACTCCCCCTAAACCGTTGTCGTACCCTCACCTGGACCCTAAACCGTCCCCGTCCCCTAACCCTTACCCTAGCCCGAACCCTAACCCTAACCCTTCCCCGAAGCCTTCCCCTCACCCGTCCCGTAATCCTAACCCGTACGCTCAAACTAACCCAGGCCCTCACACGTACGCTCCCCCAAAAGCATTGTCGTACCCTCACCTGGACCCTAAACCATCCCCTTCCCCTAACCCTAACCCTAGACCGAAATCTAAGCCTAACCCTTCCCCGAAGCCTGACCCAACACGTCCCCTAATCCTAACCCGTACGCTAACACTAACCCGCGCTCTCACACGTATGCTCCCCCTAAAGCGTTGTCGTAACCTCACATGAACCCTAAACCGTCCCGGTCCCCTAACCTTAACCCTAGCCCGATCCCTAACTCTAACCCTTCCCTGAAGCCTGACCCTCACCCGTCCCCTAATCCTAACCTGTACACTAACACTGACATGCGCCCTCACAAGTACGCTACACCTAGAGCGTTGTCATACCCTACCCTGGACCCTCAACCGTCCCAGTCCCCGTCCCCTAACCATAGCCCGAACCCTAACCCTAACACTTCCCCGAAGCCTTCCCCTCACCCGTCCCCTAATCCTAACCCGTACGCTCACACTAACCCGCGCCCTCACACGTACGCTCCCCCTAAACCGTTGTCGTACCCTCACCTGGACACTAAACCGTCCCCTAACCCTAACCCTAAACCTAGCCCGAACCCTAACCCTAACCCTTCCCCGAAGCCTTCCCCTCACCAGTCCCCTAATCCTAACCCGTACGCTCAAACTAACCCGCGCCCTAACATGTACGCTCCCCCTAAACCGTTGTCGTACCCTCACCTGGACCCTAAACCGTCCCCGTCCCCTAACCCTAACCCTAGCCCGAACCCTAAACCTAACCCTTCCCCGAAGAGTTCCCCTCACCCGTCCCCTAATCCTAACCCGTACGCTCACACTATCCCGCGCCCTCACACGTACGCTCCCCCTAAACCATTGTCGTACCCTCACCTGGACCCTAAACCGTGCCCATCCCCGTCCCCTAACCCTAGCCCAAACCCTAACCCTTCCCTGAAGTCTTCCCCTCACCCGTCCCCCAATCCTAACCCATACGCTCACACTAACCCTCACGCTCACACGTACGCTCGCCCTACACCGTTGTCGAACCCTCACCTGGACCCTAAACCGTCCCCGTCCCCTAACCCTAACCCTAGCCCGAACCCTAACCCTAACCCTTCCCCGAAGCCTTCCCCTCACCCGTCCCATAATCCTAACCCGTACGCTCACACTAACCCGCGCCCTCACACGTACGCTCCTCCTAAACCGTTGTCGTACCCTCACCTGGACCCTAAACCGTCCCCCTCCCCTAACCCTAAACCTAGACCGAAACCTAAGCCTAACATTTCCCCGAAGCCTGACCCAACACGTCCCCTAATCCTAACCCATACGCTCACGCTAATCCACGCCTTCACACTTACGCTACACCTAAAGCGTTGTTGTACACTCACCTGGACACTAAACCGTCCCCATACCCAAACCTAACCCTAGCCCAAACCCTAACCCTAACACTTCCCTGAATCCTGACCCTCACCCGTCCCCTAATCTTAACACGTACGCTCACGCTAACCCGCACCCTGACACGAACGCTCTCCCTAAAGCGTTGTCGTACACTCACCTGGAACCTAAACCGTCCCCGTCTCCTAACCCTAACCCTAGCCCGAACCCTAACCCTAACCCTTCCCCGAATCCTCACCCTCACCCGTTCCCAAATCCTAACCCGCACGCTAACGCTAACCCGTGCCCTCACATGTACGCTCCCCCTAAACCATTGTCGTACCCTCACCTGGACCCGAAACCGTACCCGTCCCCTAACCCTAACCCTAGCCCGAACCCTAACCTTCCCTGAAGCCTTCCCCTCACCCTTCCCCTAATCCTAACCCATACGCTCACACTAACCCACGTCTTCACACGTACGCTCCCCCTAAACCTTTGTCGTACCCTCACCTTGACCCTAAACCGTCCCCGTCCCCTAAACCTAACCCTAGCCTGAACCCTAACCCTAACCCTTCCCCGAAGCCTTCCCCTCACCCATCCCCTAAACCTAACCCGTACGCTCACACTAACCCGTGCCGTCACACGTACGCTCCCCCTAAACCGTTGTCGTATCCTCATCTGGACCGTAAACCGTCCCTGTCCCTTAACCCTAACCCTTCCCCGAAGCCTTCCCCTCACCCGTCCCCTAATCCTAACCCGTACGCTCACACTAACCCGCGCCCTCAAACGTACGCTCCCCCTAAACCGTTGTCGTACCCTCACCTGGACCCTAAACCGTCCCCGTCCCCTAACCCTAACCCTAGCCGGAACCCTAAACCTAACACTTCCCCGAAGCCTTCCCCTCACCCGTCCCCTAATCCTAACCCGTACGCTCACATTAACCAGCGCCCTCACACATACGCTCCCCCTATACCGTTGTCGTACCCTCACCTGGACCCTAAACCGTCCCTGTCCCCTAACCCTAACCCTAGCCCGAACCCTAACCCTTCCCTGAAGCCTTCCCCTCATCCGTCCCCTAATACTAACCGATACGCTCACACTAAGCCTCACACTCACACGTATGCTCCTCCTAAACCGTTGTTGTAACCTCACCTGGACCGTAAACCGTCCCCATCCCCTAACCCTAATCCTAGCCCGAACCCTAACCCTAACCCTTCTCCAAGCCTTCCCCTCACCCATCCCCTGATACTAACCCGTTTGCTCACACTAACCCGTGACCTCACACGTACGCTCCACCTAAATCTTTGTCGTACCCTCACCTGGATCCTAAACCGACCCCGTCCCCTAACCCTGACCCTACCCCGAACCCTAACCCTAACCCTTCCCCAAAGCCTTCCCCTCACCCGTCCCCTAATCCTAACCCGTACGCTCAAACTAACCCATGCCCTCACACGTACGCTCCCCCTAAACCGTTGTCGTACCCTCACCTGGACCCTAAACCGTCCCCGTCCCCTAACCCTAACCCTAGCCCGAACACTAACCCTAACACTTTCCCGAAGCCTTCCCCTCACCCGTCCCCTAATCTAACCCGTACGCTCACACTAACCCACGCCCTCACACGTACGCTCCCCCTTAACCGTTGTCGTACCGTCACCTGGACCCTAAACCATCCCCGTCCCCTAACCCTAACCCTAGCCCGAACCCTAACCCTAACACTTCCCCGAAGCCTTCCCCTCACCCGTCCCCTAATCCTAACCCGTATGCTCACACTAACCCACGCCCTCACATGTACGATCCCCCTAAACCGTTGTCGTACCCTCACCTGGACCCTAAACCGTCCCCGTCCCCTAACCCTAACCCTAGCCCGAACCCTAACCCTAACCCTTCCCCGAAGCCTTCCCCTCACCCGTCCCCGAATCCTAACCTGTACGCTCACAATTACCCGCGCCCTCACACGTACACTCCCCCTAAACCGTTGTCGTACCCTCACCTGGACCCTAAACTGTCCCCGTCCCCTAACCCTAACCCTAGCCCGAACCCTAAACCTAACCCTTCCCCGAAGCCTTCCCCTCACCCGTCCCCTAATCCTAACCCGTACGCTCAAACTAACCCAGGCCCTCACACTTTCGCTCCCCCAAAAGCGTTGTCGTACCCTCACCTGGACCCTAAACCATCCCCTTCCCCTAACCCTAACCCTAGACCGAAATCTAAGCCTAACACGTCCCCGAAGCCTGACCCAACACGTCCCCTAATCCTAATCCGTACGCTAACGCTAATCAGCGCCCTCACACGTATACTAAACCTAAAGCGTTGTCGTACCCTCACCTGGACCCTAAACCGTCACCTTCCCCTAAACCTAACCCTAGCCTGAACCCTAACCCTAACGAATCTCCGAAGCCTTCCCCTCACCCGTCCCCTAATCCTAACCCGTACGCTCACACTAACCCGCGCCCTCACACGTACGCTCCCCCTAAAGCGTTGTCGTACCTTCACCTGGACCCTAAACCTTTCCCGTCCCCTAACCCTAACCCTAGACCGAACCCTAACCCTAACCCTTCCCCGAAGCCTGACCCTCACCCGTCCCCTAATCCTAACCCGTACGCAAACGCTAACCCATGCCCTCACACATACGCTCCCCCTAAAGCGTTGTCGTACCTTCACCTGGACACTAAACCGTCCCCGACCCCTAAGCCTAACCCTAGCCCGAACTCTAACCCTAAACCTTCCCGGAAGCCTGACCCTCACCCGTCCCCTAATCCTAACCCGTACGCTTACACTAACCCGCGCTCTCACACGTACGTTCCCCGAAAGCGTTGTCGTACCCTCACCTAGACCCTCAACCGTCCCCATCCCCTAACCCTAACCCTAGACCGAACCCTAAACCGAACCCTTCCCTGAAGCCGGAACCTCACCCGGCACCTAATCCTTACTCCTACGCTAACACTAACCAGCGCCCTCACACGTACGCTCCCCCTAAAGCATTGTTGTACCCTCACCTGGACCCTAAACCGTCCCCGTCCTCTAACGCTAACCCTAGCCCGAACCCTAACCCTAACACTTCCCCGAAGCCTGACCCTCCCCCATCCCCTAATGCTAACCCGTACGCTAACGCTAACCCGCGCCCTCACACGTACGCTAGCCCTAAAGCGTTGTCGTCACCTCACCTGAACCCTAAACCGTCCCCGTCCGATAACCCTAACCCTAGACAGAACCCTAACCCTAACCATTCCCCGAAGCCTGACCCTTACCCATCCCCTAATCCTAACCCGCACGCTAACGCGAACCCGCGTCCTCACACGTAGGTTCCCCCTAAAGCGTTGTCGTACCCTCACCTGAACCCTAAACCATCCCCATCTCCTTTCCGTAACCCTAGCCCAACCCTAACCCTAACCCTTCCGCGAATCCTAACCCAACCCTTCCCCTAATCCTAACCCGTACGCTAACGCTAATCCGCGCCCTCACACGTACGCTACACCTAAAGCGTTGTCGTACCCTCAGCTGTACCCTAAACCGTCCCCGTCCCCTAACCCTAACCCTAGACTGAACCCTAACACTAAACCTTCCCCAAAGCCTGACCCTCACACGTCTTCTAATCCTAACCCGTACGCTAACGCTAACACACACCCTCACATGTACGCTCCCCCTAAAGCATTGTCATACCCTCACCTGGACACTAAACCGTCCCTGTCCCCATCCCCTAACCCCAGCCCGAACCCTAACCCTAACCCTTCCCCGAATCCTGACCCTCACCCGTCACCTAATCCTAACCCGTACGCTAACACTAACCTGCGTTCTCACACGTACGCTCCCGCTAAAGCGTTGTCGTAACCTCACATGAACCCTAAACCGTCCCGGTCCCTTAACCTTAACCCTAGCCCGATCCCTAACACTAACCCTTCCCTGAAGCCTGACCCTCACCCGTCCCCTAATCCTAACCCATACGCTCACACTAACCCGCGCCCTCACACGTACGCTCCCCCTAAACCGTTGTCGTACCCTCACCTGGACCCTAAACCGTCCCCGTCCCCTAACCATAACCCTAGCCCGAACCCTAACCCTAACACTTTCCCGAAGCCTTCCCCTCACCCGTCCCCTAATCCTAACCCGTACGCTCACACTAACCCGCGCCCTCACACGTACGCTCCCCCTAAACCGTTGTCGTACCCTCACCTGGACCCTAAACCGTCCCTGTCCCCTAACCCTAACCCTAGCCCGAAACCTAACCCTAACACTTCCCCGAAGCCTTCCCCTCACCCGTCCCCGAATCCTAATCCGTACGCTCACACTAACCCACGCCCTCACACGAATGCTCCCCCTAAACCGTGGTCGTACCCTCACCTGGACCCTAAACCGTCCCCGTCCCCTAACCCTAACCATAGCCCGAACCCTAACCCTAACCCTTCCCCGAAGCCTTCTCCTCACCCGTCCCCTAATCCTATCCCGTACGCTCACACTAAACCGCGCCCTCACACGTACGCTCCCCCTGAACCGTTGTCGTACCCTCACCTGGACTCTAAACCGTCCCCGTCCCCTAACCCTAACCCTAGCCCGAACCCTAACCCTAACACTTCCCCGAAGCCTTACCCTCACCCTTCCCCTAATCCTAACCCGTACGCTCACACTAACCCGCGCCCTCACACGTGCGCTCCCCCTAAACCGTTGTCATACACTCACCTGGACCCTAAACCGTCCCCGTCCCCTAACCCTAACCCTAGCCCTAACCCTAACCCTAACACTTCCCCGAAGCCTGACCCAACACGTCCCCTAATCCTAACCCGTACGCTAACGCTAATCCACTCCCTCACACGTATGCTAAACCTAAAGCGTTGTCGTTCCCTCACCTGGACCCTAAAAAGTCACCATCCCCTAAACCTAACCCTAGCCCGAACCCTAACCCTAACGATTCCCCGAAGCCTGACACTCACCTGTCCCCTAATCCTAATCCGTACGCTAACACTAACATGCGCCCTCACACGTACGCTCCATCTAAAGCGTTGTCGTACCCTCACCTGGACCCTAAACCGTCCCCGTCCCCTAACCCTAACCCTAGGCCGAACCCTAACCTTAACCCTTCCCCGAATCCTGACCCTCACCCGTCCCCTAATCCTAACCCGTATGCTAACACTAACCCGCGCTCTCACACTTACGCTCCCCCTAAAGCGTTTTCGTAAACTCACATGAACCCTGAACCGTCCCGGTCCCGTATCCTTAACCCTAGCCTGATCCCTAACCCTAACCCTTCCCCGAAGCCTGACCTTCACCCGTCCACTAATCCTAACCTGTACGCTAACACTGACATGCGCCCTCACAAGTACGCTACCCCTAAAGCGTTGTCATACCCTAACCTGGACCCTCAACCGTCCCAGTCCCCGTCCCCTAACCCTAGCCCGAACACTAACCCTAACACTTCCCCGAATCCTGACACTCACCCGTCCCCTAATGCTCACCCGTACGCTAACACTAACCCGCGCCCTCACACGTACACTCCCCCTAAAGCGTTGTCGTACCCTCACCTGGACCCTAAACCGTCCCCGTCCCCTAACCCTAACCTTAGCCCGAACCCTAACCCTAACCCTTCCCCGAAGCCTGACCCTCACCCGTACCCTAATCCTATCACGTACGCTAACACTAACCCACGCCCTCACACGTACGCTCCCCCAAAAGCGTTGTCGTACCCTCACCTGGACCCTAAACCGTTCCCGTCCCCTAGCCCTAACCCTAGCCTGAACCCTAATCCTTAGCCTTCCGCGAAGCCTGACCCTCAACCGTCCCCTAATCCTAACCCGTACGCAAACGCTAACCCACGCCCTCACACGTACGCTCCCCCTAAAGCGTTGTCGTACCCTCACCTGTACTCTAAACCATCCCCATCCCCTAACCCTAACCCTAGCCTGTCCCTAACCCTAACACTTCCCCGAAGCCTGACCCTCATCAGTCCCATAATCCTAACCCGTACGCTGACACTAACACGCGCCCTCACACGTATGCTCCCCCTAAAGCTTTGTCGTACGCTCACGTGGACCCTAAACCGTCCTCGCCCCCTAACCCTAACCCTAGCCCAAACCCTAACCCTAAACCTTCCCCGAAGCCTGAACCTCACCCGTGCCCTAATCCTAACCCGTACGCTAACAATAACCCGCGCCCTCACACGTACGCTCCCCCTAAAGTGTTGTCGTACACTCACCTGGACCCTAAATCGTCCCCGTCCACTAACCCTAACCCTAGCTCGAACCCTAATGCTAAACCTTCCCCGAGCCTGACCCTCACCCGTCCCCTAATCCTAACCCATACGCTAACACTAACCCGCGCTCTCACTCATACGTTACCATAAAGCGTTGTCGTCCCCTCACCTGGACCCTAAACCATCCCCGTCCCCTATCACTAACCCTAGCCCGAACCCTAATCCGAACACTTCCCTGAAGCCTGGCCCTCACCCGTCCCCTAATCCTTACTCGTACGCTAACACTAACCGGCGCCCTCACACATACCCTCCCCATAAAGCGTTGTCATACCCTCACCTGGACCCTAAACCGTCCCCGTCCCCTAAACCTAACCCTAGGCCGAACCATAACCCTAGCCCTTCCTCGAAGCCTGACCCTCACCCGTCCCCTTATCCTAACCCGTACGCTAACGCTAACCCGCGCCCTCACATGTACGCTCCCCCTAAAGCGTTCTCGTACCCTCACGTGGACCCTAAACCGTCCCCGTCCCCTAAACCTAACCCTAGCCTGTCCCTAACCCTAACACTTCCCCGAAGCCTGACCCTCACCAGTCCCCTAATCCTAACCCGTACGCTGACACTAACACGCGCCCTCACACGTATGCAACCCCTAAAGCTTTGTCGTACCCTCACGGGGACCCTAAACTGTCCCCGTCCCCTAACCCTAACCCTAGCCCAAACCCTAACCCTAACCCTTCCCCGAAGCCTGACCCTCACCCGTCCCCTAATCCTAACCTGTACGCTAACGCTAACCCGTGCCCTCACACGTACGCTCCCCCTAAAGCGATGTCGTACACTCATCTGAACCTTAAACCGTCCCGGTTCCCTAACCCTAAACCTAGCCCGATCCCTAACCCTAACCCTTCCCCGAAGCCTGACCCTCACCCGTCCCCTAATCCTCACAAGTACGCTAACACTGACCCGCGCTCTCACAACTACGCTACCCCTAAAGCGTTGTCATACCCTCACCTGGACCCTCAACCGTCCCCGTCCCCTAACCCTAAACCTAGGCCGAACCCTAACCCTAACCCTTCCACGAAGCCTGACCCTCACCCGTCCCCTAATCCTAACCCGTACGCTAACACTCACCCACGCCCTCACACGTACGCTCCCCCTAAAGCGTTGTCGTACCCTCACCTGGACCCTAAACCGTCCCCGTCCCCTAACCCTATCCCTAGACTAAACCCTAACCCTAAAACTTCCCTGAATCCTGACACTCACCTGTCCCCTAATCCTAACCCGTACGCTCACACTAACCCGCGCCCTCACACGTACATTTCCCCTAAAGCGTTGTCGTACCCTCACCTGGACCCTAAACCGTCCCCGTCCCCTAACCCTAACCATAGCCCGAACCCTAACCCTAAACCTTCCCGAAGCCTGAACCTAACCCGTCCCCTAATCCTAACCCGCACTCTAACGCTAACCTGCGTCCTCACACGTACACTCCCCCTAAAGCGTTGTCGTACCCTCAGCTGTACCCTAAACCGTCCCCGTCTCCTAACTCTAACCCTACCGCGAACCCTAACCCTAACCCTTCCCCGAAGCCTGACTCTCACCCGTCGCCTAATCCTAACCTGTACGATCTCGCTAACCCGCGCGCTCACACGTACGCTCCCCCTAAAGCATTGTCGTACCCTCACCTGGACCCCAAACCGTCCCCGTCCCCGTCCCCTAACCCTAGCCGGAACCCTAAACCTAACACTTGCCCGAAGCCTTCCCCTCACCCGTCCCCTAATCCTAACCCGTACGCTCACACTAACCCGTGCCCTCACACGTACGCTCCCCCTAAACCGTTGTCGTACCCTCACCTGGACCTTAAAACGTCCCCATCCCCGTCACCTAACCCTAGCCCGAACCCTAACCCTAACCCTTCCCCGAAGCCTTCCCCTCACCCGTCCCCTAATCCTAACCCGTACGCTCACATTAACCAGCGCCCTCACACGTATGCTCCCCCTAAACCGTTGTCGTACCCTCACCTGGACCCTAAACCGTCCCTGTCCCCTAACCCTAACCCTAGCCCGAACCCTAACCCTTCCCTGAAGCCTTCCCCTCATCCGTCCCCTAATCCTAAACTGTACCCTCACACTAACCCGCGCCCGCACACGTACGCTCCCCCTAAACCGTTGTCGTACCCTCACCTTGACCCTAAACCGTCCCCGTCCCCTAAGCCTAACCCTAGCCCGAACCCTAACCCTAACCCTTCCCCGAAGCCTTCCCCTCACCCGTCCCCTAATCCTAAACTGTACCCTCACACTAACCCGCGCCCGCACACGTACGCTCCCCCTAAACCGTTGTCGTACCCTCACCTTGACCCTAAACCGTCCCCGTACCCTAACACTAACCCTAGCCCGAACCCTAACCCTAACCCTTCCCCGAAGCCTTCCCCTCACCCGTCCCCTAATCCTAACCCGTACGCTCACACTAACCCGGGTCCTCACACGTACGCTCCCCCTAAACCGTTGTCGTACCCTCACCTGGACCCTAAACCGTCCCCGTCTCTTAAACATAACACTTCCCCGAAGCCTTCCCCTCACCCGTCCCCGAATCCTAACCTGTACACTCACACTAACCCGCGCCCTCACACGTACACTCCCCCTAAACCGTTGTCGTACCCTCACCTGGACCCTTATCCGTCCCCGTCCCCTAACCCTTACCCTAGCCCGAACCCTAACCCTTACCCTTCCCCGAAGCCTTCCCCTCACCCGTCCCGTAATCCTAATCCGTACGCTCAAACTAACCCAGGCCCTCACACGTACGCTCCCCCAAAAGCATTGTCGTACCCTCACCTGGACCCTAAACCATCCCCTTCCCCTAACCCTAACCCTAGACCGAAACCTAAGCCTAACCCTTCCCCGAAGCCTGACCCAACACGTCCCCTAATCCTAACCCGTACGCTAACACTAACCCGCGCTCTCACACGTATGCTCCCCCTAAAGCGTTGTCGTAACCTCACATGAACCCTAAACCGTCCCGGTCCCCTAACCTTAACCCTAGCCCGATCCCTAACTCTAACCCTTCCCTGAAGCCTGACCCTCACCCGTCCCCTAATCCTAACCTGTACACTAACACTGACATGCGCCCTCACAAGTACGCTACACCTAGAGCGTTGTCATACCCTAACCTGGACCCTCAACCGTCCCAGTCCCCGTCCCCTAACCATAGCCCGAACCCTAACCCTAACACTTCCCCGAAGCCTGACCCTCACACGTCCCCTAATCCTAACCCGTACGCTCACACTAACCCGCGCCCTCACATGTACGCTCCCCCTAAACCGTTGTCGTACCCTCACCTGGACCCTAAACCGTCCCCGTCCCCTAACCTTAACCCTAGCCCGCACACTAACCCTAACCCTTCCCAAAAGCCTTCCCCTCACCCGTCCCCTAATCCTAACCCGTACGCTCACACTAACCCGCGCCCTCACACGTACGCTCCCCCTAAACCGTTGTCGTACCCTCACCTGGACCCTAAACCGTCCCCGTCCCCTAACCCTAACCCTAGCCCGAACCCTAACCCTAACACTTCCCCGAAGCCTTCCCCTCACCCGTCCCCTAATCCTAACCCGTACGCTCACACTAACCCGCGCCCTCACACGTACGCTCCCCCTAAACCGTTGTCATACCCTCACCTGGACACTAAACCGTCCCCTAACCCTAACCCTAACCCTAGCCCGAACCCTAACCCTAACCCTTCCCCGAAGCCTTCCCCTCACCAGTCCCCTAATCCTAACCCGTACGCTCACACTAACCCGCGCCCTCACATGTACGCTCCCCCTAAACCGCTGTCGTACCCTCACCTGGACCCTAAACCGTCCCCGTCCCCTAACCTTAACCCTAGCCCGAACCCTAACCCTAACCCTTCCCCGAATCCTCACCCTCACCCGTTCCCAAATCCTAACCCGCACGCTAACGCTAACCCGTGCCCTCACATGTACGCTCCCCCTAAACCATTGTCGTACCCTCACCTGGACCCGAAACCGTACCCGTCCCCTAACCCTAACCCTAGCCCGAACCTTAACCCTTCCCTGAAGCCTTCCCCTCACCCTTCCCCTAATCCTAACCCATACGCTCACACTAACCCACGTCTTCACACGTACGCTCCCCCTAAACCTTTGTCGTACCCTCACCTTGACCCTAAACCGTCCCCGTCCCCTAAACCTAACCCTAGCCTGAACCCTAACCCTAACCCTTCCCCGAAGCCTTCCCCTCACCCATCCCCTAAACCTAACCCGTACGCTCACACTAACCCGTGCCGTCACACGTACGCTCCCCCTAAACCGTTGTCGTATCCTCATCTGGACCGTAAACCGTCCCTGTCCCTTAACCCTAACCCTTCCCCGAAGCCTTCCCCTCACCCGTCCCCTAATCCTAACCCGTACGCTCACACTAACACGCGCCCTCACACGTACGCTCCCCCTAAACCGTTGTCGTACCCTCACCTGGACCCTAAACCGTCCCCGTCCCCTAACCCTAACCCTAGCCGGAACCCTAAACCTAACACTTCCCCGAAGCCTTCCCCTCACCCGTCCCCTAATCCTAACCCGTACGCTCACACTAACCCGCGCCCTCACACGTACGCTCCCCCTAAACCGTTGTCGTACCCTCAACTGGACCTTAAAACGTCCCCATCCCCGTCACCTAACCCTAGCCCGGACCCTAACCCTAACCCTTCCCCGAAGCCTTCCCCTCACCCGTCCCCTAATCCTAACCCGTACGCTCACATTAACCAGCGCCCTCACACATACGCTCCCCCTATACCGTTGTCGTACCCTCACCTGGACCCTAAACCGTCCCTGTCCCCTAACCCTAACCCTAGCCCGAACCCTAACCCTTCCCTGAAGCCTTCCCCTCATCCGTCCCATAATACTAACCGATACGCTCACACTAAGCCTCACGCTCACATGTATGCTCCCCCTAAACCGTTGTTGTAACCTCACCTGGACCGTAAACCATCCCCATCCCCTAACCCTAATCCTAGCCCGAACCCTAACCCTAACCCTTCTCCAAGCCTTCCCCTCACCCGTCCCCTGATCCTAACCCATTCGCTCACACTAACCCGCGCCCTCACACGTACGCTCCACCTAAACCTTTGTCGTACCCTCACCTGGATCCTAAACCGACCCCGTCGCCTAACCCTGACCCTACCCCGAACCCTAACCCTAACCCTTCCCCAAAGCCTTCCCCTCACCCGTCCCCTAATCCTAACCCGTACGCTCACACTAACCCGCGTCCTCACATGTACGCTCCCCCTAAACCATTGTCGTATCCTCACCTGGACCCTAAACCGTCCCCGTCCCCTAACCCTAACCCTAGCCCGAACCCTAACCCTCACCCTTCCACGAAGCCTTCCCCTCACCCGTCCCCTAATCCTAACCCGTACGCTCAAACTAACCCATGCCCTCACACGTACGCTCCCCCTAAACCGTTGTCGTACCCTCACCTGGACCCTAAACCGTCCCCGTCCCCTAACCCTAACCATAGCCCGAACACTAACCCTAACACTTTCCCGAAGCCTTCCCCTCACCCGTCCCCTAATCCTAACCCGTACGCTCACACTAACCCACACCCTCACACGTACGCTCCCCCTTAACCGTTGTCGTACCGTCACCTGGACCCTAAACCATCCCCGTCCCCTAACCCTAACCCTAGCCCGAACCCTAACCCTAACACTTCCCCGAAGCCTTCCCCTCACCCGTCCCCTAATCCTAACCCGTATGCTCACACTAACCCACGCCCTCACATGTACGATCCCCCTAAACCGTTGTCGTACCCTCACCTGGACCCTAAACCGTCCCCGTCCCCTAACCCTAACCCTAGCCCGAACCCTAACCCTAACCCTTCCCCGAAGCCTTCCCCTCACCCGTCCCCGAATCCTAACCTGTACGCTCACAATTACCCGCGCCCTCACACGTACACTCCCCCTAAACCGTTGTCGTACCCTCACCTGGACCCTAAACTGTCCCCGTCCCCTAACCCTAACCCTAGCCCGAACCCTAAACCTAACCCTTCCCCGAAGCCTTCCCCTCACCCGTCCCCTAATCCTAACCCGTACGCTCAAACTAACCCAGGCCCTCACACTTTCGCTCCCCCAAAAGCGTTGTCGTACCCTCACCTGGACCCTAAACCATCCCCTTCCCTTAACCCTAACCCTAGACCGAAATCTAAGCCTAACACTTCCCCGAAGCCTGACCCAACACGTCCCCTAATCCTAACCCGTACGCTAACGCTAATCAGCGCCCTCACACGTATACTAAACCTAAAGCGTTGTCGTACCCTCACCTGGACCCTAAACCGTCACCTTCCCCTAAACCTAACCCTAGCCTGAACCCTAACCCTAACGAATCTCCGAAGCCTTCCCCTCACCCGTCCCCTAATCCTAACCCGTACGCTCACACTAACCCGCGCCCTCACACGTACGCTCCCCCTAAAGCGATGTCGTACACTCATCTGGACCCTAAACCGTCCCGGTCCCCTAACCCTAAACCTAGCCCGATCCCTAACCCTAACCCTTCCCCGAAGCCTGACCCTCACCCGTCCCCTAATCCTCACAAGTACGCTAACAGTGACCCGCGCTCTCACAACTACGCTACCCCTAAAGCGTTGTCATACCCTCACCTGGACCCTCAACCTTCCCCGTCCCCTAACCCTAACCCTAGGCCGAACCCTAACCCTAACCCTTGCACGAAGCCTGACCCTCACCCGTCCCCTAATCCTAACCCGTACGCTAACACTCACCCACGCCCTCACACGTACGCTCCCCCTAAAGCGTTGTCGTACCCTCACCTGGACCCTAAAGCGTCCCCGTCCCCTAACCCTAACACTAGACTGAACCCTAACCCTAAACCTTCCCTGAATCCTGACCCTCACCCGTCCCCTAATCCTAACCCGTACGCTCACACTAACCCGCGCCCTCACACGTACGTTTCCCCTAAAGCGTTGTCATACCCTCACCTGGACCCTAAACCGTCCCCGTCCCCTAACCCTAACCCTAGCCCCAACCCTAACCCTAACCCTTCCCCGAAGCCTGACCATCACCCGTACCCTAATCCTATCACGTACGCTAACACTAACCCAGGCCCTCATACCTACGCTCCCCCTAAAGCGTTGTCGTACCCTCACCTGGACCCTAACCCGTTCGCGTCCCCTAACCCTAACCCTAGCCCGAACCCTAACCCTTACCCTTCCCCGAAGCCTGACCCTCACCCGTCCCCTAATCCTAACGCGTACGCAAACGCTAACCCATGCCCTCACACATACGCTCCCCCTAAAGCGTTTTCGTACCTTCACCTGGACCCTAAACCGTCCCCGACCCCTAAGCCTAACCCTAGACCGAACCCTAACCCTAAACCTTCCCCGAAACCTGACCCTCACCCGTCCCCTAATCCTAACCCGTACGCTAACGCTAACCCGCGCCCTCACACGTACGCTCCCCCAAAAGCGTTGTCGTACCCTCACCTGGACCCTAAACCGTCCCCGTCCCCTAACCCTAACCCTACCCCGAACCCTAACCCTAACCCTTCCCAGAAACCTGACCCTCACCCGTCCACTAATCCTAACACGTACGCTCACGCTAACCCACGCGTTCACACGTACGCTCCCCCTAAAGCGTTGTCATACATTCACCTGGACCCTAAACCGTCCCTGTCCCCTAACCCTAACCCTAGCCCAAACCCTAACCCTAAATATTCCCCGAAGCCTGACCCCTACCCGTCCCCTAATCCTAACCCGTACGCTAACGCTAACTTACGCCCTCACACGTACGCTCCTCCTAAAGCGTTGTCGTACCCTCACCTGGAGAGTAAACAGTCCCCGTCCCCTAACTCTAACCCTAGCCCGAACCCTAACCCTAACGATTCCCCGAAGCCTGACACTCACCCGTCCCCAAATCCTAATCCGTATGCTAACACTAACACGCGCCCTCACACGTACGCTCCATCTAAAGCGTTGTCGTACCCTCACCTCGACCTTAAACCGTCCCGGTCCCCTAACACTAACCCTAGCCCGAACCCTAACCCTAACCCTTCCCCGAAGCCTGACCCTCAGCCGTACCCTAATACTATCACGTACACTAACACTAACCCAGGCCCTCACACCTACGCTTCCCCTAAAGCGTTGTCGTACCCTCACCTGGACCCTAACCCGTTCGCGTCCCCTAACCCTAACCCTAGCCCGAACCCTAACACTTACCCTTCCCCGAAGCCTGACCCTCAGCCGTCCCCTAATCCTAAACCGTACGCAAACGCTAACCCATGCCCTCACACATACGCTCCCCCTAAAGCGTTGTCGTACCTTCACCTGGACCCTAAACCGTCCCCGACCCCTAAGCCTAACCCTAGACCGAACCCTAACCCTAAACCTTCCCCGAAACCTGACCCTCACCCGTCCCCTAATCCTAACCTGTACGCTAACACTAACCCGAGCCCTCACACGTACGCTCCCCCTAAAGCGTGGTTGTACCCTCACCTGGACCCTAAACCGTCCCCGACCCCTAAGCCTAATCCTACCCCGAACCCTAACCCTAACACTTCCCCATATCCTGACTCTCACCCGTACCATAATCCTATCACGTACACTAACACTAACCCACGCCCTCACACGTACGCTCCCCCTAAAGCGTTGTTGTACCCTCACCTGGACCCTAAACCGTCCCCGTCCCCTAACACTAACCTTAGCCCGAACCCTAACCCTAACCCTTCCCCGAAGCCTGACCCTCACCCTTACCATAATCCTATCACGTACACTAACACTAACCCACGCCCTCACACGTACGCTCCCCCTAAAGCGTTGTCGTACCCTCACCTGTACCCTAAACCGTCCCCGTCCCCTAACCCTAACCCTAGCCCGAACCCTAACCCTAACACTTCCCCGAACCTGACCCTCCCCCCGTCCCCTAATCCTAACCCGTACGCTGACAATAACACGCACCCTCACACGTACGCTCCCCCTAAAGCTTTGTCGTACCCTCACGTGGACCCTAAACCGTCGCCATCCCCTAACCCTAACCCTAGCCCGAACCCTAACCCTAACACTTCCCCGAAGCCTGACCCTCCCCCGTCCCCTAATCCTAACCCGCACGCTAACGCGAACCCGCGCCCTCACACGTAGTTTCCCCCTAAAGCGTTGTCGTACCCTCACCTGAACCCTAAACCATCCCCATCCCCTAACCATAACCCTAACCCTTCCCCGAATCCTGACCCAACCCGTCCCCTAATCCTAACCCGTACGCTAACGCTAATCCACGCCCTCACACGTACGCTACACCTAAACCGTTGTTGTACCCTCAGCTGGACACTAAACCGTCCCCATACCCTAAACCTAACCCTAGCCCGAACCCTAACCCTAACACTTCCCTGAATCCTGACCCTCACCCGTCCCCTAATCTTAACACGTACGCTCACGCTAACCGGCACCCTGACACTTACGCTCTCCCTAAAGCGTTGTCGTACCCTCACCTGGAACCTAAACCGTCCCTGTCTCCTAACCCTAACCCTAGCCCAAACCCTAACCCTAACCCTTCCCCGAATCCTCACCCTCACCCGTTCCCTAATCCTAACCCGCACGCTAATGCTAACCCATGCACTCACACGTATGCTCCCCCTAAAGCGTTGTCGTACCCTCACCTGGACCCTAAACCGTCCCCGTCCCCTAACCCTAACCCTAGACTTAACCCTAACCCTAACCCTTCCCCGAAGCCTGACCCTCACCCGTCCTCTAATCCTAACCCGTACGCTAATGCTAACCCATGCCCTCACATGTACGCTCCCCCTAAAGCGTTGACGTACCCTCACCTGGACACTAAACCGTCCCCGTCTCCTAACTCTAACCCTACCGCGAACCCTAACCCTAGCCCTTCTCCGAAGCCTGACTCTCACCCGTCGCCTAATCCTAGCCTGTACGCTCTCGCTAACCCGCGCCCTCACACGTACGCTCCCCCTAAAGCATTGTCGTACCCTCACCTGGACACTAAACCGTCCCTGTCCCCGTCCCCTAACCCCAGCCCGAACCCTAACCCTAACACTTCCCCGAAGCCTGACTCTCACCCGTCCCCTAATCCTAACCCGCACGCTAACCCTAACCCGCGCCCTCACACGTATGCTCCCCCTAAAGCGTTGTCGTACCCTCACCTGGACCCTAAACCGTCCCCGTCCCCTAACCCTAACCCTACCCCGATCCCTAACCCTAACCCTTCCCAGAAACCTGACCCTCACCCGTCCCCTAATCCTAACCCGTACGCTAACACTAACCCGCGCCCTCACACTTACGCTCCCCCTAAAGCGTGGTTGTACCCTCACCTGGACACTAAACTGTCCCCGTCCCCTAACTCTAACCCTAGCCCGAACCCTAACCCTAACGATTCCACGAAGCCTGACCCTCACCCGTCCCCTAATCCTAATCCGTACGCTAACACTAACACGCGCCCTCACACGTACGCTCCATCTAAAGCGTTGTCGTACCCTCACCTCGACCCTAAACCGTCCCCGTCCCCTAACCCTAACCCTAGCCTGTCCCTAACCCTAACCCTTCCCCGAAGCCTAACCCTCACCCGTCCCCTAATCCTAACCCGTACGCTGACACTAACACGCGCCCTCACACGTACGCACCCCCTAAAGCTTTGTCGTACCCTCACGTGGACCCTAAACCGTCCCCATCCCCTAACCCTAGCCCGAACCCTAACCCTAACAATTCCCCGAAGCCTGAACCTCACCCATGCCCTAATCCTAACCCGTACCCTAACGCTAACCCGCGCCCTCACATGTACGCTCCCCCTAAAACGTTCTCGTACCCTCATCTGGACCCTAAACCGTCCCCGTCCCCTAACCCTAACCCTAGCCCGAACCCTAACACTAACCATTCCCCGAAGCCTGACCCTCACCCGTCCCCTAATCCTAACAAGTACGGTAACACTAACCCACGCCGTCACAAGTACGCTCCCCCTAAAGCGTTGACAGACCCTCACCTGGACCCTCAACCGTCCCCGTCCCCTAACCCTAACCCTAGCCCGAAACCTAACCGTAACCCTTCCACGAAGCCTGACCCTCACCCGTCCCCTAATCCTAACCCGTACTCTAACACTAACCCGCGCCCTCACACGTACGCTCCCCGTAAACCGTTGTCGTACCCTCACCTGGACCCTAAACCGTTCCCGTCCCCTATCCCTAACCCTAGCCTGTCCCTAACCCTAACACTTCCCAGAAGCCTGACCCTCACCCGTCCCCTAATCGTAAACCGTACACTAACACTGACCCGCGCCCTCACACGTACGCTCCCCCTAAAGCGTTGTCGTACCCTCACCTGGACCCTAAACCATCCCCGTCCCCTAACCCTAACCCTAGCCCGAACCCTAACCCTAACACTTCCCCGAAGCGTGAGCCACACCCGTACCCTAATCCGATCACATATGCTAACACTAACCCACGCCCTCACACGTACGCTCCCCCTAAAGCGTTGTCGTACCATAACCTGGACCCTAAACCGTCCCCTTCCCCTAACCCTAACCCTAGCCCGAACCCTATCCCTTACACTTCCCAGAAGCCTGACGCTCACCCATCCCCTAATCCTAACCCGTACGTTAACACTAACCTGCACCCTCACACATACGCTCACCCTAAAGCATTGTCGTACCCTCACGTGGACCCTAAACAGTCTCCAAACCGTAACCCTAACCCTAGCCAGAACCCTAACCCTAACCCTTCCCCGAAGCCTGACCCTCACACGTCCCCTAATCCTAACCCGTACGCTAACACTAACCCGCACACTCACACGTACGCTCCCCCTAAAGCATTGTCGTACCCTCACCTGGACCCTAAAGCGTCCCTGTCCCCTAACCCTAACCCTAGCCCGAACCCTAAACCTAACACTTCCCCGAAACCTGACGCTCACCCGTCCCCTAATCCTAACCCATGCCCTCACACGTACGCTCACGCTAAAGCGTTGTCGTACCCTCAACTGGACCCGAAACCGTCCCCGTCCCCTAACCCTAATCCTAGACCGAACCCTAACCCTAACCCTTCCCTGAAGCCTGACCCTCACCCGTCCCCTAATCCTACCCCGTACGCTAACACTAACCCACGCCCTCACACGTACGCTCCCCGTAAAGCGTTGTCGTACCCTCAACTCTACCCTAAACCGTCCCGGTCCCCTAATCCTAACCCTAGCCTATCCCTAACCATAACCTCTCCCCGAAGCCTGACCCTCATCCGACCCCTAATCCTAACCCGTAGGCTAACACTAACCCACGCCCTCACACGTACGCTCCCCCTAAAGCGTTGTCGTACCCTCACGTGGACCCTAAACCGTCCCCGTCCCCTAACCCTAACCCTAGACCAAAACCTAACCCTAACACTTCCCCGAAGCCTGACACTCACCCGTCCCCTAATCCTAACCCGTACGCTCACGCTAACCCGCGCCCTCACACATACGCTCCCCGTAAAGCATTGTCGTACCCTCACCTGGACCCTAAACCGTCCCCGTCCCCTAACCCTAAACCTAGCCCGAACCCTAACCCTAACACTTCCCCGAAGCCTGACCCTCACCCGTCCCCTAATCCTAACCCGTATGCTCACGATAACCTGCGCCCTCACACGTATGCTCCACCTAAAGTGTTGTCGTATCCTCACATGGACCCTGAACCGTCCCCGTCCCCTAACACTAACCCTAGCCCGAACACTAAACCTAACCCTTCCCCGAAGCCTGACCCTCACCCGTCCCCTAATCCTAACAAGTACGCTAACGCGAACCCACGCCCTCACACGTACGCTCCCCCTAAAGCGTTGTCGTACCCTCACCTGGACCCTAAAGCGTCCCCGTCCCCTAACCCTAACCCTAGCCCTAACCCTAACCCTAACCCTTCCCCGAAGCCTGACACTCACCCGTCCCCTAATCCAAACCCGTACACTCACGCTGACCTGCGCCCTCACACGTACGCTCCCCCTAAAGCGTTGTCGTACCCTCACATGGACCCTAAACCGTCCCCGTCCCCTAACCCTAACCCTAGACCGAACCCTAACCCTAACCCTTCCCCGAAGCCTTCCCCTCACCCGTCCTCTAATCCTAACCCGTATGCTAACACTAACCCATGGCCTCACACGTACGCTCCCACTAAACCATTGTCGTACCCTCACCTGGACCCTAAACCGTCCCCGTCCCCTAACCCTAACCCTAGCCCGAACACTAAACCTAACCCTTCCCTGAAGCCTTCCCCTCACCCGTTCTGTAAACCTAAGCCGTACGCTAACACTAACCCGTGCCCTCACACGTACGCTCACCCTAAACTGTTGTCGTACCCTCACCTGGACTCTAAACCGTCCCCGTCCCCTAACCCTAACCCTAGCCCGAACCCTAACCCTAACACTTCCCCGAAGCCTTCCCCTCACCCGTACCCTAATCCTAACCCATACGCTAACACTAACCCATGCCCGCACTCGTACGCTCACCCTAAACCGTGTTGTACCCTCACCTGGACCCTAAACCGTTCCCATCCCCTAACCTTAACCCTAGCCCGGACCCTAATCCTAACCCTTCCCCGAAGCCTTCCCCTCACCCTTCCCCTAATCCTAACCCGTAAGCTAACACTAACCCGTGCCCTCACACGTTTGCTCCCCCTAAACCGTTGTCGTAACCTCACTTGGACCCTAAAAATTCCCCATCCCCTAACCATAACCCTAACCCTTAACCGAAGCCTTACCCTAACACGTCCGCTAATCCTAACCTGTACACCAACACTAACCCATGCCCTCACACGTACACTCAGCCTAAACCACTGTCGTACCCTAACCTCTCCCCTAAAATATCCCCATCCCCTAACCTTAACCGTAACCCTAACCCTTACCCTTACCCGAAGCCTTACCCTAACCCGTCCCCTAATCCTAACCCGTACGCTAACACTAGTCCCTGCCCTCACACGTACGCTCACCCTAAACCGTTGTCGTACCCTAACCTGTCCACTAAACCGTCTCCGTCCCCTAACCCTAAGCCTAACCTAACCCTAACCCTTACCCAGAGTCTTACCATACCCAGTTCTCTAATCCTAACCCGTGCTCTAACACTAACCCGTGCCCTCACACGTACGCTCCCCCTAAACCGTGGTCGTCCCATCACCTGGACCCTAAACCGTCCCTGTCCCCTAACCCTAACCCTAGCCCGAACCCTAACCCTAAACCTTCCCCGAAGCCTTCCCCTCACCCGTCCCCTAATCCTATCCCGTACGCTAACACTAACCCATGCCCTCACACGTACGCTCCCCGTAAACCGTTGTCGTACCCTCACCCGGACCCTAAACCGTCCCCGTCCCCTAACCCTAAGCCTAGCCCGAACCCTAACCCTAACCCTTCCCCGAAGCCTTCCCCTCACCCGTCCTCTAATCCTAACCCGTACACTAACACTAACCCGTGGCCTTACACGTACGCTCCCCCTAAACCGTTGTCGTACCCTCACCTGGACCCTAAACCGTCCCTGTCCCCTAACCCTAACCCTAGCCCGAACACTAAACCTAACCCTTCCCCAAAGCCTTCCCCTCACCCGTCCCGTAATTCTAAGCCATACGCTAACACTAACCTGTGCCCTCACACGTACGCTCACCCGAAACCTTTGTTGTACCCTCACCTGGACTCTAAACCGTCCCCGTCCCAGTCCCCTAACCCTAACCCTAACACTTACCCGAAGCCTTACACTAACCCGTCCCCTAATCCTAACCCGTACGCTAACACTAAACCGTGCCCTCACACGTACACTCACCCTAAACCGTTGTCGTACCCTAACCTTTCCCCGAAATGGTCCCCATCCCGACCCTAAACCTACCCCTACCCAAAGCCTTACCCTAACCCGTCCCCTAATCCTAACCCGTACCAAAACGATAACCCGTGCCCTCACACATACACTCACACTAAACCACTGTGGTACCCTAACCTGTACCCCAAACAGTCCCCGTCCCCTAACCCTAACCCTAGCCCGAACCATAACCCTAACCCTTCCCCGAAGCCTGACCCTCACCCGTCCCCTAACCCTACCCGTACGCTAACACTAACCCATGTCCTCACACGTACGCTCCCCCTAAACCGTTGTCATACCCTCACCTGGACCCTAAACAGTCCCCGTCCCCATAACCCTAACCCTAACTCTTACCTAAAGCCTTACCCTAACCCGTCCGCTAATCCTAACCTGTATGCCAACACTATCCCATGCCCTCACACGTACGCTCACCCTAAACCGTTGTCGTACCCTAACCTGTCCACTAAAATGTCCCCGTCCCCTAACCCTAACCCTAACCCTAACCCTTACCCTTACCCTAAGCCTTACCCTAACCCGTCCCCTAATCCTAACCAGTACGCTCACAATATCCTGTGCCCTCACATGTACGCTCACCCTAAACCGTTGTCATACCCTAACCTGTCCACTAAACCGTCTCCGTCCCCTAACCCTAAGCCTAACCTAACCCAAACCCTTACCCAGAGTCTTACCATAACCAGTCCCCTAATCCTAACCCGTACGCTAACCCTAACCCGTGCCCTCACACGTACGCTCACCCTAAACCGTTTTCATACCCTCACCTGTCCCCTAAACCGTCTCCGTCCCCTAACCTTAACCCTAACCCTAACCCTTACCCGAAGACTTACCCTAACCTGTCCCCTAATCCTAACCCGTAAGCTAACTCTAACCCGTGCCCTCACACATACGCTCATCCTAAACCGTTGTCGTACCCTAACCTGTCCTGTAAACCATCCCCATCCCCTTACCCTAACCCTAAAACTAACACTAACCCTTACCCGAAGCCTTATGCTAACCCGTCCACAAATCCTAACCGGTACGCTAACAGTAACCCGTGCCCTCACACGTACGCTCACCCTAAACCGTTGTCGTACAGTAACCTGTCCCCTAACCCGTCCCCTAATCCTAACCCTAACCCTAACCCTTACACGAAGCCTTACCCTAACCCGTCCCCTAATCCTAACCCATACGCTAACACTAACCCGTGCCCTCACACGTAAGCTGACCATAAACCGTTGTCGTACCCTAACCTGTCCCCTAAACCGTCCCCATTCCCTAACCCTAAACCTAACCCTAAACCTAACCCTTACCTTAAGCCTTACCGTAACCCGTCCCCTAATCCTAACCCATACGCTAACATTAACCGGCGCCGTCACACGTACGCTCACCCTAAAACCTTGTCGTACCCTAACCTGTCCCCTAAACCGTCCCCGTCACCTAACCCTAACCCTAAACCTAACCCTTACCCAAAACCTTACACTAACCCGTCCCCTAATCCTAACCCGTATGCTAACACTAACCTGTGGCCTCAAACGTATGCTCACCCTAAAGCGCTGTCATACCCTAACCTGTCCCCTAAACCGTCCCCATCCCATAACCCTAACCCTAACCCTAACCCTAACCCTAAACTTACCCGAAGCCTTACCTTAAACCATCCCCTAATCCTAACCCAGATGCTAACACTAACCCGTACCCTCACACGTACGCTCACCCTAAACCGTTGTCGTACCCTAACCTGTCCCCTAAACCATCCCCATCGCCTAACCCTAACCTTAACACTAACCCTAACCCTAAACCTTAAACAAAGCCTCACCCTAACCCGTCCCTTAATCCTAACCCGTACGCTAACACTAACCCATGCCCTCACATGTACGCTCACTCTAAACAGTTGTCGTACCCTAACCTGTCCCCGAAATGGTCCCCATCCCCTGACGCTAAACCTACCCCTACCCAAAGCCTTACCCTAACCCGTCCCCTAATCCTAACCCGTACCAAAACGATAACCCGTGCCCTCACACATACACTCACACTAAACCTCTGTGGTACCCTAACCTGTCCCCTAAACCGAACCCGTCCCCTAACCCTAACCCTAACCCTAACCCTTACCCAAAGCCTTACCCTAATCCGTCCCCAAATCCTAACCCATATGCTAACACTAACTCGTGCCCTCACACGTACGCTCACCCTAAAATATTTTCGTACCCTAACCTGTCCCCTATACCGTCCCCGTCCCGTACACTAACCCTAACCCTGACACTTATCTGAAGCCTTACCCTAACCCGTCCCCTAATCCTAAGCCTTACGCTAACACTACCCCGTGCCCTCACACGGATGCTCACTCTAAACAGTTGTCGTACCCTTACCTGTCCCCTAAACAGTCCCCATCCCCTAACCCCATCCCTAATTCTAACACTTACCCGAAGCCTACCCTCACCCATCCCCTAATCCTAAGCCGTACGCTAACACTACCCCGTGTCCTAACACGGACGCTCACCCTAAACAGTTGTCGTACCCTTACCTGTCCCCTAAACAGTCCTCATCCCCTAACCCCATCCCTAATTCTAACACTTACCCGAAGCCTTACCCTAACCCAACCCCTAATCCAAACCCGTACGCTAACACTAACCCGTGCCCTCACACGTACGCTCACCCTAAACCGTTGTCATACACTATCCTGTACCCTAAACCGTCCCCGTCCCCTAACCCTAACCCTAAACCTAACACTTACCCGAAGCCTTACCCTAACCCGTCCCCTAATCCTAACCCATACGCTAACACTAACCCGTGCGCTCACACGTACGCTCACCCTAAACCGTTGTTGTACACTAACCTGTCCCCTAAACCGTCCCTGTCCCCTAACCCTAACCTTAACACTCACCCTAACCCTAACCCTTAAATGAAGCCTTACCCTAACCCGTCCCCTAATCCTAACCCGTACGCTAACACTAACCCATTCTCTCACACGTACGCTCAACCTAAACCGTTGTCGGACCCTAGCCTATCCCCTAAACCGTCCCCGTCCCCTAACCGTAACCTTAACACTAACCCTAACCCTAATCCTTAACCGAAGCCTTACCCTAACCCGTCCCCTAATCCTAAGCCGTACGCTAACATTAACCCCTGCCCTCACATGTACGCTCACCCTAAACCGTTGGCGTATGCTATCCTGTCCCCTAAACCATCCCCATCCCCTAACCCTAACCCTAACCCTTACCCGAAGCCTTATCCTAACCCGTCACCTAATCCTAACCCGTACGCTAACACTAACCCATACCCTCACACGTACGCTCACCCTAAACCATTGTCGTACCCTAACCTGTCCCCTAAACCGTCCCCATCCACTAACCCTAACCCTAACCCTAACGCTTACCCGAACCCTTACCCTAACCCGTCCCCTAATCCTAACCCGTACTCTAACACTAACCAGTGCCCTAACAAGTATGCTCACCCTAAAACGTTGTCGTACCCTAACCTGTCCTCTAAACCGTCCCCGTCCCCTAACCCTAACCCTAAACCTAACCCTTACCTGAAGCCTTACCCTAACCCGTCCCCTAATCCTAACCCGAACGCTAACACTATCCCGTGTCCTCATGCGTACGCTCACCCTAAACCGTTGTCGTTACCTAACCGGTCCCCTAAACCGTCCCCGTCCCCTAACCCTAACCCTAATCCTAACCCTAACTCTAACCCTAATCCTAACCCATACGCTAACACTAACTTGTGCCATAACACGTACGCTCACCCTAAACCGTTTTCATACCCTAACCTGAACCCTAAACCGTCCCCGTCCCCTAACCCTAACCTTAACACTAACCCTAACCCTTACCCAAACCTTACCCTAACCCGTTCCCTAATCCTAACCCATACGCTAACACTAACCCGTGCCCTCACACGTACGCTCACCCTAAACCGTTGTCGTACCCTACCCTGTCCCCTAAACCATCCCTGATCCCTAACCCTAACCCTAATCCTAAACCTTACCCAAAGCCTTACCCTAACCCGTCCCCTAATCCTAATCCGTACGCTAACACTAACCCATGCTCTTACACATACGCTCACCCTAAACCATTGTCATACCCTAACCTGTCCCCTAAACCGTCCCCGTCCCCTAACCCTAACCCTAACTCTAACCCTAACCCTAACCCTTACCCGAAGCCTTACACTAACCCGTCCCCTAATCCTAAACCATACGCTAACACTAACTTGTGCCCTCACATGTACGCTCACCCTAAACCGTTATCATACCCTAACCTGACCCCTAAAGCGTCCCCGTCCCCCAACCCTAACCCTAACCCTAAACCCTCCCCATCCCCTAACCCTAACCCTAACCCTAACCCTAACCCTTACCCGAAGCCTTATCCTAACCCGTCACCTAATCCTAACCCATACGCTAACACTAACCCGTGCCCTCACATGTATGCTCACCCTAAACCGTTGTCGTACCCTAACCTGTCCCATAAACCATCCCCGTCCCCTAACCCTAACCCTAACCCTTACCCAAAGACGTAACCTAACACGTCCACTAATCCTAACCCTTACGCTAACACTAAACCGTGCCCTCATGCGTGCGCTCACCCTAAACCATTGTCATACCCTAACCTGTCCCCTAAACCATCCCCGTCCCCTAACCCTAACACTTACCCTAAGTCTTACCCTAAACCGTCCCCTATTGCTAACCCGTACGCTAACACTAATCCGTGCCCTCACACGTACACTCACCCTAAACCGTTGGCGTACACTAACCTGTCCCCTTAACCATCCCCGTCCCCTAACCCTCACCATAACCCTCACCATAACCCTAACCCTAACCCATACCCAAAGCCTTACTCTATCCCGTCCCCTAATCCTAACCCGTACGCTAACGCTAACCCATGCCCTCAGATGTACGCTCACCCTAAACCGTTGTCGTACCCTAACCTGTCCCCTAAACCGTCCCCGTCCCCTAACCCTAACCCTGAACCTAACCCTAACACTTACCCGAAGCCTTACCCTAACCCGTCCCCTTATCCTAACCCGTACGCTAAGACTAACCCATTCCCTCACACGTACGCCTACCCTAAACCATTGTCGTACCCACACCTGTTCCCTAAACAGTCCCCATCCCCTAATACTAACACTAACCCTAACCCGAAGCCTTACCCTAACCCATCGCCTAATCCTAACCCGTAGGCTATCACTAACCCCTGCCTTCACATGTACGCTCACCCTAAACCGTTGTCGTACCCTAACCTGTACCCTAAACCGTCCCCGTCCCCTAACCCTAACCCTAACCCTTACCCAAAGCCTTACCCTAACCCGTCCCCTAATCCTAACCCGTAAGCTAACACTAACCCATGCCCTCAAACGTACCCTCACCCTAAACCGTTGTCGTACGCTAACCTGTCCCCTAAACCGTCCCCGTCCCCTAACACTAACCCTAATCCTATCCCTAACTCGTCCCCTAATCCTAACCCATATGTTAACACCAACTCGTGCCCTCACACGTATACTCACCCTAAACCGTTTTCATACCCTAACCTGTACCCTAAACCATCTACGACCCCTAACCCTAACCCTAACCTTAACCCTTACCTGAAGCCTTACCCTAAACCATCCCCTAATCCTAATCCATACGCTAACACGAACCTGTGCCCTCACACGTATGCTCACCCTAAAACGTTGTCGTACCGTAACCTGTCCCCTAAACCGTCCCCGTCCCCTAACCCTAAACCTAACCCTAACCCTTACCCGAATCCTTACCCTAAACCATCCACAAATCCTAACCCGTATGCTAACACTAACCCGTGCCCTTACACGTACGCTCACCCTAAACCGTTGACTTACCCTAACCTGTCCCCTAAACCATCCCCGTCCCCTAACCCTAACACTAACCCTAACCCGTCCGCTAATGCTAATCCATACGCTAACACTAACCTGTGCTCTCAGACGTACGCTCACCCTAAACCGTTGTTGTACCCTACCCTGTCCCCTAAACCATCCCCGTCCCCTAACCCTAACCCTAACCCTAAACCTTACCCGAAGCCTTAATCTAACCCGTCCCCTAATCCTAACCTGTATGCCAACACTAACCCATGCCCTCACACTTACGCTCACCCTAAACCATTGTCGTACCCTAACCTGTCCCCTAAACCGTCCCCATCCCCTAACCCTAACCCTTACCAGAAGTCTTACCCTAACCCGTACCCTAATCCCAAACCGTACTCTAACACTAACCTTTGCCCTCACACGTACGCTCACCACAGACCGTTGTCGTACCCTAACCTGTCTCCTAAACCATCCCCGTCCCCTAACCAACCCTAACCTGAAGCCTTAACATAACCCGTCCCCTAATCCTAACCCATACGCTAACACTAACCCGTGCCCTCACACGTACGCTCACCCTAAACCGTTGTCGTACCCTAACATGTCCCCTAACTGTCCCCATCCCCGTCCCCTAATCCTAACCCTAACCCTAACACTTACCCGAAGCCTTACCCTAACCCGTGCCCTAATCCTAACCCGTACGCTAAGACTAACCTGTGCCCTCACACGTACGCTTACCCTATACCACTGTCGTACCCTAACCTGTTTCCTAAACGTTCCCTTCCCCTAACCCTAACACTAACCCTTACCCGAAAACTTACCCTAACCCGTCCGATAATCCTAACCCGTACGCTAACACTAACCCATGCCCTCACACGTACGCTCAACCTAAAACATTGTCGTACCCTAACCTGTCCCCTAAACCGTCCGCATCCAATAACCCTAACCCTAACCCTAACCCTAACCCTAACCGTTACCCGAAGCCTTACCCTAACCCATCCCCTAATCCTAACCCGTTTGCTAACACTAACCCGTGCCATCACACGTACACTCACGCTAAACTGTTGGCGTACCCTAACCTGTCCCCTAAACCGTCCCCGTCCCCTAACCCTAACCATAACCCTAACCCTAACCCTTACCCGAAGCCTTACACGAACCCGTCCCATAATCCTAACCCGTACGCTAACACCAACCCGTGCCCTCACACGTATGCTCACCCTAAACCATTATCGTACCCTAACCTGTCCCGTAACCGTCCCCATCCCGTAACCCTAGCCCTAACCCTAAACCTAACCCTAACACTTACCCGAAAGCTTACCCTAACCTGTCCCCTAATCCTAACACGTACGCTAACACTATCCCATGCCCTCACACGTACGCTCACCCTAAACCGTTGTCGTACCCTACCCTGTCCCCTAAACCGTCCCCGTCCCTTAACCCTAACCCTAATCCTCAACCTAACTGAACCCCTAATCCTAACCCATACGTTAACACTAACTCATGCCCTCACACGTACGCTCACCCTAAACTGTTTGCCTACACTTACCTGTACCCTAAACCGTCCCGGTCCCCTAACCCTAACCCTAACCCTAACCTTAACACTTATCCGAAGCCTTACTCTAACCCGTCCCATAATCCTAACCCGTACGCTAACACTAACCTGTGCCCTCACACGTATGCTGACCCTAAACCGTTGTCGTACACTAACCTGTCCCCTATACCATCCTCGTCCCCTAACCCTAACACTAACCCTAACCCTTACCCGAACCCTTACCTTAACCCATCCCCTAATGCTAACCCATACGCTAACACTAACCCATACCCTAACACGTACGCTCACCCTAAACCGTTGTCGTACCCTACCGTGTCCCCTAAACCATCCCAGTCCCCTAACACTAACCCTAACCCTTACCCAAAGCCTTACACGAACCCGTCCCATAATCCTAACCCGTACGCTAACACCAACCCGTGCCCTCACACGTACGCTCACCCAAAACCATTATCGTACCCTAACCTGTCCCGTAAACCGTCCCCGTCCCCTAACCCTAACCTTAACCCTAAACCTAACCCTAACACTTACCCGAAACCTTACACTAACCCGTCCCCTATTCCTAACATGTATGCTAACACTATCCCATGCCCTCACACGTACGCTCACCCTAAACCGTTGTCGTACCCTACCCTGTCCCCTAAACCGTCCCCGTCCCTTAACCCTAACCCTAATCCTCAACCTAACTGAACCCCTAATCCTAACCCATACATTAACACTAACTCATGCCCTCACACGTACGCTCACCCTAAACTGTTTTCCTACACTTACCTGTACCCTAAACTGTCCCGGTCCCCTAACCCTAACCCTAACCCTAACCTTAACACTTATCCGAAGCCTTACTCTAACCCGTCCCATAATTTAACCCGTACACCCATACTAACCTGTGCCCTCACACGTATGCTGACCCTAAACCGTTTTCGTACACTAACCTGTCCTCTATACCATCCCCGTCCCCTAACCCTAACCCTAACCCTAACACTTACCCGAACCCTTACCTTAACCCGTCCCCTAATGCTAACCCATACGCTAACACTAACCCATACCCTAACACGTACGCTCACCCTAAACCGTTGTCATACCCTACCGTGTCCCCTAAACCATCCCAGTCCCCTAACCCTAACCCTAACCCTAACACTTACCCGCAGCCTTACACGAACCTGTCCCATAATCCTAACCCGTATGCTAACACCAACCCGTGCCCTCACACGTACGCTCACCCTAAAACATTATCGTACACTAACCAGTCACCTAAACCATCCCCGTCCCCTAACCCTAACCCTAAGCCTTATCAGAAGCCTTACCCTAACCAGTCCCCTAATAACAAACCGTACGCTAACACTAACCTGTGTTCTGACACGTACACTCACCCTAAACCGTTGTCGTACCCTAACCAGTCCCCTAAACCGTCTCCGTCCCCTAACACTAACCCTAACCCAAAGCCTTAACCTTACCCGTCCCCTCATCCTAACTCGTACGCTAACACTAACACGTGCCCTCTCACTTATGCTCACCCTAAACCATTGTCATACCCGAACCTGTCCCCTAAAACGTCCCCGTCCCATAACCCTAACCCTAACACTTACCCAGAGCCTTACCCTAACCCGTCCCCTAATCCTAAACCGTACGCTAACACTAACCCATGCCCTGACACGTACTCTCACCCTAAACCGTTGTCATACACTATCCTGTACCCTAAACCGTCCCTGTCCCCTAACCCTAACCCTAAACCTAACACTTACCCGGAGCCTTACCCTAACCCGTCCCCTAATCCTAACCCATACGCTAACACTAACCCGTGCGCTCACACGTACGCTCACCCTAAACCGTTGTTGTACACTAACCTGTCCCCTAAACCATCCCTGTCCCCTAACCCTAACCTTAACACTCACCCTAACCCTAACCCTTAAATGAAGCCTTACCCTAACCCGTCCCCTAATCCTAACCCGTACGCTAACACTAACCCATTCTCTCACACGTACGCTCAACCTAAACCGTTGTCGGACCCTAGCCTATCCCCTAAACCGTCCCCGTCCCCTAACCGTAACCTTAACACTAACCCTAACCCTTACCCGAAACCTTACCCGAAGCCTTACCCTAACCCGTCCCCTAATCCTAAACCGTACGCTAACACTAACCCATGCCCTCACACGTACGCTCACCCTAAAACATTATCGTACCCTAACCAGTCACCTAAACCATCTCCGTCCCCTAACCCTAACCCTAACCCTAAGCCTTAGCAGAAGCCTTACCCTAACCAGTCCCCTAATACCAAACCGTATGCTAACACTAACCTGTGCCCTGACACGTACACTCACCCTAAACCGTTGTCGTACCCTAACCTGTACCCTAAACCATCACCGTCCCCTAACCCTAACCTAACCCGAAGCCTTAACCTTACCCGTGCCCTCATCCTAACCCATACGCTAACACTAACACGTGCCCTCACACTTACGCTCACCCTAAACCATTGTCATACCCGAACCTGTCCCCTAAAACGTCCCCATCCTATAACCCTAACCTTAACCCTAACCCTTACCCAAAGCCTTAACCTAACCCGTCCCCTAAACCTCACCCGTACGCTAACACTAACCCGTGCCCTCACACGTACGCTCACCCTAAACCGTTGTCATACACTATCCTGTCCCCTAAACCATCCCTGTCCCCTAACCCTAACCCTAACCCTAACACTTACCCGAAGCCTTACCCTAAACCGTCCCCTAATCCTAACCCGTACGCTAACACTAACCCGTGCCCTCACACGTACGCTCACCCTAAACCGTTGTCATACACTATCCTGTCCCCTGAACCGTCCCCATCCCCTAACCCTTACCCTAATCCTTACACTAACACTTACCCGAAGCCTTACGCTAACCCGTCCCCTAATCCTAACCCATACGCTAGCACTAACCTGTGCCCACACACGTACGTGCACCCTAAACACTTGTAGTACCCTAACTTGTCCCCTAAACCGTCACCATCCCCTAAACCTAACCTTAACCCTAACCATAACCCTTACCCGAAGCCTTACCCTAACCCGTCCCCTAATCCTATATCATACGCTAACACTAACCCGTGCCCTCACACGTACGCTCACCCTAAACATTTGTTGTACCCTAACCTGTCCCCTAAACCGTCCCTGTCCCCTAACCCTAACCTTAACACTAACCCTAACCCTAACCCTTAACCGAAGCCTTACCCTAACCCGTCCCCTAATCCTAACCCGTACGCTAACACTAACCCATTCCCTCACACGTACTCTCAACCTAAACCATTGTCAGACCCTAACCTGTCCCCTAAACCGTCCCCATCCCCTAACCCTAAACTTAACACTAACCCTAACCCTAACCCTTAACCGAAGCCTTACCCTAACCCATCCCCCAATCCTAACCCGTACGCTAACACTAACCCATTCTCTCACAAGTACGCTCAACCTAAACCATTGTCGTACCCTAACCTATCCCCTAAACCATCCCCATCCCCTAACCCTACCCCTAAACCTTACCCAAAGCCTTACCGTAAACCGTCCCCTAATCCTAACCCGTACGCTAACACTAACCCGTGCCCTCACACGTACACTCACCCTAAACCGTTGGCGTACCCTAACCTGTCCCCTATACAGTCCCCGTCCCCTAACCCTAACCCTAACCCTAACCCTTATCTGAAGCCTTTCCCTACCCGTCCCCTAATCCTAAGCCGTATGTTAACACTAACCCGTGCCCTCACACGTACGCTCACCCTAAACCATTGGCGTAAGCTATCCTGTCCCCTAAACCGTCCCCGTCCCCTAACCCTAATCCTAAACCTAAACCTAACCCTTACCCGAAGCCTTATCCTAACCTGTCACCTAATCGTAACCCGTACGCTAACACTAACCCGTGCCCTCACATGTACGCTCACCCTAAACCATTGTCGTACCCTAACCTGTCCCCTAAACCGTCCCCATTCCCTAACCCTAACCCTAAACCTAACGCTTACCCGAAGCCTTACCCTAACCCGTCCCCTAATCCTAACCAGTACGCTAACACTAACCAGTGCCCTAACAAGTACGCTCACCCTAAAACGTTGTCGTACCCTAACCTGTCCCCTAAACCGTCCCCGTCCCCTAGCCCTAACCCTAAACCTAACACTTACCCGAAGCCTTACCCTAACCTGTCCCCTATTCCTAACCCGAACCCTAACACTATCCCGTGTCCTCATGCGTACGCTCACCCTAAACCGTTGTCGTAACTTAACCTGTCTCCTAAACCGTCCCCGTCCCCTAACCCTAACCCTAATCCTAACCCTAACTCGACCCCTAATCCTAACCCATACGCTAACACTAACTTGTGCCCTCACACGTACGCTCACCCTAAACCGTTTTCATACCCTAACCTGAACCCTAAACCGTCCTCGTCCCCTAACCCTAACCCTAACACTAACCCTAACCCTTACCCGAAACCTTACCCTAACCCGTTCCCTAATCCTAACCCATACGCTAACACTAACCCATGCCCTCACACGTACGCTCACCCTAAACCGTTGTCATACCCTACCCTGTCCCCTAAACCATCCCTGATCCCTAACCCTAACCCTAATCCTAAACCTTACCCAAAGCCTTACCCTAACCCGTCCCCTAATCCTAACCCGTACGCTAACACTAACCCGTGCCCTCACACGTACGCTCACCCTAAACCGTTGGTGTACCCTAACCTGTCCCCTAAACCATCTCTGTCCCCTAACCCTCACCATAACCCTAACCCTAACCCTAACCCTAACCCGTACCCAAAGCCTTACTCTATCCTGTCCCCTAATCCTAACCTGTATGCTAACACTAACCCATGCCCTCAGATGTACGCTCACTCTAAACCGTTGTCGTACCCTAACCTGTCCCCTAAACCATCCCCGTCCCCTAACCCTAACCCTAAACCTAACCCTTACCCAAAGCCTTACCCTAACCCGTCCCCTAATCCTAACCCGTACGCTAACACTATCCCGTGCCCTCACGCGTACACTCACCCTAAACCGTTGTCATATCCTAACCTGTCCCCTAAACCGTCCACGTCCCCTAACCCTAACTCTAATCCTAACCCTAACTCGTCCCCTAATCCTAACCCATATGCTAACACTAACTCGTGCCCTCACACGTACGCTCACCCTAAACCGTTTTCATACCCTAACATATACCCTAAACCGTCCCCATCCCCTAACCCTAACTCTAACCCTAACACTTACCCGAAGCCTTACCCTAACCCGCCCCCTAATCCTAAACCGAACGCTAAGACTAACCCGTGCGCTCACACGTACGCTCACCCTAAACCGTAGGCGTACCCTAACCTGTCCCTTAAACCATCCCCTTCCCCTAACCCTCACCATAATCCTAACCCTAACCCTAACCCGTACCCAAAGCCTTAATCTATCCCATCCCCTAATCCTAACCTGTATGCGAACACTAACCCATGCCCTCAGATGTACGCTCACCCTAAACCGTTGTCGTACCCTAACCTGTCCCCTAAACCGTCCCCATCCCCTAACACTAACCCTAAACCTAACCCTTACCCGAAGCCTTATCCTAATCGTC
Source organism: Leucopleurus acutus (assembly GCF_964270905.1). Lineage (NCBI taxonomy): Eukaryota > Metazoa > Chordata > Mammalia > Artiodactyla > Delphinidae > Leucopleurus > Leucopleurus acutus. Next base: position 701,273 of record NW_028139174.1, read on the forward strand.
CCCTAATCCTAACCCGTACGCTAACACTAACACGTGCTCTCACACGTACGCTCACCCTAAACCATTGACGTACCCTAACCTGTCCCATAAACCGTCCCCGTTCCCTAACCCTAACCCTAACCCTAAACCTAACCCTAACGCTTACCCAAAGCCTTACCCTAACCCGTCCCCTAATCCTAACCCATACGCTAACACTAACCAGTGCCCTCACAAGTACGCTCACCCTAAACCGTTGTCGTACCCTAACCTGTCCCCTAAACCGTCCCCGTCCCCTAACACTAACTCTAAACCTAACCCTTACCCAAAGCCTTACCCTAACCCGTCCCCTAATCCTAACCCGTACGCTAACACTATCCCGTGCCCTCACACGTACGCTCACCCTAAACCGTTGTCATATCCTAACCTGTCCCCTAAACCGTCCCCGTCCCCTAACCCTAACTCTAATCTTAACCCTAACTCGTCCCCTAATCCTAACCCATATGCTAACACTAACTTGTGCCCTCACACGTACGCTCAACCTAAAACGTTGTCGTACCCTAACCTGTCCCCTAAACCGTCCCCATCCAATAACCCTAACCTTAACCCTAACCCTTACCCGAACCCTTATCCTAACCCGTTCCCTAATCCTAACCCGTATGCTAACACTAACCCGTGCCCTCACACGTATGCTCACCCTAAACTGTTGTCGTACCCTAACCTGTCCCCTAAACCGTCCCCGTCCCCTAACCCTAACCCTTAGCTGAAGCCTTACCCTAACCCGTCCCCTGATACTAACCCGTACACTAACACTAATCCGTGCCCTCACATGTACGTTCACCCTAAACCGTTGTCGTACCCTAACCTGTCCCCTAAACCGTCCCAATCCCCTAACCCTAACCCTAACCCTAACCCTTTCCCGAAGCCTTACCCTAAACCATCCCCTAATCCTAACCCGTATGCTAACACTAACCCGTGCCATTACACGTACGTTTACCCTAAACCGTTGACGTACCCTAACCTGTCCCCTAAACCATACCCATCCCCTAACCCTAACACTAACCCTAACCCTTACCCGAAGACGTAACCTAAACCGTCCACTAATCCTAACCCTTACGCTAACACTAAACCATGCCCTCAGGCATACGCTCACCCTAAACTGTTGTCGTACCCTAACCTGTCCCCTAAACTGTCCCCGACCCCTAACTCTAACCCTAACCCTAACCCTTACCCGAAGCCTTACCCTAACCCATTCCCTAATCCTAACGCGTACGCTAACACTAACCCATGCCCTCACACGTACGCTCACCCTAAACCATTGTCGTACCCTAACCTGTCCCCTAAACCGTCCCCGTCCCCTAACCCTAACCCTTACCTGAAGCCTTACCCTAACCCTACCCTAATACTAACCCATACGCTAACACTAATCCGAGCCCTCACACGTACGCTCACCCTAAACCGTTGTCGTACCCTAACCTGTCCCCTAAACCATCCCCATCCCCTAACCCTAACCCTAACCCTTACCCGAAGCCTTACCCTAACCCATTCCCTAATTCTTACCCGTTCGCTAACACTAATCCTTGCCATCACACGTACGCTCACCCTAAACCGTTGTCGTACCCTAACCTGTCCCCTAAACCGTCCCTGTCCCCTAACCCTAACCCTAACCCGTCCACTAATCCTAACCCTTACTCTAACACTAACCCGTGCCCTCACACGTATGCTTACCCTAAACCATTGTCGTACCTTAACCTGTACCCGAAACCATCCCTGTCCACCTAATCCTAACAGTAACCCTAACCCTTACCTAACCCTAACCCCTAGCGAAGCCTTACCCTAACCCGTCCCCTAATCCTAACCCGTACAATAACACTAACCCGTGCCTTCACACTTACGCGCACCCTAAACCGTTGTTGTACACTTACCTGTCCCCTAAACTGTCCCCGTCCCCTAACCCTATCCCTAACCCTTACCCGAAGCCTTACCCTAACCCGTCCCCTAATCCTAACAAGTACGCTAACACTAACCCATACCCTAACACGTACGCCTCACCCTAAACCTTTGTCGTACCCTAATCTGTACCGTAAACTGTCCCCGTCCCCTAACCGTAACCCTAACCCTTACCCGAAGCCTTACCCTAACCCGTCCCCTAATCCTAACCCGTACGCTAACACTAACCCATATCCTAACACTTATGCTCACCCTAAACCGTTGTTGTACACTAACCTGTGCCCTAAACCGTCTCCATTCCCTAACCCTAACCGTACCCCTTACTGGAAGCCGTACCCGAAAGTTTCCCCTAATCCTTACCCATACGCTGACACTATCCTGTACCCTAACATGTATGCTCACCCTTAACCATTGTCGTACCCTAAACTGTACCCTAATCCGACCCTGTCCCCTAACCCTAACACTTACCCGAGGCCTTACACTAACTCGTCCCCTAATCCTAAGCCATACCCTAACACTAACCTGTACTCTAATACCTATGCTCACCCTAAACCGTTGTTGTACCCTAACATGTACCCTAAACCATCCCTGTCCCATAAGCCTAACCCTAACACTTACCCGAAGCCTTATCCCATCCTGTCCCTTCATCCTAACCCGTACGCTAACACTAACTCATATCCTAACACGTACACTCACCCTAAACCGTTGTAGTACCCTAATCTGTACCCTAAACCGTCCCCGTCCCTTAACCCTAACCCTAACCCTTACCTGAAGCCTTACCCTAACCCGTCACCTAATCCTAACCCGTACGCTAACACTAACCCATACCCTAACACGTACGGTCACCCTAAACCGCTGTCACACCCTAACCTGTACCCTAAACTGTCCCCCTCTCCTAACCCAACCCTTACCTGAAGCCTTACCCTAACCCGTCCCCTAATCCTAACCCATACGCTAAACTAACCCGTACCCTAACACGTACACTCACCCTAAACCATTGTCGTACCCTAAACTGTACCCTAAACTTCCCCGTCCCCTAACCCTAACCCTAACCTTTACCCGAAGCCTTACCTTAACCTGTCCACTAATCCTAACCCGTATGCTAACACTAACCCATGCCCTAACATGTACACTCACCCTAAACCATCGTCGTTCCCTAACCTGTACCCTAAACCTTCCCAGTCCCCTAATCCTAACCTTAAACTTTACCTGAAGCCTTACCGTAACCCGTCCCCTAATTCTAACCCATATTCTAACACTAACCCATACCCTAACATGTACGCTCACCCTAAACTCTTGTCGTACCCTAACCTGTACCCTAAACTTTCCCCGTCCCCTAACCCTTACCCGAAATCTTACCCTATCCGGTCCCCTAATCCTAACCCATACGCTAACTCTAACTCATACCCTAACACGAATGCTGACTCTCAACCATTGTCATACCCTAACCTGTTCCCTAAACGGTCACCGTCCCCTATCCCTAACGCTAACCCTAACCCTTACCCGAAGCCTTACCCTAACCCGTCCCCTAATCCTCACCCGTACGCTAACACTAACCCTTACCCTTACATGTACGCTATCCCTAAACTGTTGTCGTACCCTAACCTCTACCCTAAACCATCCCCATTCCCTAAACATAACCCTAACCTGAAGCATTACCCTAACACTTACCCTAATCCTAAACGGTACACTAACACTGACCTGTACCCTAACACTTTCGCTCACCCTAAACCATTGTCCATCCTAAACCATACCCGTTCCCTAACCCTAACCTTAACCCTAACCCTAAACCTACTTATAGCACTATAACTCAGGAAAATTAAAATAACAAGAAACAACCACCCCAAAGTTTAGGGCTGCTCTGTTTACAAGAGTCTCGACTATGGTACAAATTAAATATCCTTGAAAGAGAGAAATGGATAAAGACGTTTTCATACTTACGTACAATGGAACATCACTCAGCAATGAAATCAATGTCGTCCGGCCTGTACAAGCATAATGAATGGATTTAGGTACAATGATTCAAAGGAAATAAGTCACACAGAAAAAGAAACTTATCATAAGATATCACTTATAGAGGGAATGTAAACTTGGCTACACATGAACTGAATTACAAAACAGAACAGAGTCTCACATTTAGAAAACAAACTTATGCTTTCTTAAGGGGAATGATGAGTTGGGGTGCTACGTAAAACCAGAGATTGAAATTAGCACAGATACTATTCCATAAGCCAAATATGTAATAGACGAGATATACTCCTTGCTCAACGAATTAGACTCAACACCGCCTATTCACTGCAGAGGAATATATCTGACAATAAGAATATTAAAACATATGTATTTATATGTCTCCGTAAGAGAATCAAGTGTGTGTAGAGCAGTATACACAGCCATGAAAATCAACTAAACCCCATTATTAAAATAAATTTCAAAAACAAAGACAGTGAAGGAGAGAAAGTACTTAAATAATTCGTTCAGGGCTTGTGATGAAACTTGGATTTACCACATCCACACCCACAGCTGGGTGAGACATAAGGCAGGACATTTGGGGCTGAGAGGATTGGTGAGGTTCGGTGAGCAAATGGAGACCCTTTGAAGTAATACTGTATGCTACCCATTCCATGGGTCCCAACTCTCCTGGTTTAAGGGATTCTTCCTACAGCTAAAACATGCATGGGAAACCCAGAGGATTGTACACCATGTGATCGGGCAACGTTTCTAAACCTCATCTCATTTTTTGTCCCTTGGTACACGGGTTCGCCATTCCAGATGCTTTACTAAAAATCTCCCCAAGTGGAGAGTCTGTGCCTTAAAACTCCTGTTTAGCACAGTTAGCAGTTTCTGCAGAGGTTGAACAGGAATAGGGAGAACCAATGAGAGACTAGCTGTAGGTGTTTGGACGGTCACATTTCACTCTAATTTCCCACCAGGAAGAGGAATTAACAAAAGGCTCAGCGTGCCGTGATGAAACCAGATTAGGGCCTGAAGCAATCCTGTGGTTTTCCTGCCAGCTCACAAGAAAGCGAGTTGAAGAAAGGACCTTAGGGGCACTGTAATTCATAAACCTGCAGAGTTATAAATGACAGCTATCATCCAAAAATATACTGAAGTAAGGCTGCAAAGAGGACTTGAAAGCACGGCACAATTGCAGGAAATATATTTCAGGAGGTAGATGGAAACTGCATTAAAACATATGAAAAGCGGCAGAACTTCGACAATGATGCACTTGGCCAAAAAATGCACATGCGTTTTTTCCTGAATATATCCAGGAAAAAACGCATACGGCCTTTTTAGCCAACCAAGGAAGCGTGCAATGGAAATCCGCACTACAATGAAGTCTCACTTCCCACCGGTCAAATGGACCATCTGAAAAAAGTGTAAAAACCAGAAAGGCAGGACAGGCCATGGAGAACAGGGAGCCTTGTTGTGCTGATGGGCGGGATGTAAATGGCCAACAGCCACTCTGGAGAAGTGTATGGTGTTTCCTGAAACCTCTAAAAAATAAAGCTACAGAGACTCGGGCACTTCCACCTATGACCCTATAGCTTAGGAAAATTAAAATCAACAAGACTCAGCCACCCCAAAGTTTAGGGCTGCTGTGTTTACAAGAACCTCGACAACGGAACAACTTAAGTATCCCAGAAAGAGAAAAATGGATAAAGAAGTTGTGGTACTTACATAGAATGGAATATCACTCTGCAATGAAATCAATGTCATCAGGCCCATAGCAGCATAATGAGTGGATTTAGGTAAGATGATTCTGAGTGAAATAAGTCACACAGAAAAAGAAACTAGTCATAAGATATCACTTATAGAGGGAATGTAAACTTGGCTACACATGAACTGAATTACAAAACAGAACAGAGTCTCACATTTAGAAAACCAACTTATGCTTGCTTAAGGGGAAAGGTGAGTTGGGGTGCTGCATAAAACCAGAGATTGAAATGAGCACAGATACCGTTCCATAAGCCAGTAATAGACAAGATATATTCCTTGTTCAACGAAGTGGACTCAACAACCCCTATTCACTGCAGAGGAATATATCTGACTAGTAAGAATCTTAAAACCTATGTGTTTATATGTCTCCATAAGAGGATCAAGTGTGCATCGAGCGGCATAAACACAGCAGTGAAAATCAGCTAAACCCCATTATAAAAATAAATTTCAAAATCAAAACACAAAGACAGTGAAAGAGAGATAAATTCTTAAATAATTCGTTCAGGGCTTGTGACGAAACCTGGATTTACCACATCTACACCCACAGCTGGGAGAGACATAAGGCTGGACACTTGGGGCTGTGAGGATTGGTGAGGTTCGGTGAGCAAATGCAAACCCTTTGAAGTAGTACTGCGTGCTACCCATTCCATGGGTCCCAACTCTCCAGGTTTAAGGGATTCTTCCTACAGCTAAAACATGTGTGGGAAACCCAGAGGATGGTCCACAGTGTGATCGGGCAAGGTTTCTAAAACGCATCTCATTATTCGTCCGCTGGTACTCGGGTTCACCATTCCAGGCGCTTTACTAACAATCTCCCCACTTGGAGAGTCAGTGCTTGTAACCTCCTGTTTGGCACACTCTGCAATTTCTGCGGAGGATGAACGGGAATAGGGAGAACCAATGAGAGACTAGCTGTAGGTGTTTGGACGGGCACATTTCACTCTAATTTCCCACCAGGATGTAGAATTAACCAAAGACTCAGCGTGCCGTGCCGGAACCAGAATAGGGCCTGAAGCAATCCTGTTGATTTGTGGCCAGCTCACAGAAAGCGAGTTGAAAAAACGAGCTCAGGGGCACTGCAATTCACAAACCTGCAGAGTTATAAAGGACAACTATTGTCCAAAAATGTATTGAGGTATGGCTGTGAAGAGGACTTGAAACAAGGCACAATTGCAGGAAACAGATTTCAGGAGGTAGATTGGAATTGCATTTAAAGCATATGAAAAGCGGCAGATCTTCGGCAACGATGCACTTGGCCAAAAAGGGCGTATGCGTTTTTTCCTGAATATATTCAGGATAAAACGCATACGCCCTTTTTGGCCAACCAAGCAAGCGGGAAATTCAAATCTACACTACAAAGAAGTCTCATCCTAACACGTACCCTAACCCTATCCCGCTACCGTACCCTAACCTGTACCTGAGACCGTACCCATTCCCTAACCCTAACCCTTACCGTAAGCTGTACACAAACACTAACCCGTATGCTAACATGTACCCTAACAGTAACACATAGCCATACACTAAACTTTATCCTTACCCTACCCCATATCCTAACCCTTTCCCTAAACCGTACCATAACCCGTACCCTAATCCTAACCCATCCCCTAACATTAACCCATAACCTAACCCGTACCCTAATCCTAACCCATACACTCACACGTACCCTAACCCTAACCCGTTGTCATACCCTAACCTGTAACCTAATCTGTACCCATTCCCTAACCCTAACCCTAACCCTTACACTATCCCGTACCATAATCCTAACCTGTACACTAACACTAAACTATACCTTAACACTTACCCTACTCCTAACCCGTGGTCATACCCTAAACTGTACCCCAAACCATACCCGTTCCCTAACCCTAACCCTAACCCTTACCCTAAACCATACCTTAATCCTAACCCGTACACTAACACTAAACTGTACCCTAACACGTACCCTAACCCTAACCCTTTGTTGTTCCCTATACTGTACCCTAAACTGTACCCCTTCCTTAACACTAAACCTAACCCTAACCCTTACCCTAACCCATACCTAACACTAACCCATACACTAAACCTAACCATAACCCTGAATGTAAACCATACCCTAATCCTAACCCATACCCTAACACTAACCCATACCTTAACCCGTACCCTAACACTAAACCATAGCCATACCCTAAACTGTACCCTAACACTAACCCATACCACAACCATAACCCTAAACCATACTCTAAGCCGTACAATAATCCTAACCCGTATCCTAACCTTAAACCTTACCCTAAACCCTAATCCTTACCCTTAGCTTAATTTAGTTTTTTTGTATTTAAAAAATATTTTCTTGGGTTAAAACAAACTAGCAGAACAACAAAATAGGGGGCTTCGCTGGTGGTGCGGTGGTTAGAATCTGCCTGCTAATGCAGGGGACACAGGTTCGAGCCCTGGTCTGGGAGGATCCCACATGCCATGGAGCAACTAGGCCCATAAGCCACAACCAGTGAGCCCTCACATCTGGAGCCTGTGCTCTGCAACAAGAGAGGCTGCAATAGTGAGAGGCCCGCGCACCGAGATCAAGAGTGGCCCCCCACTTGCCACAACTAGAGAAAGCCCTCACACGGAAACTCAGACCCAACATAACAAAAATAAATAATTAAATAATAAACTCCTACCCCCCCCAGAAAAAGAACAACAAAATAAAACAGAAAGTAACCTGAGTGTCCCTCAAAAAGCTAAGTCTGAAATAGTTGGTACTTCTGTTCTATGGACTGTTATGTAGCCTATAAAAAGTGTGAGAGCTAAATCTGTTTTTCTACAGTGAGAAGCATGATATTCCAGATGTATAGAACACCTGGATAAAATGAGAACTCTACACATTATGCTGGTCGTTTCAGTAAATGGGAAAGGATGGCAAGTGGTAAAATATTATCTTTTCCTTTAATTTTTTAAATTTCACTTGTTACAAAGAACTTCAATTATAATTGTACTTTAAAAAAGTAACAATGGAAATTTAAAAGAAAAAATATATATTGTGTGTTCAGTTATGTTTCATAGAATTATGAAATGCTCCACCCTCTGGCCATTACCTGCAAAAGCAGCTTTAAAACCTATGCTAATTTTCACTTCATATGAACAAGTCCTGCAGGGCTGTAAAGGAAACCTGCCTTCATCATGTTTTGCAGGAGGTAAAGATCAAAGTATTTCAAAATGTGGCACATATTTCAAGAAAACCATTTGAAGAACTAAGCTGTAATAACCATTTGAAAAATAAAAGGACATGCCTGAAAGCTCAATTTCAAAGGATTATGAGACACATGCAAATCCAACCACACAGAGGTATCAGCTCACACCATTCAGAATAACCATCAGGAAAGAAACTACAAATGATCAATGCTGAAGAGGTTGTGGAGAAATGCATACCCTTAATTTGAAGTGGGACGTAACCTGGTAAGAGTCACTAATGGGAACAGGGTGGAGGTGCCTTTAAAAGGTAAACATTGAGCTACTATATGATCCAGCAGGCCCACTCCTGGGCCTATAACATAAGAAGACATAATTGGAAAGACACAGGCAGGCAAATCTGCACTGCAGCAGTATTACAATAGCCAAGACATGGAAGCAACCAAAAGTCCATCAACAGATGAGTGGACAAAGAGGAACTGTTACATATAGAGATGGAATATTAGCTCGGGAAAAAAATGAAACCATGCCATTTGCAGCACCATAGATGAGTCTAGAGGTAACCATGCAACTTGTAGTAAGTGAGAAAGCGAAAGACACCTAACGTATATCACTTATAGGTGTTACCTGAAAATTGATAACAATGAAGATATTTCCACAGAGAAAGGCAATCACAGATTCATTGAACAAACTTATGGTTCCCCAAATCAAAAGGTGTGAGGATTGGATACATTATGATATTGGGGTTAACATAGATATAGAAACACATGTGAAATATATAATCACCAAAGACCTATGGAATACCAAGAGAAGACTACTCAACATTGTGTCATAACCTACCTGGGAAAAGGTTCCAAAGAAGAATAGATATATGTATGTGTGTGAAAGAACCACATCTTGCACACCTAGAACAAAAAAAAAACCATTGTAATCAAATTTGCTGCGATAAAAAATAAAAATTAAATTAAAAATATGAACAAGAAATAATGAGACATAAACTGAAAGGAATTTTTCCTGGCACATCCCATTCTAATTTTCAACCTAGAACAGGACTTCCATTAAGGCTCTGTTGCCCTGGTAACCAGATTTGGTAAAGGAGAAATGCTGCCGCCTTGTGGCTGTTTCACACAACAGCAGCTTTAAACCAAGAGGTAATGTTCACTTAATATTCAAAATATGTGCAGCACTGTAAAGGACACCGGGCCTCAAAAGATGTCCTGGGGTCGTAATCGACCAGAAAATTCAAAAGACGTCAACATTTCAAGAAGACAATGTCAAGAGGCATATTTTACGCACATTTTGTCTTTTCTTTTTTTCTCTTTAAAATAAAAGGAAATTGAAAAATGCGCAACATCAGCAATGAATAAAGCCATGCAAATCCAATTACAGAAATGTTCACCTCACAGCCGTCAGAATGTTCTTCAGCAAAAAGTCTACAAAGAATAAATGCTGAAGGGGTTTCAGAGAACTGTGTACCCTCCAGCTGCTGGGGGGATGTAAACTGGTAACAGCCAGTAGCGAGAACATAATGGAGGTGCGTTTAAGGGTAAAAATTGAGCTACCATGTGATCTGGTAGGTCCTTTGATGTGCCTATCACCTGAGCAGAGCAGAATGGAAAAGACACAGGCTGGCAATCCTGTACTGCAGGAATATTTAACATAGCCAAGACTTGGAAGAAACCAAAATGTCCATCAACAGAAAAATGCACAAAGAGGAAGTGGTCCATATAAACAATGGAATATTAGCCATGGAAAACAATGAAACAGTGCCGTTTGCACCACCATATAAGGACCTAGAGATAATCACTCAAATTAAAGAAAGAAAGTGAAAGACAGATATCCTATGACATCACTTCTAGGTGTTACCTAAAAGTTGATACTCACGAACTTATTTCCAAGAGAAGGAAAAGCATGGATTAAGAAAAAAAAATTATGTTTAACCAAATGGAAAAGTGTAAGGAATGTGTGAATTAGGATATGAGGGTTAACAGACATGTGCTAATACATATGAAATATATAATCACAAAATACCTATGGAATACCAAGAGAGGTCTAGGCAACACTCTGTAATAACCTACACAGTAAAGAATGCAAAGATAAATGACAGATACATTGATATAATGAACCAGATTCTGTACACCTAGGAGAAACAAAATATTTTTATCAAGTTTGCTCTGATAATTAATAAAAATTAAATTTATAAAACAAACAAGAAGTAAGGAGATATAAGCTCTTGGGGATGTGCTCTGGCACATTCCACTCTAATTTGCAGCCTACTAACACGATTTCCAGGAAGGCTCTGCTGCCCAAAAACCCAGAGTTGGCAATGTAGAAATTCTGCTGCCTTGTGGCCGTTTTCCGCAAGAGTGGCGTTAAGCCCACAGCTAATGTTCTCTTAACATTCACAAGGACTCAGGGCTGCAAAGGACACCTGCCCTAAACAACTGTGCTGAGGTAGGGAATGGACAATAAAATTCAAAACTGACAAATTTTTCAAGACGATAGTATGAAGAGGTAAGTTTGACTCACTCTCTTGTTTAAAAAAAGGAAAATGGGTGAAAGCTCAACCTCAGGAATTATTAGACTCATGCAAATCTAATGTACAAAAAGGTTTCAACTCACACCAGTCGACTGACCATCAGCAAAAGATCTACAAACAATAAATTCTGAAGGGGTTTTAGAGAACTGTGTACCCTCTAGCTGCTGGTGAGATGTAACGTGGTAAGAGCCAATAATGAGAACAGAAAGGAACTACGATTAAAAGTAAAAGTTGAGATACCATTCGATGCAGCAGTCACACCACTGGGCCTCTCACCTGAGAAGACCAGAATCGAGAAGACTCGGGCTGCAAAAGCTACACTGCAGCCTTATTCACAATAGCCAAGACAGTGAAGCCACCAAAATGTCCATCAACAGATGTATGGATGAAGAAGAAGTGGTCCACGTTCACAATAGAATATTAGCCATAGAAAACAATGAAACACTGCTATTTGAGGTGCCATAGATGAGCTTGGAGATAATCACAGAATATGAGGTAAGTCAGAAAGCAAAAGACCTATATCCTATGATATCACTTATAGGCGTTATCTAATAACTAACACAAATGAACATATTTCCACAGAGAAAGACACTCACAGACTTAGAAATTAAGTATGCTTATCTAAAAGGAAAGGTGGGCAGAATGGATAAATTAAGATTAACCTTACCATACGTATACAAATACGTATAATAAACATATATCGAAAAGACGGACCATATAGCAAGGGAGGTCTACGGAACACTGTAATATTTTACATGGGAAGAGGATCTGAACATGAATAGACATATATATTGTACAAATGAACCAGATTGTGTACATCTGGACAAACAATATCTAATCATTACCCCGATTAAATAAATTTTAAAAACCAAGATGTAATGAGACATAAACTTATGGGCGTTCCTCCTGGCACATTCCATTCTAACTTAAAACCTAGGACCACGACTTCCAGAAAGGCTCTGCTGCCCTAGTACTCAGATTTGGGAAAGGACAAATGCTGCCTCCTTGTGGCCGTTTCCCACAACAGCAGCTTTAAACCCAGTGCTAATTGTCACTAAATATTCACCAAACTTGCAGTTCTGTAATGACATCTGCCCTCCAAAAAAATCCTGGGGTCGAATATCCACCAAAAATTCAAAAGAGGGCAACCTTCCAAGAAGAGAGCTTCAAGAGATATATTGTACTCACACTTGATTTTTAACAGAAAGGAAAAAGGCGTGGAAAATGATGAATTTTAGGAATTTTTAAAGTCATGCAAACCCAAATTACAAAAACCTATCAGGTCACAGCAGTCAGACTGGCCATTAGCAAAAATGCTGCAAACTATAAATGCTGAAGGGATTGTGGAGAAGTTCGTACCCTCGGTTCTAAGGGAGACATGGTAAGAGCCACTAATGAAAACACAATGGAGGTGCTTTGAAAAGGTAAACATTGAGCTACTAGTCAATCAGTCACACCCACTGCTGGGCCTATCACCTGAGAAAATGAGAATCAAAAAGTCACAGGCTGGCAATCTTGCACTCCAGCAATATTTAATATAGCCAACACTTGGAAGCAACGAAAATGTCCCTCAACAGAGCTATGCACCAAGAAGTGGTCCATATACACGATGGAATATTACTCCAATAAAAATATAAATTAAATTTAAAAAAGAAACAAAAATAAGGAGACATCAGCCTTTGGGGGTTTATCCGGGCACATTCCACTCTAATTTATAACCGAGGAAGACCACTGGCTGGAAGCTCTGTTTCCCTAGTACCAGCATGGGGAACAAAGAAAGGCTGCCGCAATCTGGCCGTTATCTGCAAAAGCAGCTTTAAAGCCTGTGCTAATGGTCACTTCATGTGAACAAGTACTGCAGGGCTGTAAATGAAACCTGCCCTCAAAATGTTTTGAGGGAGGTAATGGCCAATAAATTTCAAAATGTAACACATACTTTAGAAAACACTTTGAAGGGCTAAGCTGTAATCACAGTTTGAAAAATAAAAAGGACATGTCTTAAAGCTCAATTTCAAAGGATTATGAGTCATATGCAAATTCAACCACAAAGAGGTATCAGCTCACACCAGTCAGAATATCCATCAGCAAGAAAACTACAAACAATAAATGCTGAAGCCATAAAAAGAAACAAAATTGAGCTATTTGTAATGAGGTGGATAGACCTAGAGTCTGTCATACACAGTGAAGTAAGTCAGAAAGAGAGAGACAAATACCGTATGCTAACACATATACCTGGAATTTAAGAAAAAAAAATGTCATGAAGAACCTAGGGGTAAAACAGGAGTAAAGACAGAGACCTACTAGAGAATGGACTTGAGGATATGGGGAGGGGGAAGGGTAAGCTGTGACAAAGGGAGAGAGAGGCATGGACATATATACACTACCAAACGTAAGGTAGATAGCTAGTGGGAAGCAGCAGCATGGCACAGGGAGATCAGCTCGGTGCTTGTGACCGCCTGGAGGGGAGGGAGGGTGGGAGGGAGGGAGACGCAAGAGGGAAGTGATATGGGAACATATGTATATGTATAACTGATTCATTTTGTTGTAAAGCACAAGCTAGCACACCATTGTAAAGCAATTATACTTCAATAAAGATGTTAAAAATAAATAAATAAATAAATGCTGAAGGTGTTGTGGAGAAATGCATACCCTCAACTTTAAGTGAGATGTAACCTGGAAAGAGCCACTAATGAGCACAGAATCATGGTGCATTTAAACGGTAAACCCTGAGATACTATATGATACAGGAGGCCCACTCTTGGGCCTATAACATAAGAAGACAGAATTGGAAAGACACAGGCAGGCAAATGTGCAGTGCAGCAGTATTACAATAGCCAAGACATGGAGGCAACCAGAAAGTCCATCAAGAGGTGAGTGGACAAAGAAGAACTGGTACATGTACAGATGGAATATTATCTAGGGAAAAAAATGAAACAATGCCATTTGCAGCACCGTAGATGATTCTAGAGGTAATCAGGCAAATTGTACTAAGTCAGACAGCAAAAGACACATATCCTATAATATCACTTATAGGTGTTAGCTAAAAATTGATACCAATGAAGATATTTCCACAGAGAAAGGCAATCACAGATTCATTAAACAAAGTTAAGGTTCACCAAATGGAAAGGTGTGAGGACTGGATATATTAGGATATTGGGGTTAACATAGGTATAGAAACACATGTGAAATATATAATCATCAAAGACCTACGGAATACCAAGAGAAGACTACTCAACATTGTGTCACAAGCTACATGAGAAAACGATCTGAAGAAGTATAGATACATGTAAAAGAACCACATCTTACACACCTAGAACAAACAAAACATTTTAATCAAATTTGCTCTGATAAAAAATAAAAATTAAAAAAAGAACAAGAAAAAAAAGAGAGAAAAAAGGAAAAAAAAGAACAAGAAGTAATGAGACATACACTTAAGGGACTTTTTGCTGGCACATTGCACGACTTCCATTAAAGCTCTGTCATCACTAATAAAGCAGCTTTATAAGCAATGTTGAAGGTAGCTTAAAAGAATTCTCACTAATTATTGACAGTAACAAGAAAACAAACAAAAGTAAAAATCTCACGGCAAAAAGTATACATAGAGTAAGGGTAGTAGATCAAACACTTATTAAACTTCTGTAAAGAATAAAAGACAACAGTAGTACTTTTTTTAAAAGAGAGGGCCCAAATAAATCAGAACTGAAAGAGATGATGTTACAAGAGCCACCACAGAAATACAAAGTATCCTAAGATACACACAGGGTAACTCAGGGCTCAGACTGGACAGAGCCCACTCTCCATTCCCCTGTACATGACTTACAGGAGACTCAGGAACTGAGGAGGGGGTCCTTGAGGAGAGGCACAAGATAGAAGATGTTAGGCATTAACATGACTGCATTCATTTTAAACATGCCTGAACTACATTCACATGAGATGATTTTGTCCTGTTTGTACATCAGCACCTCTAGTCGGAACTGCAGATCTTTGGTTTCACCACCTCTATGACAGCATTAGCTTCACCTGCTGTGGACCGTCTCCTATAGGATTTCTAGAACCACAAAACATCGAAGCTCCACAGGACCCAGAGTCTGTGCGACTCCACTCAGAGTCTCAACTGCACTCAGAGACTGAGAGTCTCAACAGAGACTCCCCTCTTGGAGGACACACACAAAGTAGTGTGCACATCAGGACCCAGGGGAAGGAGCAGTCACCCCATAGGTGAATGATCATACCTAGCTGCTAGTTTTAGAGGGTCTCCTGCAGAGGTGGGGTGTGGCTGCAGCTCACCATGGGGACAATGACACTGACAGCAGAAGTTCTGGGAAATACTCCTTGGCGTGAACTCTCCCAGAGTCCACCATTAGCCTCACCAAGAGCAAGGTAGGCTCCAGTGCTGGGTCGCCTCAGTCCAAACAACCAACAGGGAGAGAACCCAGCCCCATGCCTCAGCAGACAAGCGGATTAAACTTTTTATTAAACTTTTATTTAATCCACAAACAAGCAGATTAAAGCTCTGCCCACCAGAGCAACACCCAGCTCTACCCACCACCAGTCCCTCGCATAAGGAAGCTTGCACAAGCCTCTCAGATAGACTCAATCACTGGAGAGCAGACAGCAGAAGCAAGAAGAACTACAATTCTGCAGCCTGTGGAAGGAAAACCACATTCACAGAAAGATAGAGAAAATGAAAAGGCAGAGGACTTTATACCAGATCAAGGAACAAGATAAATCCTCAGAAAAACAATGAAATGAAGTGGGGATAGGTAACCTTCCAGTAAAAGAATTCAGAATAATGATAGTGAAGATGATCCAAGACCTTAGAAAAATAATGGAGGCAAAGATCGAGAAGATGCAAGAAATGCTTAACAAAGACCTAGAAGAATTAAGGAACAAACACCTAGAAGAATTAAAGAACAAACAAACAGAGATGAACAATACAATAACTGAAATGAAAAATACACTAGAAGGAATCAGTAGCAGAATAACTGTGACAGAAGAACGGATAAGTGACCTGGAAGACAGAAAGGTGGAAATCACTGCCATGGAACAGAATAAAGAAAAAGAATGAAAATAAATGAAGACAACCTAAGAGACTTCTGGGACAACATTAAATGCAACAACATTCGCATTATAGGGGTCCCAGATGGAGAACAGAGAGAGAAAGGACTCGAGAAAATATCTGAAGAGATTATAGTTGAAAACTTCCCTAACATGGGAAAAGAAATAGCCACTGAAGTCCACGAAGCGCAGAGAGTCCCAGGCAGGATAAACCAAAGGAGAAAAATGCCGAGACACACAGTAATCAAATTGAAAAAATTAAAGACAAAGAAAAATTATTGAAAGCAACAAGGGAAAAATGACAACATACAACGGAACTCCCATAAGGTTAACAGCTGATTTCTCAGCAGAAAATCTACAAGCCAGAAGGGAGTGGCATGATAAATTTAACGTGATGAAAAGGAAGAACCTACCACCAAGAGTACTCCACCCAGCAAGTATCTCATTCAGATTTGATGGAGAAATCAAAAGCTTTACAGACAAGCAAAAGCTAAGAGAATTCAGCACCATGAAACCAGCTCTACAACAAATGCTAAAGGAACTTCTCTAAGTGGGAAACACAAGAGAAGAAAAGGACCCACTAAGACAAACCCATAACAATTAAGAAAATAGTAATAGGAACATACATATTGATAATTACCTTAAACATGAATGGATTAAATGCTCCAACCAAATGACACAGGCTTACTGAATGGATAGAAAAACAAGATCCATATATATGCTGTCTACAAGAGACCCATTTCAAACCTAGGGACACATACAGACTGAAAGTGAGGGGATGGAAAATATATTCCATGCAAATGAAAATCAAAAGAAAGCTGGAGTAGCAATACTCATATCAGATAAAATAGATTTTAAAATAAAGAATGTTACAAGAGACAAGGAAGGACACTACATAATGATCAAGGGATCAATCCAAGATATAACAATTATAAATATATATGTACCCAACACAGGAACACCTCAATATATAAGGCAACTGCTAACAGCTATAAAAGAGGAAATCAACAGTAACATAATAATAGCAAGGGACTTTAACACCTCACTTACACCAATGGAGATCATCCAGACAGAAAATTAATAAGGAAACACAAGCTTTAAATGACACAATAGACCAGATAGATTTAATGGATATTTATAGGACATTCCATCCAAAAACAGCAGACTACAAGTTCTTCTCAATGGTACACGGAACATTCTCCGGGATAGATCACATCTTGGGTCACAAATAAAGCCTCAGTAAATTTAACAAAACTGAAATCATATCAAGCAGCTGTTCCGACCACAATGCTATGAGATTAGAACTCAATTACAGGGAAAATAACGTAAAAAACAAACACATGGAGGCTAAACAATACGTTTCTAAATAACCAAGAGATCACTGAAGAAATAAAAGAGGAAATCAAAAACTACCTAGAGACAAATGACAACAAAAACACAATGATTGAAAACCTATGGGATGCAGCAAAAACAGTTCTAAGAGGGAAGTTTATAGCAATAAAAGCCTACCTCAAGAAACCAGAAAAATCTCAAATAAACAATCTAACCCTACACCTAAAGGAACTAGAGAACGAAGAACAAAACCCAAAGTTAATAGAAGGAAAGAAATCATAAAGATCAGAGCAGAAATAAATGAAATAAAAACAATAGCAAAGATCAATAAAACTAAAAGCTGGTTCTTTGAGAAGATAAACAAAAATGATAAACCTGTAGCCAGACTCAAGTAAAAGAGGGAGAGGACTCAAATCAATAAAATTAGAAATGAAAAAGGAGAAGTTGTAACAGACACCACAGAAATACAAAGCATCCTAAGAGACCTCTACAAACAACTCTATGCCAATAAAATGGACAACCTGGAAGAAATGGACAAATTCTTAGAAAGGTATAACCTTCCAAGACTGAACCGGGAAGAAATAGAAAATATGAACAGACCTATCACAAGTAATGAAATTGAAAGTGTGATTAAAAATCTTCCAACAAACAAAAGTCCAGAACTAGATGGCATCAGAGGTGAATTCTATCAAACATTTAGACAAGAGCTAACACCCAATCTTCTCAAACTCTTCAGAACTTTTCAGGGGAAGGAACAGTCCCAAACTCATTATATGAGGCCACCATCACCCTGATACCAAAACCAGACAAAGATACTACAGAAAAAGAAAATTAGAGACCAATATCACTGATTAATATAGATGTAAAAATCCTCAACAAAATACTAGGAAACAGAATTGAACAACACATTAAAAGGATCATGCACCATGATCAGGTGGGGTTTATCCCAGGGATGCAAGAATTCTTCAATATACACAAATCAATCAATGTGATACACCACATTAACAAATTGTAGAATAAAAATATGATCATCCCAATAGATGCAGGAAAAGCTTTCGACAAAATTCAACACCAATTTATGATTAAAAGTCTCCAAAAAGTGGGCATAGAGGGAATCTACCTCAACATAATAAAGGCAGTATATGACAAACCCACAGCAAACATCATTCTCAATAGTGAAAAACTAAAAGCATTTCCTCTAAGATCAGGAACAAGACAAGGATGTCCACTCTCACCACTATTACTCAACATAGTTTTGGAAGTCCTAGACACAGTAATCAGAGAAGAAAAAGAAATAAAAGGAATACAAATTGGAAAAGAAGAAGTAAAATTGTCACTGTTTGCAAATGACACGATACTACACATAGTGAATCCTAAAGATGCCACCAGAAAACTACTAGAGCTAATCAATGAATTTGGTAAAGTTGCAGGATACAAAATTAATGCACAGAAATCTCTTGCATTCCTATACACTAATAATGAAAGATCAGAAAGAGAAATTAAGGAAACAATCTCATTCACCATTGCAACAAAAAGAATAAAATACGGAGGAATGAACCTACATAAGGAGGTAAAAGACCTGTACTCAGAAAACTATAAGACACTGCTGAAAGAAATCAAAGATGATATAAACATATGGAGGTATAAACCATGTTCTTGGATTAGAAGAATCAATATTGTGTAAATGACTATAGTACCCAAAGCAAGCTACAGATTCAATGCAATCCCTATCAAATACCACTGGCATTTTCTACAGAACTAGAACAAAAAAATCTTAAAATTTGTATGGAGACACAAAAGACCCCGAATAGCCAAAGCAATCTTGAGGGAAATTAAAAGAGCTGGAGGAATCAGACTTCTTAACTTCAGACTATACTACAAAGCTACATTAATCAAGACTATATGGTACTGGCACAAAAACAGAAATATAGATCAATTGAACAAGATAGAAAGCCCAGAGATAAACCTACGTACCTATGGCTAACTCATCTATGACAAAGGAGGCAAAGATATACAATGAAGAAAAGACAGTCTCTTCAGTAAGTGGTGCTGGGAAAACTGGACAACCACACGTGAAAGAATGAAATTAGAATGCTCCATAACACCATACACAAAAATAAACTCAAAATTAATTAGAGATCTAAATGTTAGACCAGACACTATAAAATTATTAGAGGAAAACATAGGCAGAACACTCTATGACATAAATCACAGCAAGATCCTTTTTGACCCACCTCCTAGAGAAGTGGAAATAAAAACAAAAATAAACAAATGGGACCTAATGAAACTTCAAAGCTTTTGCACAGCAAAGGAAAACATAAACAAGACGAAAATACAACCCTCAGAATGGGAGAAAATGTTTTCAAATGAAGCAAATGACAAAAGATTAATCTCCAAAATTTACAAGCAGCTCGTGTAGCTCAATATCACAAAAACAAACAACACAATCCAAAAATGGGCAGAAGACCTAAATAGACATTTCTCCAAAGGAGATATACAGATTGCCAATAAACACATGAAAGGATGCTGAACATCACTAATCATTAGAGAAATGCAAATCAAAACTACAGTGAGTTATCACCTCCCAGCAGTCAGAATGGCAATCATCAAAAAATCTACAAACAATAAATGCTGGAGAGGCATTTACTGGAGAAAAGGGAACGTTCTTGCACTGTTGCTGGGAATGTAAATTGTTATACCCACTAGGGATAACAGTATAGAGGTTCGTTAAAAAACTAAAAATAGAAGTACCATACGACCCAGCAATCCAACTACTGGGCATTTGCCCTGAGAAAACCATAATTCAAAAAGAGTTATATACAACAATGTTCGTTGCAGTTCTACTTACAATAGCCAGGACATGGAAGCAACCTAAGTGTCCATCGACAGATGAATGGATAAAGAATATCTGGCACATATATAAATGGAATATTACTCAGCCATAAAAAGAAACAAAACTGAGTTATTTGTAGTGAGGGGGATGGACTTAGAGTCTGTCCTACACAGTGAAGTGAGTCAGAAAGAGAAAAATAAATACCGTGTGCTAACAGAGATATATGGAATCTAAAGAAAAAAGTTTATGAAGAACCTAGGGGCAGGACAGGATTAAGGACACAGACATAGAGAAAGGACTTGAGGACACGGGGAGGGGGAAGGGTAAGCTGGGACGAAGTGAGAGAGTGCCATGGACATATATACATTACCAAATGTAACATCGATAGCTACTGGGAAGCAGCCACATAGCACAGGGAGATCAATTCGGTGCTTTGCGACCACCTAAAGGGGTGGGATGTGGAGGGTGGGAGGGAGATGTAAGAGGGAGGGGATATGGTGATATATGTATATGTATAATTGATTCACTTTGTTATACAGCAGAAACTGACACTCCATTGTAAAGCAATTATACTCCAATAAAGGTGTAAAAGGAAAATAAAAAAGAAAGAAGCCCAGAGATAAACCTACACACGTATGGTCAACTAATCTATGACAAAGTAGGCAAGACTATACAATGGAGAAAAGACAGTGTCTTCAATCAGTGGTGCTGGGAAAAATGGACAGCTACATGTAAAAGAATGAAATTAGAACACCCCTTAACACCATACACAAAAATAAATTCAAAATGGATTAGAGACCTCAATGTAAGACCGGACAGTATAAAACTCTTAGAGGAAAACATAGGAAGAATACTCTAACATAAATCACAGCAAGATCTTTTTTGATCCACCTCCTAGAGTAATGACATAAAAAAGAAAACTAAACAAATGGGACCTAATGAAACGTAAAAGCTTTTGCAAAGCAATGGAAACTACAAACACAAAAAGACAACTCTCAGAATGGGAGAATATATTTGCAACTGAATCAATGGACAAAGGATTAATCTCCAATATATATAAACAGCTGATGCAGCTCAATATTAAAAAAACAAACAACCCAATACAAAAATGGGCAGAAGATCTAAATAGACATTTCTTCCAAAAAGACGTAGAGATGGCCAAGGAGCACATGAAAAGCTGCTCTACATCACTAATTATTAGAGAAATGCAAATCAAAACTACAATGAGGTATCACCTCACACCTGTTAGAATGGGCATCATCAGAAAATCTACAAACAACAAATGCTGGAGAGGGTGTGGAGAAAAGGAACCCTCTTCCACGATTGGTGGGAATGTAAATTGATAGTCACTATGGAGAACAGTATGGAGGTTCCTTAAAAAACTAAAAATAGAATTACCATATGATCCAGCAACCCACTACTGGGCATATACCCAGAGAAAACCATAAATCAAAAAGACACATTCACCACAATGTTCATTGCAGCACTATTTACAATAGCCAGGTAATGGAAGCAACCTAAATGCCCACAGACAGACAAATGGATAAAGATGTGGTACATATATAAAATGGACTATTAGCCATAAAAAGGAATGAAATTGGGTCATTTGTAGAGACGTCGATGGATCTAGAGACTGTCATACAGAGTGAAGTAAGTCAGAAAGAGAAAAACAAATATTGTATATTAACGCATATATGTGGAACCTAGAAAAACTGTACAGATTAACCGGTTTGAAGGGAAGAAATAGAGACACAGATGTAGAGAACAAATGTATGGACACAAAGAGGGGAAAGCCATGGGGGGGTGGCGGTGGGAGGAGTTGGGAGATCGGGATTGACATGTATACATTTATATGTATAAAATAGATAACCAATAAGAACCTGCTGTATAAAAAATAAATAAAATAAAATGAAAAATAAAATTTTTTAAAAAACGGAAAAATGTTATTCCCTTCACATACATGTATTTATATGAATGAATTATTTCCATGCTTACATCCATAAGTACAAAAAAGAGGAATAAAACCTACCTTGAAACAAAAAACAAAACAGAACCCACCAGTTATACAGATGAAAACCCAATCAGGGCACTTGCTCCAGTGATAGACAATTCTGAAGTTGGTCAGAGGTGGGGATTCCGCTTGCATGCAGCCAGCAGCCACCCCGCAAGGAGTGTCCTCATTACAAGCCTGGGGGACCGTGCCGAGGCATCTGTGAGTAAACGTGAGATGAGCCCCAGGCCAGCTGCTGCTGAACTGTTCCCACCCGTCCCAGGTAAAACACCTGAATATATACAAGGACTTGAAAGCCTAGAGGAAGGGCCATAGAGCCACACGAGTGACAGCATGCCGGCCAACTTGGTGCCTGCAGGCCAGCCAGGATGGTCCTGGCCCTGGGTGCTCTTCTGGAAGATTTCCATTTCCCTGCCTGAGATACCCGTCCTGTCCCTGCCCCCACTGCTTTTTTCCTTCCTCACCTCTGCCCAGGGAGAAATTCCAGCAGCAGGTATGGGTGACACATCCTCTTCTTTAGCAGGTGGCAGCCTGGCAACTGCTGCAGAAAGTCCAGCAGAGCCCCACTCACACTGGGCCACCCACAAAGCCGTGGCCTCTCACTCCCTCCCACCAGCCCAGCCCCGAGACTGCTGACAGGGCAGAGAAAATGGCGTCAGGCACGGCTGCAGGGGCTCTTGCTGCCTGGAGTGGTATTTATATTGATCTCAACCCAGGCACACCTGGGAAGGGCAGGCTGGCACGGTAAGGCTGCCCAGCTCAGCCAATCATCACCCCTCAGGGGCTCACAGTTGCAGAAAATGGAACTTGCTGAACCGGCCAGGTCCAAGGAACAGGTGTGGGCTCCTGAGAGTCAGGATAGACAAGGGGCTGCAGCTTTGGCTTGTTTTCTAATCATTTTATCTGGCCCATGAGTGGGAGACAACTTCAAGAAAACCCTCTCCTAATGAGAGAAACCCAGGAGTCAGGGAGAGGAGGGGTGGGTGGTGGTTGGAGACAGAGGCCTGGTGCCCCGGGTGCAGTGGAAGTCTCTGGAAGACCAGGTGGAGGGAGGCCGCACAGAGTGATGCCCAGGGTCACAGACCTGTCGCAGCTACTGTTTGTTAGTTCAAGTCCTGCTCTGAGGTGCTCTGTGTCAGCTCTGAGCGACAGGTGAGCTGGGGGTGCTCTGCAATGAGGGCTATGTGCACGGTTCCTGTGTGCAGGCCTGCCACGGTACCTGCAAGGGTAGCTCTGTATCCTGGGAGGGGCCTGACCACGAGAGCCCCGTGGGCTGGGGTGGGGGTGGGGTACCTGCCCAGGTGAGCTCCATATTCTGGGATTGGTCTGACCACGAGAGCCCCATGGGCTGCTGGGGACCTGGTAAAGGATGTCAGGACAGTCAGTGAAGCCACCGAGGATATACCTCCAGTTGCTCCTAATTCCTACACCCTGCTGGTCATTCTACCAACCACCAGGACATGGTATTCTGTATTAGTCTTCAATGATGCCTTCTTTTGTATTCCATTAGTCCCAGAGTCACAAGAAATTTTGGCTTGTGAGTGGCAGGACTCAACATACAACTAAAACAATACTTCCGGGCCGTCTTGCCCCAAGGGTGCAAAAATTCCCACACCATCTTTGGGGAAACCTTAGCTAAAGACCTAAAAGTTCTACCTCTGGAAAAGGAAACCCTCCTTCAGTACGCAGACGACATTCTGATCGCCAGCCCTACTAAGGAGGCCTCTGAACTACCAAGCCAATAAAGGATAGAAGTTGTCCAAGAAAAAGCTCAAATATCACAGACTGCGGTGACCTGCCTGGGCTTCATTCTCACAGAAGGTCGGAGAAGCCCATCCCAGGAAAGGGAAGAAACCATTTTCAGCCTTACCCCTTTCTAAAACTAGAAGACAGCTTAGGGGTTCCTGGGGAGGCCAGGGTTTGCTGCTTCTGGATCCCTAACTACACTCTACTAGCTGGGCCTCTATATGAAACACTGAAAGGAAAAGATGATGATCCTTTTGAATAGAATCCAGAAGTGGCCTTTCAAGAATGGAAAGAGCAGTCAATTCAGACCCTTGCCCTGGAACTCCCTAATTTAGCTAAACCCTTTGACCTTTACATTCCTGGTGAAAGGTGAATCGCCATTGGAGAATTAGTGCAAAAACTGGGACCACTTGAAATGGAACAATGCAAGAATGCCATCCAGGTAGGATAAACTACGGTCACCAAGGGGCTTGGCCTACTGCCACATCTGGCCAAGATACTGGCGGTATCTAAAAACCTGGAAATCAGCAGCCCGAAAGGCCACCTCCCTCCTAAGGGAAAAGGACCCCACGTGGTGATCCTAACCACCAACCATGCCCTGAAGTTGCAGGGTTCGCTCCGTGGGCACACCAACCTCGAGTGAGGAGGCCCTCCAACTCCAACATCCAGAGAGATAACCGGGGGCAACAGGGCACCATGACGACTCGTGTGAACATCACTTGACCTGGAGTTTCTCTCATAAAACAACAAGAGTGTGTCCCAAAAGAGTAGACTACTGCTTGCAGGACTTACTGCACCCAGAGGGGAGCTAATAATCTTGGCGGGGGAACCGTATATCACACTGTCACCATAGAAAAGCCTACAGACACCGTGCTGATGGTGGCCAATAAGACTGGCTGGACTCCTGTTTACTTCAAAAGGCTGTTGACTCAGTGGCCATCATGGTCCTTGATCACCACTGACCCTGGACTGTCTGGGAGTTGAGCGGGCAGGGCTCTGACACCTGGTGCTGTTTGTACGTTAATTCAGGGGCCTAATTGAAGAAAGCGCAGACTACTGGTCAGAGCATCTAGGCTGGCAGAAACGGTCAGCCTAAGGTGGCCAAACAAATGTGGGGCGGGGTGAAACCGGCCCCCACAGCGTCTCTGCACATCTCTTTCCTGGACCCTTAAAGGTCATTAGAATCTATAACACTTCCAATGCTGGTGCTCAGGCGGACGAGCAAGGATGCAGGGGGCCTGGGGACAATCAACGTCACCTGGAGGCTGCTGGGGAGAAGTTCTGACCCTCGTCCCTGGGTTTGAGGACTCCCAACTCAGCACTCAGCAGTTACAGAAGAAGGGTCTGCACCCTCAGAACTCCAAGAATGAGGAACGGGACAAAAGACAGAGGAGGTGTTTGTCCCCAGCAAAGCCCATTAAAAATCCCTGGGAGATAAAAATAGAATCTGTGCAATAAAGTCAAGTCTAACCTTTTTTATCCTTTGTGCTTTGTCTAATTTCATGTGCTCCTAGGGTCCCGCATGCAGAGGTTCCACACCCGGCACTTCAGACCAGATTTCCTAGTGCAGAATGGCTGGGTCGACACCTCAGCTCCTGGGGCCCAGTGCAGACTCCGCGATATAGAGCCTGAACTGCAGCCAACCCGGCCCTCGAGAGCTCCGCCCCCTCCCTCCCACTGACTCTGACAGGATCTCTACACAGCAGCCCAGCCCACAGCCCACGGGGTAGTGCATGCTCTCACCTCTCCATTCTCTGATCAAAATATAAAGTTTCCTTTGCTTGTGAACCAAACTCAGTCTCGATCTGTTGGCCCCAATGACACTGCGCAGGGGGACACTTGTTGGGGTCCACTCTGGAGGATCAGTAACAGAAATTGAGACTATTGTAACCTCAATGAACAGATGTGTGAGCCAAACTGTAGTTAACATAGAGCAGTGTATAAGGCTCGGGTAAAATAAGATGTTTCTAACGCTTCCATTGGCTATTTCCATCACTTTATTATAAGCAAGTTCAGTGAAAAGGTTTGTCTTATTTGTCAGGTCAATATTAGAGAAACGAAGTGATTTCTTTCCAAGGATGTACATCTAATAATCTTGGTTAAAGCTTCAATCTTGTTTTAAATGCTTTTCCATTGAAAATGATACCTCTCTTTCAGCTCTCCCATTTCTGAGAAGTATAAAATCTTATAATTCATTATTACCAAAGCGGAAAGGTGGGAGGAGGGATAAATTAACAGTTTGGGATTAACACATACACACTGCTATGTATAAAATAGATCATCAACAAGGAACTACTGTATAGCACAGGGAACTACACTCAACATTTTGCAATAACCTATAAGGGGAAATAATCTGAAAAAGAATAGATATTTTTATTGACATCATCTATCAATGACAGTTAAAGTGTAACCTAAGGGAAGCTGGTGGTGAGTGATTCTGAACCTGAAGACTTCAATCATCTAAAGTTTGGACTCTGCCTACTTCCCAAGGCCCTTAATGAACATATGTGTAGCCGTAGCTTAAAAAATTCCCCAGTTGGGGTTTCGGGGAGACACTGATTTTGAAAAAGCCCTGGTGTTTTCCTTACATGAATGGGACTCTTCCTACTGCTAAAACATGTCTGTCACACCCAGAGGATGGTATACCGTCTGATCGGGAAGAGTTTGGAAAAGGCATCTCATCTCCTCATCTCCTGGGCCTCGGGTTCACCCCTCCAGCGTCTTTACTAACAGTCTCCCCACTTGGAGATGGCAGCACTGTCAACATCCTGTTACGTACAGTTTGGAATTTGTCCAGAGGATGAAGCGGAAGGATGAGGAACAATGAGAGACAAGTCCTAGGTGTTCAGACAGGCACATGTCACTCTAATTTCCAATCAGGAAGACGAATTGACCAAAGGCTAGGGTTGCCCATGGAAACAGTATAGGGCTTGAGGAAATCCCACTGCTTTGTGGCCAGTTCCCATAAACACAAGTTGAACAATGGAACTCAGGGGCAGTAAAATTCACGAAACTGCAGAGTTGAAAATATCTATCACTGAAAAATGTCTTGAGGAAAGTCAGAGAAAAGGACTTGTAAGCAAGGGAGAATGGCAGGAAAGGGATTTGAGGAGGTAGAAAGGACTCGCCATTAAGCACAAGAAAAGGGGCTGAACATTGCCAACATTGCAGTTGGCCAAAAAGGGTGTATGCGTTTTTTTCTGTATATATTCAAGAAAAGGGCATACACTTTTTTAGCCAACAAAACAGGTGGGCACTGGAAATCAATACTACAAAAGATATCACTTCGGATCAGTCAGAAGAGCCATCCTCATAAAGCGTAAACAACAGAAATGCAGGACAGGGCAAGGAGAAGAGGGAGCCCTGTGAGACTTATAGTGGAAAATATATATTGCCAACGTCCATTCTGGAGAAGTGTATTGTGTTTACTAAAGCATCTAAAAAATGAGCTACAGAGCATAGGGCACTTGCACTCATGGGCGTATATCTTGGGAAAAACAAAAATGGAGAGGACACAGGCACCCCAATGTTTACCGCCTCTCTGTTTAAAAGATCCTCGACTAGGATATAACTTAAATGTCTCTGGAGGGAAAACATGGATAGAGATGTGGTACTTATGTAGAGTGGAATATTACTCAGCCTGGAAATCAATGAAATATGGCCAGTTGTAACAACTCCTAGGGAGTTACGTATGATCATTCTAAGTGACATAATTCAAAAAGAAAAAGACACATATCATAAGATATCACTTAAAGGTGGAATCCAAAATAGCTACACATGAAATAACTTACAAAACAAAAACATAGTCAAATATGTAGAAAACACGCATAAGGCTGCTAAACGGGAAAGGTGGGGAGGGGTGAGGCATCATCCAAGAGGTTGAAATTAGCAAAGATACCATTCCAAATACCAAACTGATAATCAACAAGGCCTACACGGTAGCTAAAAGAACTGCACTCAGCACACTCAAGTCACCGGAAAAGAATATATACGACTGGTAAGAATCTGAAAAAGAATTTACTGATGTCTCTCTGTACGTGAATCAAGTGGATGTACAGCAGCAAGAAACAGAGCTTTGAAAATAAGCTGTAACCAATATAGTAATAAATTGAAAAAAATAAACGACAGAGAGACAGAGAAAACCTCTTACAACTTTTCCTCAGGGACGGTGATGCAACATGGATTGAACACGTCTAGACCCACAGCAGGATGAGACATAAGGCTGGAAACTGTTTGCACTAAGAGAAATGTGAGGGTGGGTGAGGAAATGCACACCCTTTAAAGTAATACTACCTGGTACCCATTCAATGGGTCCCAAATCTGCAGGTTCAAGGGATCTTCCTACAGCTAAAACATGCATGGAAAACCCAGAGGACTGTACACCATGTGATCGGGAGATGTGTCTAAAATGCAGCTCATTTATCCTCTCCTGGTGCTCCTGTTCACCATTCCAGCCACGTTACTTAGAATCTCCCCACTTGGAGAATCAGCACATTTCAACTTCTGTTTCACACATTTTGCAAATTGTGAGGAGGATGAACGGGAAGAGGGGGAACCAATGAGAGAATAGTTGTAGGGGGTTGTACGGGCACATATCACTCTAATTTCCCATTAAGAATGAGAATTGAAAAAAGGCTCAGCCCGCCTCACCCGAGCCAAAATAGGGCCTGAAGCAATCCTGCGGGTTTGAGGCCAGCTCACAAAAGAGCAACTTAAAAAATGGAGCTCAGGGTCACTGCAATTCACAAACCTGCAGAGTTATAAATGAAAACTAACGTCCAAAAATATGTTGAGGTAAGGCAAAGAAGAGGATCTGAATGCAAGACAGAATTGCAAGAAACAGATTTCAAGAGATAGATTGGACTCGTCTTTAAAGCACATGAAAAGCAGCAGAATTTCGACAATGATGCAGTTGGCCCAAAAGGGCGTATGCGTTTTTTCCTGATTATATCCAGGAAAAAATGCATACACAATTTATGGGCAATGAAGCAAGCAAGCAATGCAAATGTGCACAACAAAGAAGTCTCATTTCCCACCAGTCAAAAGGGCCATCCTAAACAATTGTAAAAACCAGAAATGCAGGACAGGCCATGGAGAACAGGGAGCCTTTATACGCTGATGGGCAGTGTGTGAACTGCCGAGAGCCACTCTGGAGAAGTGTATGGTGGTTCCTAAATCATCTAAAAAACAGAGCTACAGAGCATAGGACACTTCCAATCATGGGAATATATCTACGGAAGTCTAAAAATCAACAAGACACAAGCACACCACAGTTTAGGGCTACTCTGTTTACAAGAACCTCAACTTCAGTACACCTTAAATATCCCAGGAAAGAGAACAATGGATAAAGAAGATATGGCACTTATGTACAATGGAATATCTCTTCACCATGAAATCAATGTAATAAGGCTAGTAGAAGGATAAAGAGTGGATTTAGGTCCGATAATACTACTTGAAATTAGTCAAACAGAAAAAGAAACATATCATAAGATATCACTTATAGAGGGAGGGTAAATATGGCTGCACAAAAAATGAATTACATAACAGAACAGTGTCTCACATTTAGAAAACACACTTATGTCAGCTTAAGGGGAAAGGAGAGGTGGGGTGATGCATAAAACCAGAGTTTGAAATTAGCACAGATACCGTTCAATAAACCAAATAAGTATTAGACAAGATCTACACCTTGCTCAATGAACTGGCCTCAACACACCCAATACACTGCACAGAAATAAATCTGAGTAATAAGATTCTTAAGACCCATGTATTGACATATCTTCATAAGGGAATCAAGTGTGTGCAGAGCAGCACAAACACAGCAGTGAAAATGAGCTAAACCCCATTATAGAAATAAATTTTAAAAACAAAACGCATAAACAATCAAAGAGAGAAAAATTCTTACAATATTCGCTCAGGGGCTGTGATGCAACCTGGATTGACCACATATAAACCCACAGCTAGATAAGACATAAGGCTGGACACTTGGGGCTGAGAGGATTGGTGAGCTTTGGTGAGCAACTGCCGAAAGTTTAATGCAATACTTCATGCTACTCATTCCAAGGGTCCCAACACTCCAGGTTGAAGGGAATATTCCTACAGCTAAACCATGCTTGGGAAACCCAGCGACAGGTATACCATATGATCGGGAAAGGTTTCTAAAACGCACCTCATTGTTCCTCTCCTGGGGCTCCGGATTGACATTCATGCCGCTTTACTAACAAAAACCCCACATGGAGAGTCAATGCCTTTAAGTTCCTGTATCGCACAGTCTGCAGTTAGTGCGGAGGATGAATGGGAATAGGGGGAACCAGTGAGAAACTAGCTGTAGCGGTTTCAATGGGCACATGTCACTCTAATTTAACATCAGTAAGCAGAATTAACCAAAGGCACAGCAAGGTGCCCCAGAAGAACAATAGGGTCTGAAGGAATCCTGTGGTTATGAGGCAAGATCAGAAAAATAAGAGCTGAAAAATGGAGCTAAGGGCCACTGCAATTCAAAACCTGCAGAGTTATAAAGGCCAACTATTTTCAAAAAATATATTGAGGTAAGGCTATGAAGAGGCATTGAAAGCAAGGCAGAATTGCAGGAAACAGATTTCAGGAGGTAGACTGGAATTGCATTTAAAGCATAGGAAAAGAGGCAGAACATCGACAATGATGCACTTGGCCAAAAAGTGCGTATGCGTTTTTTCCTGAATATATTCAGCAAAAAACACATACGCACTTTTTGGCCAACCAAGCAAGCTTGCAAAGGAAATCTGCACTACAATGAAGTCTCACTTCCCCCGGTCAAAAGGGCCACCTGAAAAAAGTGTAAAATCCAGAAAGGCAGGACAGGCCATGGAGAACTGGGAGCCTTGTTATGCTGATGGGCGGGATGTAAATTGCCAACAGCCACTGGGGAGAAGTGTATGGTGATTCCTGAAACATCAAAAAAACAAAGCAACAGAGCCTAGGGCACTTCCACTTATGGTCCTATAGCTTAGGGAAATTAAAATCAAAAAGACACAGCCACCCCAAAGTTTGGGATGGCTCTGTTTACAAGAACCTCGTTTACGGTACAAGTTCAACAGCGCTGAAAGTGAAAAATGGATAAAGAAGTTGTGGTACTTACGTACAATGCAATATCACTCAGCAATGAAATCTATGTCATCAGGCCCGTAGCAGCATAATGAGTGGATTCAGGTATGATGATTCTAACTGAAATAAGTCACACAGAAAAAGAAACATCATAAGATATCACTAATACACGGAATGTAAACTTGGCTACACAGGAACTGGATTACAAAACAGAACAGGGTCTCAAATTTAGAAAACCAACTTATGCTTGCTTAAGGAGAAAGGTGAGTTGGGGTGCTGCATAAAACCAGAGATTGAAATGAGCACAGATAAAGTTCCTTAAGCCAAATATGGAATAGACAAGAGCTACTCCTTGCTCAACGAAATGGACTCAACACCCCATATTAAACGCCTAAGAATGTACCTGACTAGTAAGTATCTTAAAACCTATGGATTGCTATGTCTCTGAAAGAGAATCAAGCGTGTGTACAGGCGCATAAACGCAGCAGTGATAGGATTGGAGAGGTTCGGTGAGCAAATGAAGACCCTTTGAAGTCATATTGCATGGTACCCATTCCACGGGTCTCAACTCTCCAGGTTTAAGGGATTCTTCCTTCAGCTAAAACATGCATGTGGAACCCAGAGTATGATCAACCGTGTGATCGGGAGACGTGTTCCTATATGTCTCAGTTCTCGTACCCTGGTATTCGGGTGCAACATTCCAGACGCTTTACTAACACTCTCCCGACATGGAGAGTCAGTGCCTTTAACCTCCTGTTTGGCCCAGTTTGCAATTTCTGCGGAAGATGAACAGGAATAGGGAGAACCAATGAGAGACTAGCTGGAGGTGTCTGGATGCGCAAATTTAACTCTCATTTCCCACCAGAAAGAGGAATTAACCAAAGGCTCAGCGTGCCATGCAGGAACCAGATTAGGGCCTGAAGCAATCCTGCGGTGTTGCGGCCAGCTCACAAGAAAGCGAGTTGAAGAAAGGAGCTCAGGGGAACTGTAATTCACAAACCTGCAGAGTTATAAATGACAGCTATTGTCCAAAAATATACTGAAGTAAGGCTGTCTAGAGGACTTGAAAGCGGGGCAGAATTGCAGGAAACCGATTTCAGGAGGTAGACTGGAATTGCATTTAAAGCATAGGAAAAGAGGCAGAACGTCCACAATGATGCACTTGGCTAAAAAGGACGTATGCGTTTTTTCCTGAATATATTCAGGAAAAAACGCATACGCCCTTTTTGGCCAACCAAGCAAGCTTGCAAAGGAAATCTGCACTACAATGAAGTCTCACTTCCCCCAGGTAAAAAGGGCCATCTGAAAAAAGTGTAAAATCCAGAAAGGCAGGACAGGCCATGGAGAACTGGGAGTCTTCTTATGCTGATCGGCAGGATGTAAATTGCCAAGAGCCACTCGAGAGAAGTGTATGGTGTTTCCTGAAATATCTAAAGAACAAAGCAACAGAGCCTAGGGCACTTCCACTTATGGTCCTATAGCTTAGGGAAATTAAAATCAAAAAGACACAGCCACCCCAAAGTTTGGGATGGCTCTGTTTACAAGAACCTCGTTTACGGTACAATTTCAATATCGCAGAATGTGGAAAATGGATAAAGAAGTTGTGGTACTTACGTACAATGCAATATCAGTCAGCAATGAAATCTATGTCATCAGGCCTGTAGCATCATAATGAGTGGATTCAGGTATGATGATTCTAACTGAAATAAGTCACACAGAAAAAGAAACATCATAAGATATCACTAATACACGGAATGTAAACTTGGCTACACAGGAACTGGATTACAAAACAGAACAGGGTCTCAAATTAAGAAAACCAACTTATGCTTGCTTAAGGGGAAAAGTGAGTTGGGGTGCTGCATAAAACCAGAGATTGAAATGAGCACAGATAAAGTTCCTTAAGCCAAATATGGAATAGACAAGAGCTACTCCTTGCTCAACGAAATGGACTCAACACCCCATATTAAACGCCTAAGAATGTACCTGACTAGTAAGTATCTTAAAACCTATGGATTGCTATGTCTCTGAAAGAGAATCAAGCGTGTGTACAGGCGCATAAACGCAGCAGTGATAGGATTGGAGAGGTTCGGTGAGCAAATGAAGACCCTTTGAAGTCATATTGCATGGTACCCATTCCACGGGTCTCAACTCTCCAGGTTTAAGGGATTCTTCCTTCAGCTAAAACATGCACGTGGAACCCAGAGTATGATCAACCGTGTGATCAGGAGACGTGTTCCTATATGTCTCAGTTCTCGTCCCCTGGTACTCGGGTGCAACATTGCAGACGCTTTGCTAACACTCTCCCGACTTGGAGAGTCAGCGCCTTTAACCTCCTGTTTGGCCCAGTTTGCAATTTCTGCGGAAGATGAACAGGAATAGGGAGAACCAATGAGAGACTAGCTGGAGGTGTCTGGATGCGCAAATTTAACTCTCATTTCCCAGCAGAAAGAGGAATCAACCAAAGGCTCAGCGTGCCATGCCGGAACCAGATTAGGGCCTGAAGCAATCCTGCCGTGTTGCGGCCAGCTCACAAGAAAGCGAGTTGAAGAAAGGAGCTCAGGGGCACTGTAATTCACAAACCTGCAGAGTTATAAATGACAGCTATCGTCCAAAAATATACTGAAGTAAGGCTGCCAAGAGGACTTGAATGCGGGGCAGAATTGCAGGAAACCGATTTCAGGAGGTAGACTGGAATTGCATTTAAAGCATAGGAAAAGAGGCAGAACGTCCACAATGATGCACTTGGCCAAAAAGGGCGTATGCGTTTTTTCCTGAATATATTCAGGAAAAAACGCATACGCCCTTTTTGGCCAACCAAGCAAGCTTGCAAAGGAAATCTGCACTACAATGAAGTCTCACTTCCCCCAGGTAAAAAGGGCCATCTGAAAAAAGTGTAAAATCCAGAAAGGCAGGACAGGCCATGGAGAACTGGGAGCCTTCTTATGCTGATGGGCGGGATGTAAATTGCCAAGAGCCACTCTGGAGAAGTGTATGGTGTTTCCTGAAATATCTAAAGAACAAAGCAACAGAGCCTAGGGCACTTCCACTTATGGTCCTATAGCTTAGGGAAATTAAAATCAAAAAGACACAGCCACCCCAAAGTTTGGGACGGCTCTGTTTACAAGAACCTCGTTTACGGTACAAGTTCAATATCGCAGAAAGTGAAAAATGGATAAAGAAGTTGTGGTACTTACGTACAATGCAATATCAGTCAGCAATGAAATCTATGTCATCAGGCCCATAGCAGCATAATGAGTGGATTCAGGTATGATGATTCTAACTGAAATAAGTCACACAGAAAAAGAAACATCATAAGATATCACTAATACACGGAATGTAAACTTGGCTACACAGGAACTGGATTACAAAACAGAACAGGGTCTCAAATTTAGAAAACCAACTTATGCTTGCTTAAGGGGAAAGGTGAGTTGGGGTGCTGCATAAAACCAGAGATTGAAATGAGCACAGATAAAGTTCCTTAAGCCAAATATGGAATAGACAAGAGCTACTCCTTGCTCAACGAAATGGACTCAACACCCCATATTAAACGCCTAAGAATGTACCTGACTAGTAAGTATCTTAAAACCTATGGATTGCTATGTCTCTGAAAGAGAATCAAGCGTGTGTACAGGGGCATAAACGCAGCAATGATAGGACTGGAGAGGTTCGGTGAGCAAATGAAGACCCTTTGAAGTCATATTGCATGGTACCCATTCCACGGGTCTCAACTCTCCAGGTTTAAGGGATTCTTCCTTCAGCTAAAACATGCATGTGGAACCCAGAGTATGATCAACGGTGTGATCAGGAGACGTGTTCCTATATATCTCAGTTCTCGTCCCCTGGTACTCGGGTGCAACATTCCAGACGCTTTACT
Organism: Leucopleurus acutus; assembly: GCF_964270905.1. Classification (NCBI taxonomy): domain Eukaryota; kingdom Metazoa; phylum Chordata; class Mammalia; order Artiodactyla; family Delphinidae; genus Leucopleurus; species Leucopleurus acutus. The sequence goes on from NW_028139174.1 coordinate 736,548, forward strand.
AACACTCTCCCGACTTGGAGAGTCAGTGCCTTTAACCTCCTGTTTGGCTCAGTTTGCAATTTCTGCGGAAGATGAACAGGAATAGGAAGAACCATTGAGAGACTAGCTGGAGGTGTCTGGATGCGCAAATTTAACTCTCATTTCCCACCAGAAAGAGGAATTAACCAGAGGCTCAGCGTGCCGTGCCGGAACCAGATGAGGGCCTGAAGCAATCCTGCGGTGTTGCGGCCAGCTCACAAGAAAGCGAGTTGAAGAAAGGAGCTCAGGGGCACTGTAATTCACAAACCTGCAGAGTTATAAATGACAGCTATCGTCCAAAAATATACTGAAGTAAGGCTGCCAAGAGGACTTGAAAGTGGGGCAGAATTGCAGGAAACTGATTTCAGGAGGTAGACTGGAATTGCATTTAAAGCATAGGAAAAGAGGCAGAACGTCCACAATGATGCACTTGGCCAAAAAGGGCGTATGCGTTTTTTCCTGATTCAGGAAAAAACGCATACGCCCTTTTTGGCCAACCAAGCAAGCTTGCAAAGGAAATCTGCACTACAATGAAGTCTCACTTCCCCCAGGTAAAAAGGGCCATCTGAAAAAAGTGTAAAATCCAGAAAGGCAGGACAGGCCATGGAGAACTGGGAGCCTTCTTATGCTGATGGGCGGGATGTAAATTGCCAAGAGCCACTGGGGAGAAGTGTATGGTGTTTCCTGAAATATCTAAAGAACAAAGCAACGGAGCCTAGGGCACTTCCACTTATGGTCCTATAGCTTAGGGAAATTAAAATCAAAAAGACACAGCCACCGCAAAATTTGGGACGGCTCTGTTTACAAGAACCTCGTTTACGGTACAAGTTCAATATCGCAGAAAGTGGAAAATGGATAAAGAAGTTGTGGTACTTACGTACAATGCAATATCACTCAGCAATGAAATCTATGTCATCAGGCCCGTAGCAGCATAATGAGTGGATTCAGGTATGATGATTCTAACTGAAATAAGTCACACAGAAAAAGAAACATCATAAGATATCACTAATACACGGAATGTAAACCTGGCTACACAGGAACTGGATTACAAAACAGAACAGGGTCTCAAATTTAGAAAACCAACTTATGCTTGCTTAAGGGGAAAGGTGAGTTGGGGTGCTGCATAAAACCAGAGATTGAAATGAGCACAGATTAATTTCCTTAAGCCAAATATGGAATAGACAAGAGCTACTCCTTGCTCAACGAAGTGGACTCAACACCCCATATTAAACGCCTAAGAATGTACCTGACTAGTAAGTATCTTAAAACCTATGGATTGCTATGTCTCTGAAAGAGAATCAAGCGTGTGTACAGGGGCATAAACGCAGCAGTGATAGGATTGGAGAGGTTCGGTGAGCAAATGAAGACCCTTTGAAGTCATATTGCATGGTACCCATTCCACGGGTCTCAACTCTCAAGGTTTAAGGGATTCTTCCTTCAGCTTAAACATGCATGTGCAACCCAGAGTATGATCAACCGTGTGATCGGGAGACGTGTTCCAATATGTCGCAGTTCTCATCCCCTGGTACTCGGGTGCAACATTCCAGACGCTTTACTAACACTCTTCCGACTTGGAGAGTCAGTGCCTTTAACCTCCTGTTTGGCCCAGTTTGCAATTTCTGCGGAAGATGAACAGGAATAGGGAAAACCAATGAGAGACTAGCTGGAGGTGTCTGGATGCGCAAATTTAACTCTCATTTCCCACCAGAAAGAGGAATTAACCAAAGGCTCAGCATGCCGTGCCGGAACCAGATTAGGGCCTGAAGCAATTGTGCGGTGTTGCGGCCAGCTCACAAGAAAGCGAGTTGAAGAAAGGAGCTCAGGGGCACTGTAATTCACAAACCTGCAGAGTTATAAATGACAGCTATCGTCCAAAAATATACTGAAGTAAGGCTGCCAAGAGGACTTGAAAGCGGGGCAGAATTGCAGGAAACCGATTTCAGGAGGTAGACTGGAATTGCATTTAAAGCATAGGAAAAGAGGCAGAACGTCCACAATGATGCACTTGGCCAAAAAGGGCGTATGCGTTTTTTCCTGAATATATTCAGGAAAAAACGCATACGCACTTTTTGGCCAACCAAGCAAGCTTGCAAAGGAAATCTGCACTACAATGAAGTCTCACTTCCCCCAGGTCAAAAGGGCCATCTGAGAAAAGTGTAAAATCCAGAAAGGCAGGACAGGCCATGGAGAACTGGGAGCCTTGTTATGCTGATGGGCGGGATGTAAATTGCCAAGAGCCACTCGGGAGAAGTGTATGCTGTTTCCTGAAATATCTAAAGAACAAAGCAACAGAGCCTAGGGCACTTCCACTTATGGTCCTATAGCTTAGGGAAATTAAAATCAAAAAGACACAGCCACCACAAAGTTTGGGATGGCTTTGTTTACAAGAACCTCATTTACCGTACAAGTTCAATATCGCAGAAAGTGGAAAATGGATAAAGAAGTTGTGGTACTTACGTACAATGCCATATCACTCAGCAATAAAATCTATGTCATCAGGCCCGTAGCAGCATAATGAGTGGATTCAGGTATGATGATTCTAACTGAAATAAGTCACACAGAAAAAGAAACATCATAAGATATCACTAATACACGGAATGTAAACTTGGCTACACAGGAACTGGATTACAAAACAGAACAGGGTCTCAAATTTAGAAAACCAACTTATGCTTGCTTAAGGGGAAAGGTGAGTTGGGGTGCTGCATAAAACCAGAGATTGAAATGAGCACAGATAAAGTTCCTTAAGCCAAATATGGAATAGACAAGAGCTACTCCTTGCTCAACGAAATGGACTCAACACCCCATATTAAACGCCTAAGAATGTACCTGACTAGTAAGTATCTTAAAACCTATGGATTGCTATGTCTCTGAAAGAGAATCAAGCGTGTGTACAGGGGCATAAACGCAGCAATGATAGGACTGGAGAGGTTCGGTGAGCAAATGAAGACCCTTTGAAGTCATATTGCATGGTACCCATTCCACGGGTCTCAACTCTCCAGGTTTAAGGGATTCTTCCTTCAGCTAAAACATGCATGTGGAACCCAGAGTATGATCAACCGTGTGATCAGGAGACGTGTTCCTATATATCTCAGTTCTCGTCCCCTGGTACTCGGGTGCAACATTCCAGACGCTTTACTAACACTCTCCCGACTTGGAGAGTCAGTGCCTTTAACCTCCTGTTTGGCTCAGTTTGCAATTTCTGCGGAAGATGAACAGGAATAGGGAGAACCATTGAGAGACTAGCTGGAGGTGTCTGGATGCGCAAATTTAACTCTCATTTCCCACCAGAAAGAGGAATTAACCAAAGGCTCAGCGTGCCGTGCCGGAACCAGATGAGGGCCTGAAGCAATCCTGCGGTGTTGCGGCCAGCTCACAAGAAAGCGAGTTGAAGAAAGGAGCTCAGGGGAACTGTAATTCACAAACCTGCAGAGTTATAAATGACAGCTATCGTCCAAAAATATACTGAAGTAAGGCTGCCAAGAGGACTTGAAAGCGGGGCAGAATTGCAGGAAACCGATTTCAGGAGGTAGACTGGAATTGCATTTAAAGCATAGGAAAAGAGGCAGAACGTCCACAATGATGCACTTGGCCAAAAAGGGCGTATGCGTTTTTTCCTGATTCAGGAAAAAACGCATACGCCCTTTTTGGCCAACCAAGCAAGCTTGCAAAGGAAATCTGCACTACAATGAAGTCTCACTTCCCTCAGGTAAAAAGGGCCATCTGAAAAAAGTGTAAAATCCAGAAAGGCAGGACAGGCCATGGAGAACTGGGAGCCTTCTTATGCTGATGGGCGGGATGTAAATTGCCAAGAGCCACTCGGGAGAAGTGTATGGTGTTTCCTGAAATATCTAAAGAACAAAGCAACGGAGCCTAGGGCACTTCCACTTATGGTCCTATAGCTTAGGGAAATTAAAATCAAAAAGACACAGCCACCGCAAAATTTGGGACGGCTCTGTTTACAAGAACCTCGTTTATGGTACAAGTTCAATACCGCAGAAAGTGAAAAATGGATAAAGAAGTTGTGGTACTTACGTACAATGCAATATCACTCAGCAATGAAATCTATGTCATCAGGCCCGTAGCAGCATAATGAGTGGATTCAGGTATGATGATTCTAACTGAAATAAGTCACACAGAAAAAGAAACATCATAAGATATCACTAATACACGGAATGTAAACTTGGCTACACAGGAACTGGATTACAAAACAGAACAGGGTCTCAAATTTAGAAAACCAACTTATGCTTGCTTAAGGGGAAAGGTGAGTTGGGGTGCTGCATCAAACCAGAGATGGAAATGAGCACAGATAAAGTTCCTTAAGCCAAATATAGAATAGACAAGAACTACTCCTTGCTCAACGAAATGGACTCAACACCCCATATTAAACGCCTAAGAATGTACCTGACTAGTAAGTATCTTAAAACCTATGCACTGCTATGTCTCTGAAAGAAAATCAAGCATGTGTACAGGGGCATAAACGCAGCAGTGATAGGATTGGAGAGGTTCGGTGAGCAAATGAAGACCCTTTGAAGTCATATTGCATGGTACCCATTCCACGGGTCTCAACTCTCCAGGTTTAAGGGATTCTTCCTTCAGCTAAAACATGCACGTGGAACCCAGAGTATGATCAACCGTGTGATCGGGAGACGTGTTCCAATATGTCTCAGTTCTCGTCCCCTGGTACTCGGGTGCAACATTCCAGACGCTTTACTAACACTCTCCCGACTTGGAGAGTCAGTGCCTTTAACCTCCTGTTTGGCCCAGTTTGCAATTTCTGTGGAAGATGAACAGGAATAGGGAGAACCAATGAGAGACTAGCTGGAGGTGTCTGGACGGGCAAATTTAACTCTCATTTCCCACCAGGAAGAGGAATTAACCAAAGGCTCAGCGTGCCGTGCCGGAACCAGATTAGGGCCTGAAGCAATCCTGCGGTGTTGCGGCCAGCTCACAAGAAAGCGAGTTGAAGAAAGGAGCTCAGGGGCACTGTAATTCACAAACCTGCAGAGTTATAAATGACAGCTATCGTCCAAAAATATACTGAAGTAAGGCTGCCAAGAGGACTTGAAAGCGGGGCAGAATTGCAGGAAACCGATTTCAGGAGGTAGACTGGAATTGCATTTAAAGCATAGGAAAAGAGGCAGAACGTCCACAATGATGCACTTGGCCAAAAAGGGCGTATGCGTTTTTTCCTGAATATATTCAGGAAAAAACGCATACGCCCTTTTTGGCCAACCAAGCAAGCTTGCAAAGGAAATCTGCACTACAATGAAGTCTCACTTCCCCCCGGTCAAAAGGGCCATCTGAAAAAAGTGTAAAATCCAGAAAGGCAGGACAGGCCATGGAGAACTGGGAGCCTTGTTATGCTGATGGGCGGGATGTAAATTGCCAACAGCCACTCGGGAGAGGTGTATGGTGTTTCCTGAAACATCTACAAAACAAAGCAACAGAGCCTAGGGCACTTCCACTTATGGTCCTATAGCTTAGGGAAATTAAAATCAAAAAGACACAGCCACCGCAAAGTTTGGGCCGGCTCTGTTTACAAGAACCTCGTTTACAGTACAAGTTCAATATCGCAGAAAGTGAAAAATGGATAAAGAAGTTGTGGTACTTACGTACAATGCAATATCACTCAGCAATGAAATCTATGTCATCAGGCCCGTAGCAGCATAATGAGTGGATTCAGGTATGATGATTCTAACTGAAATAAGTCACACAGAAAAAGAAACATCATAAGATATCACTAATACACGGGATGTAAACTTGGCTACACAGGAACTGGATTACAAAACAGAACAGGGTCTCAAATTTAGAAAACCAACTTATGCTTGCTTAAGGGGAAAGGTGAGTTGGGGTGCTGCATAAAACCAGAGATTGAAATGAGCACAGATAAAGTTCCTTAAGCCAAATATGGAATAGACAAGAACTACTCCTTGCTCAACGAAATGGACTCAACACCCCATATTAAACGCCTAAGAATGTACCTGACTAGTAAGTATCTTAAAACCTATGGATTGCTATGTCTCTGAAAGAAAATCAAGCGTGTGTACAGGGGCATAAACGCAGCAGTGATAGGATTGGAGAGGTTCGGTGAGCAAATGAAGACCCTTTGAAGTCATATTGCATGGTACCCATTCCACGGGTCTCAACTCTCCAGGTTTAAGGGATTCTTCCTTCAGCTAAAACATGCACGTGGAACCCAGAGTATGATCAACCGTGTGATCGGGAGACGTGTTCCAATATGTCTCAGTTCTCGTCCCCTGGTACTCGGGTGCAATGTTCCAGACGCTTTACTAACACTCTCCCGACTTGGAGAGTCAGTGCCTTTAACCTCCTGTTTGGCCCAGTTTGCAATTTCTGTGGAAGATGAACAGGAATAGGGAGAACCAATGAGAGACTAGCTGGAGGTGTCTGGACGGGCAAATTTAACTCTCATTTCCCACCAGGAAGAGGAATTAACCAAAGGCTCAGCGTGCCGTGCCGGAACCAGATTAGGGCCTGAAGCAATCCTGCGGTGTTGCGGCCAGCTCACAAGAAAGCGAGTTGAAGAAAGGAGCTCAGGGGCACTGTAATTCACAAACCTGCAGAGTTATAAATGACAGCTATCGTCCAAAAATATACTGAAGTAAGGCTGCCAAGAGGACTTGAAAGCGGGGCAGAATTGCAGGAAACCGATTTCAGGAGGTAGACTGGAATTGCATTTAAAGCATAGGAAAAGAGGCAGAACGTCCACAATGATGCACTTGGCCAAAAAGGGCGTATGCGTTTTTTCCTGAATATATTCAGGAAAAAACGCATACGCCCTTTTTGGCCAACCAAGCAAGCTTGCAAAGGAAATCTGCACTACAATGAAGTCTCACTTCCCCCCGGTCAAAAGGGCCATCTGAAAAAAGTGTAAAATCCAGAAAGGCAGGACAGGCCATGGAGAACTGGGAGCCTTGTTATGCTGATGGGCGGGATGTAAATTGCCAACAGCCACTCGGGAGAGGTGTATGGTGTTTCCTGAAACATCTACAAAACAAAGCAACAGAGCCTAGGGCACTTCCACTTATGGTCCTATAGCTTAGGGAAATTAAAATCAAAAAGACACAGCCACCCCAAAGTTTGGGACGGCTCTGTTTACAAGAACCTCGTTTACGGTACAAGTTCAATATCGCAGAAAGTGAAAAATGGATAAAGAAGTTGTGGTACTTACGTACAATGCAATATCACTCAGCAATGAAATCTATGTCATCAGGCCCGTAGCAGCATAATGAGTGGATTCAGGTATGATGATTCTAACTGAAATAAGTCACACAGAAAAAGAAACATCATAAGATATCACTAATACACGGGATGTAAACTTGGCTACACAGGAACTGGATTACAAAACAGAACAGGGTCTCAAATTTAGAAAACCAACTTATGCTTGCTTAAGGGGAAAGGTGAGTTGGGGTGCTGCATAAAACCAGAGATGGAAATGAGCACAGATAAAGTTCCTTAAGCCAAATATGGAATAGACAAGAACTACTCCTTGCTCAACGAAATGGACTCAACACCCCATATTAAACGCCTAAGAATGTACCTGACTAGTAAGTATCTTAAAACCTATGGATTGCTATGTCTCTGAAAGAAAATCAAGCGTGTGTACAGGGGCATAAACGCAGCAGTGATAGGATTGGAGAGGTTCGGTGAGCAAATGAAGACCCTTTGAAGTCATATTGCATGGTACCCATTCCACGGGTCTCAACTCTCCAGGTTTAAGGGATTCTTCCTTCAGCTAAAACATGCACGTGGAACCCAGAGTATGATCAACCGTGTGATCGGGAGACGTGTTCCAATATGTCTCAGTTCTCGTCCCCTGGTACTCGGGTGCAACGTTCCAGACGCTTTACTAACACTCTCCCGACTTGGAGAGTCAGTGCCTTTAACCTCCTGTTTGGCCCAGTTTGCAATTTCTGCGGAAGATGAACAGGAATAGGGAGAACCAATGAGAGACTAGCTGGAGGTGTCTGGACGGGCAAATTTAACTCTCATTTCCCACCAGGAAGAGGAATTAACCAAAGGCTCAGCGTGCCGTGCCGGAACCAGATTAGGGCCTGAAGCAATCCTGCGGTGTTGCGGCCAGCTCACAAGAAAGCGAGTTGAAGAAAGGAGCTCAGGGGCACTGTAATTCACAAACCTGCAGAGTTATAAATGACAGCTATCGTCCAAAAATATACTGAAGTAAGGCTGCCAAGAGGACTTGAAAGCGGGGCAGAATTGCAGGAAACCGATTTCAGGAGGTAGACTGGAATTGCATTTAAAGCATAGGAAAAGAGGCAGAACGTCCACAATGATGCACTTGGCCAAAAAGGGCGTATGCGTTTTTTCCTGAATATATTCAGGAAAAAACGCATATGCCCTTTTTGGCCAACCAAGCAAGCTTGCAAAGGAAATCTGCACTACAATGAAGTCTCACTTCCCCCCGGTCAAAAGGGCCATCTGAAAAAAGTGTAAAATCCAGAAAGGCAGGACAGGCCATGGAGAACTGGGAGCCTTGTTATGCTGATGGGCGGGATGTAAATTGCCAACAGCCACTCGGGAGAGGTGTATGGTGTTTCCTGAAACATCTACAAAACAAAGCAACAGAGCCTAGGGCACTTCCACTTATGGTCCTATAGCTTAGGGAAATTAAAATCAAAAAGACACAGCCACCCCAAAGTTTGGGACGGCTCTGTTTACAAGAACCTCGTTTACGGTACAAGTTCAATATCGCAGAAAGTGAAAAATGGATAAAGAAGTTGTGGTACTTACGTACAATGCAATATCACTCAGCAATGAAATCTATGTCATCAGGCCCGTAGCAGCATAATGAGTGGATTCAGGTATGATGATTCTAACTGAAATAAGTCACACAGAAAAAGAAACATCATAAGATATCACTAATACACGGGATGTAAACTTGGCTACACAGGAACTGGATTACAAAACAGAACAGGGTCTCAAATTTAGAAAACCAACTTATGCTTGCTTAAGGGGAAAGGTGAGTTGGGGTGCTGCATAAAACCAGAGATGGAAATGAGCACAGATAAAGTTCCTTAAGCCAAATATGGAATAGACAAGAACTACTCCTTGCTCAACGAAATGGACTCAACACCCCATATTAAACGCCTAAGAATGTACCTGACTAGTAAGTATCTTAAAACCTATGGATTGCTATGTCTCTGAAAGAAAATCAAGCGTGTGTACAGGGGCATAAACGCAGCAGTGATAGGATTGGAGAGGTTCGGTGAGCAAATGAAGACCCTTTGAAGTCATATTGCATGGTACCCATTCCACGGGTCTCAACTCTCCAGGTTTAAGGGATTCTTCCTTCAGCTAAAACATGCACGTGGAACCCAGAGTATGATCAACCGTGTGATCGGGAGACGTGTTCCAATATGTCTCAGTTCTCGTCCCCTGGTACTCGGGTGCAACATTCCAGACGCTTTACTAACACTCTCCCGACTTGGAGAGTCAGTGCCTTTAACCTCCTGTTTGGCCCAGTTTGCAATTTCTGCGGAAGATGAACAGGAATAGGGAGAACCAATGAGAGACTAGCTGGAGGTGTCTGGACGGGCAAATTTAACTCTCATTTCCCACCAGGAAGAGGAATTAACCAAAGGCTCAGCGTGCCGTGCCGGAACCAGATTAGGGCCTGAAGCAATCCTGCGGTGTTGCGGCCAGCTCACAAGAAATCGAGTTGAAGAAAGGAGCTCAGGGGCACTGTAATTCACAAACCTGCAGAGTTATAAATGACAGCTATCGTCCAAAAATATACTGAAGTAAGGCTGCCAAGAGGACTTGAAAGCGGGGCAGAATTGCAGGAAACCGATTTCAGGAGGTAGACTGGAATTGCATTTAAAGCATAGGAAAAGAGGCAGAACGTCCACAATGATGCACTTGGCCAAAAAGGGCGTATGCGTTTTTTCCTGAATATATTCAGGAAAAAACGCATACGCCCTTTTTGGCCAACCAAGCAAGCTTGCAAAGGAAATCTGCACTACAATGAAGTCTCACTTCCCCCCGGTCAAAAGGGCCATCTGAAAAAAGTGTAAAATCCAGAAAGGCAGGACAGGCCATGGAGAACTGGGAGCCTTGTTATGCTGATGGGCGGGATGTAAATTGCCAACAGCCACTCGGGAGAGGTGTATGGTGTTTCCTGAAACATCTACAAAACAAAGCAACAGAGCCTAGGGCACTTCCACTTATGGTCCTATAGCTTAGGGAAATTAAAATCAAAAAGACACAGCCACCGCAAAGTTTGGGCCGGCTCTGTTTACAAGAACCTCGTTTACGGTACAAGTTCAATATCGCAGAAAGTGAAAAATGGATAAAGAAGTTGTGGTACTTACGTACAATGCAATATCACTCAGCAATGAAATCTATGTCATCAGGCCCGTAGCAGCATAATGAGTGGATTCAGGTATGATGATTCTAACTGAAATAAGTCACACAGAAAAAGAAACATCATAAGATATCACTAATACACGGGATGTAAACTTGGCTACACAGGAACTGGATTACAAAACAGAACAGGGTCTCAAATTTAGAAAACCAACTTATGCTTGCTTAAGGGGAAAGGTGAGTTGGGGTGCTGCATAAAACCAGAGATTGAAATGAGCACAGATAAAGTTCCTTAAGCCAAATATGGAATAGACAAGAACTACTCCTTGCTCAACGAAATGGACTCAACACCCCATATTAAACGCCTAAGAATGTACCTGACTAGTAAGTATCTTAAAACCTATGGATTGCTATGTCTCTGAAAGAAAATCAAGCGTGTGTACAGGGGCATAAACGCAGCAGTGATAGGATTGGAGAGGTTCGGTGAGCAAATGAAGACCCTTTGAAGTCATATTGCATGGTACCCATTCCACGGGTCTCAACTCTCCAGGTTTAAGGGATTCTTCCTTCAGCTAAAACATGCACGTGGAACCCAGAGTATGATCAACCGTGTGATCGGGAGACGTGTTCCAATATGTCTCAGTTCTCGTCCCCTGGTACTCGGGTGCAATGTTCCAGACGCTTTACTAACACTCTCCCGACTTGGAGAGTCAGTGCCTTTAACCTCCTGTTTGGCCCAGTTTGCAATTTCTGTGGAAGATGAACAGGAATAGGGAGAACCAATGAGAGACTAGCTGGAGGTGTCTGGACGGGCAAATTTAACTCTCATTTCCCACCAGGAAGAGGAATTAACCAAAGGCTCAGCGTGCCGTGCCGGAACCAGATTAGGGCCTGAAGCAATCCTGCGGTGTTGCGGCCAGCTCACAAGAAAGCGAGTTGAAGAAAGGAGCTCAGGGGCACTGTAATTCACAAACCTGCAGAGTTATAAATGACAGCTATCGTCCAAAAATATACTGAAGTAAGGCTGCCAAGAGGACTTGAAAGCGGGGCAGAATTGCAGGAAACCGATTTCAGGAGGTAGACTGGAATTGCATTTAAAGCATAGGAAAAGAGGCAGAACGTCCACAATGATGCACTTGGCCAAAAAGGGCGTATGCGTTTTTTCCTGAATATATTCAGGAAAAAACGCATACGCCCTTTTTGGCCAACCAAGCAAGCTTGCAAAGGAAATCTGCACTACAATGAAGTCTCACTTCCCCCCGGTCAAAAGGGCCATCTGAAAAAAGTGTAAAATCCAGAAAGGCAGGACAGGCCATGGAGAACTGGGAGCCTTGTTATGCTGATGGGCGGGATGTAAATTGCCAAGAGCCACTCGGGAGAGGTGTATGGTGTTTCCTGAAACATCTAAAAAACAAAGCAACAGAGCCTAGGGCACTTCCACTTATGGTCCTATAGCTTAGGGAAATTAAAATCAAAAAGACACAGCCACCCCAAAGTTTGGGACGGCTCTGTTTACAAGAACCTCGTTTACGGTACAAGTTCAATATCGCAGAAAGTGAAAAATGGATAAAGAAGTTGTGGTACTTACGTACAATGCAATATCACTCAGCAATGAAATCTATGTCATCAGGCCCGTAGCAGCATAATGAGTGGATTCAGGTATGATGATTCTAACTGAAATAAGTCACACAGAAAAAGAAACATCATAAGATATCACTAATACACGGGATGTAAACTTGGCTACACAGGAACTGGATTACAAAACAGAACAGGGTCTCAAATTTAGAAAACCAACTTATGCTTGCTTAAGGGGAAAGGTGAGTTGGGGTGCTGCATAAAACCAGAGATGGAAATGAGCACAGATAAAGTTCCTTAAGCCAAATATGGAATAGACAAGAACTACTCCTTGCTCAACGAAATGGACTCAACACCCCATATTAAACGCCTAAGAATGTACCTGACTAGTAAGTATCTTAAAACCTATGGATTGCTATGTCTCTGAAAGAAAATCAAGCGTGTGTACAGGGGCATAAACGCAGCAGTGATAGGATTGGAGAGGTTCGGTGAGCAAATGAAGACCCTTTGAAGTCATATTGCATGGTACCCATTCCACGGGTCTCAACTCTCCAGGTTTAAGGGATTCTTCCTTCAGCTAAAACATGCACGTGGAACCCAGAGTATGATCAACCGTGTGATCGGGAGACGTGTTCCAATATGTCTCAGTTCTCGTCCCCTGGTACTCGGGTGCAACATTCCAGACGCTTTACTAACACTCTCCCGACTTGGAGAGTCAGTGCCTTTAACCTCCTGTTTGGCCCAGTTTGCAATTTCTGCGGAAGATGAACAGGAATAGGGAGAACCAATGAGAGACTAGCTGGAGGTGTCTGGACGGGCAAATTTAACTCTCATTTCCCACCAGGAAGAGGAATTAACCAAAGGCTCAGCGTGCCGTGCCGGAACCAGATTAGGGCCTGAAGCAATCCTGCGGTGTTGCGGCCAGCTCACAAGAAAGCGAGTTGAAGAAAGGAGCTCAGGGGCACTGTAATTCACAAACCTGCAGAGTTATAAATGACAGCTATCGTCCAAAAATATACTGAAGTAAGGCTGCCAAGAGGACTTGAAAGCGGGGCAGAATTGCAGGAAACCGATTTCAGGAGGTAGACTGGAATTGCATTTAAAGCATAGGAAAAGAGGCAGAACGTCCACAATGATGCACTTGGCCAAAAAGGGCGTATGCGTTTTTTCCTGAATATATTCAGGAAAAAACGCATACGCCCTTTTTGGCCAACCAAGCAAGCTTGCAAAGGAAATCTGCACTACAATGAAGTCTCACTTCCCCCCGGTCAAAAGGGCCATCTGAAAAAAGTGTAAAATCCAGAAAGGCAGGACAGGCCATGGAGAACTGGGAGCCTTGTTATGCTGATGGGCGGGATGTAAATTGCCAACAGCCACTCGGGAGAGGTGTATGGTGTTTCCTGAAACATCTAAAAAACAAAGCAACAGAGCCTAGGGCACTTCCACTTATGGTCCTATAGCTTAGGGAAATTAAAATCAAAAAGACACAGCCACCCCAAAGTTTGGGACGGCTCTGTTTACAAGAACCTCGTTTACGGTACAAGTTCAATATCACAGAAAGTGAAAAATGGATAAAGAAGTTGTGGTACTTACGTACAATGCAATATCACTCAGCAATGAAATCTATGTCATCAGGCCCGTAGCAGCATAATGAGTGGATTCAGGTATGATGATTCTAACTGAAATAAGTCACACAGAAAAAGAAACATCATAAGATATCACTAATACACGGGATGTAAACTTGGCTACACAGGAACTGGATTACAAAACAGAACAGGGTCTCAAATTTAGAAAATCAACTTATGCTTGCTTAAGGGGAAAGGTGTGTTGGGGTGCTGCATAAAACCAGAGATGGAAATGAGCACAGATAAAGTTCCTTAAGCCAAATATGGAATAGACAAGAACTACTCCTTGCTCAACGAAATGGACTCAACACCCCATATTAAACGCCTAAGAATGTACCTGACTAGTAAGTATCTTAAAACCTATGGATTGCTATGTCTCTGAAAGAAAATCAAGCATGTGTTCAGGGGCATAAACGCAGCAGTGATAGGATTGGAGAAGTTCGGTGAGCAAATGAAGACCCTTTGAAGTCATATTGCATGGTACCCATTCCACGGGTCTCAACTCTCCAGGTTTAAGGGATTCTTCCTTCAGCTAAAACATGCACGTGGAACCCAGAGTATGATCAACCGTGTGATCGGGAGACGTGTTCCAATATGTCTCAGTTCTCGTCCCCTGGTACTCGGGTGCAACATTCCAGACGCTTTACTAACACTCTCCCGACTTGGAGAGTCAGTGCCTTTAACCTCCTGTTTGGCCCAGTTTGCAATTTCTGCGGAAGATGAACAGGAATAGGGAGAACCAATGAGAGAGTAGCTGGAGGTGTCTGGACGGGCAAATTTAACTCTCATTTCCCACCAGGAAGAGGAATTAACCAAAGGCTCAGCGTGCCGTGCCGGAACCAGATTAGGGCCTGAAGCAATCCTGCGGTGTTGCGGCCAGCTCACAAGAAAGCGAGTTGAAGAAAGGAGCTCAGGGGCACTGTAATTCACAAACCTGCAGAGTTATAAATGACAGCTATCGTCCAAAAATATACTGAAGTAAGGCTGCCAAGAGGACTTGAAAGCGGGGCAGAATTGCAGGAAACCGATTTCAGGAGGTAGACTGGAATTGCATTTAAAGCATAGGAAAAGAGGCAGAACGTCCACAATGATGCACTTGGCCAAAAAGGGCGTATGCGTTTTTTCCTGAATATATTCAGGAAAAAACGCATACGCCCTTTTTGGCCAACCAAGCAAGCTTGCAAAGGAAATCTGCACTACAATGAAGTCTCACTTCCCCCCGGTCAAAAGGGCCATCTGAAAAAAGTGTAAAATCCAGAAAGGCAGGACAGGCCATGGAGAACTGGGAGCCTTGTTATGCTGATGGGCGGGATGTAAATTGCCAACAGCCACTCGGGAGAGGTGTATGGTGTTTCCTGAAACATCTACAAAACAAAGCAACAGAGCCTAGGGCACTTCCACTTATGGTCCTATAGCTTAGGGAAATTAAAATCAAAAAGACACAGCCACCGCAAAGTTTGGGCCGGCTCTGTTTACAAGAACCTCGTTTACGGTACAAGTTCAATATCGCAGAAAGTGAAAAATGGATAAAGAAGTTGTGGTACTTACGTACAATGCAATATCACTCAGCAATGAAATCTATGTCATCAGGCCCGTAGCAGCATAATGAGTGGATTCAGGTATGATGATTCTAACTGAAATAAGTCACACAGAAAAAGAAACATCATAAGATATCACTAATACACGGGATGTAAACTTGGCTACACAGGAACTGGATTACAAAACAGAACAGGGTCTCAAATTTAGAAAACCAACTTATGCTTGCTTAAGGGGAAAGGTGAGTTGGGGTGCTGCATAAAACCAGAGATTGAAATGAGCACAGATAAAGTTCCTTAAGCCAAATATGGAATAGACAAGAACTACTCCTTGCTCAACGAAATGGACTCAACACCCCATATTAAACGCCTAAGAATGTACCTGACTAGTAAGTATCTTAAAACCTATGGATTGCTATGTCTCTGAAAGAAAATCAAGCGTGTGTACAGGGGCATAAACGCAGCAGTGATAGGATTGGAGAGGTTCGGTGAGCAAATGAAGACCCTTTGAAGTCATATTGCATGGTACCCATTCCACGGGTCTCAACTCTCCAGGTTTAAGGGATTCTTCCTTCAGCTAAAACATGCACGTGGAACCCAGAGTATGATCAACCGTGTGATCGGGAGACGTGTTCCAATATGTCTCAGTTCTCGTCCCCTGGTACTCGGGTGCAATGTTCCAGACGCTTTACTAACACTCTCCCGACTTGGAGAGTCAGTGCCTTTAACCTCCTGTTTGGCCCAGTTTGCAATTTCTGTGGAAGATGAACAGGAATAGGGAGAACCAATGAGAGACTAGCTGGAGGTGTCTGGACGGGCAAATTTAACTCTCATTTCCCACCAGGAAGAGGAATTAACCAAAGGCTCAGCGTGCCGTGCCGGAACCAGATTAGGGCCTGAAGCAATCCTGCGGTGTTGCGGCCAGCTCACAAGAAAGCGAGTTGAAGAAAGGAGCTCAGGGGCACTGTAATTCACAAACCTGCAGAGTTATAAATGACAGCTATCGTCCAAAAATATACTGAAGTAAGGCTGCCAAGAGGACTTGAAAGCGGGGCAGAATTGCAGGAAACCGATTTCAGGAGGTAGACTGGAATTGCATTTAAAGCATAGGAAAAGAGGCAGAACGTCCACAATGATGCACTTGGCCAAAAAGGGCGTATGCGTTTTTTCCTGAATATATTCAGGAAAAAACGCATACGCCCTTTTTGGCCAACCAAGCAAGCTTGCAAAGGAAATCTGCACTACAATGAAGTCTCACTTCCCCCCGGTCAAAAGGGCCATCTGAAAAAAGTGTAAAATCCAGAAAGGCAGGACAGGCCATGGAGAACTGGGAGCCTTGTTATGCTGATGGGCGGGATGTAAATTGCCAAGAGCCACTCGGGAGAGGTGTATGGTGTTTCCTGAAACATCTAAAAAACAAAGCAACAGAGCCTAGGGCACTTCCACTTATGGTCCTATAGCTTAGGGAAATTAAAATCAAAAAGACACAGCCACCCCAAAGTTTGGGACGGCTCTGTTTACAAGAACCTCGTTTACGGTACAAGTTCAATATCGCAGAAAGTGAAAAATGGATAAAGAAGTTGTGGTACTTACGTACAATGCAATATCACTCAGCAATGAAATCTATGTCATCAGGCCCGTAGCAGCATAATGAGTGGATTCAGGTATGATGATTCTAACTGAAATAAGTCACACAGAAAAAGAAACATCATAAGATATCACTAATACACGGGATGTAAACTTGGCTACACAGGAACTGGATTACAAAACAGAACAGGGTCTCAAATTTAGAAAACCAACTTATGCTTGCTTAAGGGGAAAGGTGAGTTGGGGTGCTGCATAAAACCAGAGATGGAAATGAGCACAGATAAAGTTCCTTAAGCCAAATATGGAATAGACAAGAACTACTCCTTGCTCAACGAAATGGACTCAACACCCCATATTAAACGCCTAAGAATGTACCTGACTAGTAAGTATCTTAAAACCTATGGATTGCTATGTCTCTGAAAGAAAATCAAGCGTGTGTACAGGGGCATAAACGCAGCAGTGATAGGATTGGAGAGGTTCGGTGAGCAAATGAAGACCCTTTGAAGTCATATTGCATGGTACCCATTCCACGGGTCTCAACTCTCCAGGTTTAAGGGATTCTTCCTTCAGCTAAAACATGCACGTGGAACCCAGAGTATGATCAACCGTGTGATCGGGAGACGTGTTCCAATATGTCTCAGTTCTCGTCCCCTGGTACTCGGGTGCAACATTCCAGACGCTTTACTAACACTCTCCCGACTTGGAGAGTCAGTGCCTTTAACCTCCTGTTTGGCCCAGTTTGCAATTTCTGCGGAAGATGAACAGGAATAGGGAGAACCAATGAGAGACTAGCTGGAGGTGTCTGGACGGGCAAATTTAACTCTCATTTCCCACCAGGAAGAGGAATTAACCAAAGGCTCAGCGTGCCGTGCCGGAACCAGATTAGGGCCTGAAGCAATCCTGCGGTGTTGCGGCCAGCTCACAAGAAAGCGAGTTGAAGAAAGGAGCTCAGGGGCACTGTAATTCACAAACCTGCAGAGTTATATGAGACAGCTATCGTCCAAAAATATACTGAAGTAAGGCTGCCAAGAGGACTTGAAAGCGGGGCAGAATTGCAGGAAACCGATTTCAGGAGGTAGACTGGAATTGCATTTAAAGCATAGGAAAAGAGGCAGAACGTCCACAATGATGCACTTGGCCAAAAAGGGCGTATGCGTTTTTTCCTGAATATATTCAGGAAAAAACGCATACGCCCTTTTTGGCCAACCAAGCAAGCTTGCAAAGGAAATCTGCACTACAATGAAGTCTCACTTCCCCCCGGTCAAAAGGGCCATCTGAAAAAAGTGTAAAATCCAGAAAGGCAGGACAGGCCATGGAGAACTGGGAGCCTTGTTATGCTGATGGGCGGGATGTAAATTGCCAACAGCCACTCGGGAGAGGTGTATGGTGTTTCCTGAAACATCTAAAAAACAAAGCAACAGAGCCTAGGGCACTTCCACTTATGGTCCTATAGCTTAGGGAAATTAAAATCAAAAAGACACAGCCACCCCAAAGTTTGGGACGGCTCTGTTTACAAGAACCTCGTTTACGGTACAAGTTCAATATCGCAGAAAGTGAAAAATGGATAAAGAAGTTGTGGTACTTACGTACAATGCAATATCACTCAGCAATGAAATCTATGTCATCAGGCCCGTAGCAGCATAATGAGTGGATTCAGGTATGATGATTCTAACTGAAATAAGTCACACAGAAAAAGAAACATCATAAGATATCACTAATACACGGGATGTAAACTTGGCTACACAGGAACTGGATTACAAAACAGAACAGGGTCTCAAATTTAGAAAACCAACTTATGCTTGCTTAAGGGGAAAGGTGTGTTGGGGTGCTGCATAAAACCAGAGATGGAAATGAGCACAGATAAAGTTCCTTAAGCCAAATATGGAATAGACAAGAACTACTCCTTGCTCAACGAAATGGACTCAACACCCCATATTAAACGCCTAAGAATGTACCTGACTAGTAAGTATCTTAAAACCTATGGATTGCTATGTCTCTGAAAGAAAATCAAGCATGTGTTCAGGGGCATAAACGCAGCAGTGATAGGATTGGAGAAGTTCGGTGAGCAAATGAAGACCCTTTGAAGTCATATTGCATGGTACCCATTCCACGGGTCTCAACTCTCCAGGTTTAAGGGATTCTTCCTTCAGCTAAAACATGCACGTGGAACCCAGAGTATGATCAACCGTGTGATCGGGAGACGTGTTCCAATATGTCTCAGTTCTCGTCCCCTGGTACTCGGGTGCAACATTCCAGACGCTTTACTAACACTCTCCCGACTTGGAGAGTCAGTGCCTTTAACCTCCTGTTTGGCCCAGTTTGCAATTTCTGCGGAAGATGAACAGGAATAGGGAGAACCAATGAGAGACTAGCTGGAGGTGTCTGGACGGGCAAATTTAACTCTCATTTCCCACCAGGAAGAGGAATTAACCAAAGGCTCAGCGTGCCGTGCCGGAACCAGATTAGGGCCTGAAGCAATCCTGCGGTGTTGCGGCCAGCTCACAAGAAAGCGAGTTGAAGAAAGGAGCTCAGGGGCACTGTAATTCACAAACCTGCAGAGTTATAAATGACAGCTATCGTCCAAAAATATACTGAAGTAAGGCTGCCAAGAGGACTTGAAAGCGGGGCAGAATTGCAGGAAACCGATTTCAGGAGGTAGACTGGAATTGCATTTAAAGCATAGGAAAAGAGGCAGAACGTCCACAATGATGCACTTGGCCAAAAAGGGCGTATGCGTTTTTTCCTGAATATATTCAGGAAAAAACGCATACGCCCTTTTTGGCCAACCAAGCAAGCTTGCAAAGGAAATCTGCACTACAATGAAGTCTCACTTCCCCCCGGTCAAAAGGGCCATCTGAAAAAAGTGTAAAATCCAGAAAGGCAGGACAGGCCATGGAGAACTGGGAGCCTTGTTATGCTGATGGGCGGGATGTAAATTGCCAAGAGCCACTCGGGAGAGGTGTATGGTGTTTCCTGAAACATCTGAAAAACAAAGCAACAGAGCCTAGGGCACTTCCACTTATGGTCCTATAGCTTAGGGAAATTAAAATCAAAAAGACACAGCCACCCCAAAGTTTGGGACGGCTCTGTTTACAAGAACCTCGTTTACGGTACAAGTTCAATATCGCAGAAAGTGAAAAATGGATAAAGAAGTTGTGGTACTTACGTACAATGCAATATCACTCAGCAATGAAATCTATGTCATCAGGCCCGTAGCAGCATAATGAGTGGATTCAGGTATGATGATTCTAACTGAAATAAGTCACACAGAAAAAGAAACATCATAAGATATCACTAATACACGGGATGTAAACTTGGCTACACAGGAACTGGATTACAAAACAGAACAGGGTCTCAAATTTAGAAAACCAACTTATGCTTGCTTAAGGGGAAAGGTGAGTTGGGGTGCTGCATAAAACCAGAGATGGAAATGAGCACAGATAAAGTTCCTTAAGCCAAATATGGAATAGACAAGAACTACTCCTTGCTCAACGAAATGGACTCAACACCCCATATTAAACGCCTAAGAATGTACCTGACTAGTAAGTATCTTAAAACCTATGGATTGCTATGTCTCTGAAAGAAAATCAAGCGTGTGTACAGGGGCATAAACGCAGCAGTGATAGGATTGGAGAAGTTCGGTGAGCAAATGAAGACCCTTTGAAGTCATATTGCATGGTACCCATTCCACGGGTCTCAACTCTCCAGGTTTAAGGGATTCTTCCTTCAGCTAAAACATGCACGTGGAACCCAGAGTATGATCAACCGTGTGATCGGGAGACGTGTTCCAATATGTCTCAGTTCTCGTCCCCTGGTACTCGGGTGCAACATTCCAGACGCTTTACTAACACTCTCCCGACTTGGAGAGTCAGTGCCTTTAACCTCCTGTTTGGCCCAGTTTGCAATTTCTGCGGAAGATGAACAGGAATAGGGAGAACCAATGAGAGACTAGCTGGAGGTGTCTGGACGGGCAAATTTAACTCTCATTTCCCACCAGGAAGAGGAATTAACCAAAGGCTCAGCGTGCCGTGCCGGAACCAGATTAGGGCCTGAAGCAATCCTGCGGTGTTGCGGCCAGCTCACAAGAAAGCGAGTTGAAGAAAGGAGCTCAGGGGCACTGTAATTCACAAACCTGCAGAGTTATAAATGACAGCTATCGTCCAAAAATATACTGAAGTAAGGCTGCCAAGAGGACTTGAAAGCGGGGCAGAATTGCAGGAAACCGATTTCAGGAGGTAGACTGGAATTGCATTTAAAGCATAGGAAAAGAGGCAGAACGTCCACAATGATGCACTTGGCCAAAAAGGGCGTATGCGTTTTTTCCTGAATATATTCAGGAAAAAACGCATACGCCCTTTTTGGCCAACCAAGCAAGCTTGCAAAGGAAATCTGCACTACAATGAAGTCTCACTTCCCCCCGGTCAAAAGGGCCATCTGAAAAAAGTGTAAAATCCAGAAAGGCAGGACAGGCCATGGAGAACTGGGAGCCTTGTTATGCTGATGGGCGGGATGTAAATTGCCAACAGCCACTCGGGAGAGGTGTATGGTGTTTCCTGAAACATCTAAAAAACAAAGCAACAGAGCCTAGGGCACTTCCACTTATGGTCCTATAGCTTAGGGAAATTAAAATCAAAAAGACACAGCCACCCCAAAGTTTGGGACGGCTCTGTTTACAAGAACCTCGTTTACGGTACAAGTTCAATATCGCAGAAAGTGAAAAATGGATAAAGAAGTTGTGGTACTTACATAAAATGCAATATCACTCAGCAATGAAATCTATGTCATCAGGCCCGTAGCAGCATAATGAGTGGATTCAGGTATGATGATTCTAACTGAAATAAGTCACACAGAAAAAGAAACATCATAAGATATCACTAATACACGGGATGTAAACTTGGCTACACAGGAACTGGATTACAAAACAGAACAGGGTCTCAAATTTAGAAAACCAACTTATGCTTGCTTAAGGGGAAAGGTGAGTTGGGGTGCTGCATCAAACCAGAGATTGAAATGAGCACAGATAAAGTTCCTTAAGCCAAATATGGAATAGACAAGAACTACTCCTTGCTCAACGAAATGGACTCAACACCCCATATTAAACGCCTAAGAATGTACCTGACTAGTAAGTATCTTAAAACCTATGGATTGCTATGTCTATGAAACAAAATCAAGCGTGTGTACAGGGGCATAAACGCAGCAGTGATAGGATTGGAGAGGTTCGGTGAGCAAATGAAGACCCTTTGAAGTCATATTGCATGGTACCCATTCCACGGGTCTCAACTCTCCAGGTTTAAGGGATTCTTCCTTCAGCTAAAACATGCACGTGGAACCCAGAGTATGATCAACCGTGTGATCGGGAGACGTGTTCCAATATGTCTCAGTTCTCGTCCCCTGGTACTCGGGTGCAACATTCCAGACGCTTTACTAACACTCTCCCGACTTGGAGAGTCAGTGCCTTTAACCTCCTGTTTGGCCCAGTTTGCAATTTCTGCGGAAGATGAACAGGAATAGGGAGAACCAATGAGAGACTAGCTGGAGGTGTCTGGACGGGCAAATTTAACTCTCATTTCCCACCAGGAAGAGGAATTAACCAAAGGCTCAGCGTGCCGTGCCGGAACCAGATTAGGGCCTGAAGCAATCCTGCGGTGTTGCGGCCAGCTCACAAGAAAGCGAGTTGAAGAAAGGAGCTCAGGGGCACTGTAATTCACAAACCTGCAGAGTTATAAATGACAGCTATCGTCCAAAAATATACTGAAGTAAGGCTGCCAAGAGGACTTGAAAGCGGGGCAGAATTGCAGGAAACCGATTTCAGGAGGTAGACTGGAATTGCATTTAAAGCATAGGAAAAGAGGCAGAACGTCCACAATGATGCACTTGGCCAAAAAGGGCGTATGCGTTTTTTCCTGAATATATTCAGGAAAAAACGCATACGCACTTTTTGGCCAACCAAGCAAGCTTGCAAAGGAAATCTGCACTACAATGAAGTCTCACTTCCCCCCGGTCAAAAGGGCCATCTGAAAAAAGTGTAAAATCCAGAAAGGCAGGACAGGCCATGGAGAACTGGGAGCCTTGTTATGCTGATGGGCGGGATGTAAATTGCCAACAGCCACTCGGGAGAGGTGTATGGTGTTTCCTGAAACATCTGAAAAACAAAGCAACAGAGCCTAGGGCACTTCCACTTATGGTCCTATAGCTTAGGGAAATTAAAATCAAAAAGACACAGCCACCCCAAAGTTTGGGACGGCTCTGTTTACAAGAACCTCATTTACGGTACAAGTTCAATATCACAGAAAGTGAAAAATGGATAAAGAAGTTGTGGTACTTACGTACAATGCCATATCACTCAGCAATGAAATCTATGTCATCAGGCCCATAGCAGCATAATGAGTGGATTCAGGTATGATGATTCTAACTGAAATAAGTCACACAGAAAAAGAAACATCATAAGATATCACTAATACACGGGATGTAAACTTGGCTACACAGGAACTGGATTACAAAACAGAACAGGGTCTCAAATTTAGAAAACCAACTTATGCTTGCTTAAGGGGAAAGGTGAGTTGGGGTGCTGCATAAAACCAGAGATTGAAATGAGCACAGATAAAGTTCCTTAAGCCAAATATAGAATAGACAAGAACTACTCCTTGCTCAACGAAATGGACTCAACACCCCATATTAAACGCCTAAGAATGTACCTGACTAGTAAGTATCTTAAAACCTATGGATTGCTATGTCTCTGAAAGAAAATCAAGCGTGTGTACAGGGGCATAAACGCAGCAGTGATAGGATTGGAGAGGTTCGGTGAGCAAATGAAGACCCTTTGAAGTCATATTGCATGGTACCCATTCCACGGGTCTCAACTCTCCAGGTTTAAGGGATTCTTCCTTCAGCTAAAACATGCACGTGGAACCCAGAGTATGATCAACCGTGTGATCGGGAGACGTGTTCCAATATGTCTCAGTTCTCGTCCCCTGGTACTCGGGTGCAACATTCCAGACGCTTTACTAACACTCTCCCGACTTGGAGAGTCAGTGCCTTTAACCTCCTGTTTGGCCCAGTTTGCAATTTCTGCGGAAGATGAACAGGAATAGGGAGAACCAATGAGAGACTAGCTGGAGGTGTCTGGACGGGCAAATTTAACTCTCATTTCCCACCAGGAAGAGGAATTAACCAAAGGCTCAGCGTGCCGTGCCGGAACCAGATTAGGGCCTGAAGCAATCCTGCGGTGTTGTGGCCAGCTCACAAGAAAGCGAGTTGAAGAAAGAAGCTCAGAGGCACTGTAATTCACAAACCTGCAGAGTTATAAATGACAGCTATCGTCCAAAAATATACTGAAGTAAGGCTGCCAAGAGGACTTGAAAGCGGGGCAGAATTGCAGGAAACCGATTTCAGGAGGTAGACTGGAATTGCATTTAAAGCATAGGAAAAGAGGCAGAACGTCCACAATGATGCACTTGGCCAAAAAGGGCGTATGCGTTTTTTCCTGAATATATTCAGGAAAAAACGCATACGCCCTTTTTGGCCAACCAAGCAAGCTTGCAAAGGAAATCTGCACTACAATGAAGTCTCACTTCCCCCCGGTCAAAAGGGCCATCTGAAAAAAGTGTAAAATCCAGAAAGGCAGGACAGGCCATGGAGAACTGGGAGCCTTGTTATGTTGATGGGCAGGATGTAAATTGCCAAGAGCCACTCGGGAGAGGTGTATGGTGTTTCCTGAAACATCTAAAAAACAAAGCAACAGAGCCTAGGGCACTTCCACTTATGGTCCTATAGCTTAGGGAAATTAAAATCAAAAAGACACAGCCACCCCAAAGTTTGGGACGGCTCTGTTTACAAGAACCTCGTTTACGGTACAAGTTCAATATCGCAGAAAGTGAAAAATGGATAAAGAAGTTGTGGTACTTACATAAAATGCAATATCACTCAGCAATGAAATCTATGTCATCAGGCCCGTAGCAGCATAATGAGTGGATTCAGGTATGATGATTCTAACTGAAATAAGTCACACAGAAAAAGAAACATCATAAGATATCACTAATACACGGGATGTAAACTTGGCTACACAGGAACTGGATTACAAAACAGAACAGGGTCTCAAATTTAGAAAACCAACTTATGCTTGCTTAAGGGGAAAGGTGAGTTGGGGTGCTGCATCAAACCAGAGATTGAAATGAGCACAGATAAAGTTCCTTAAGCCAAATATGGAATAGACAAGAACTACTCCTTGCTCAACGAAATGGACTCAACACCCCATATTAAACGCCTAAGAATGTACCTGACTAGTAAGTATCTTAAAACCTATGGATTGCTATGTCTATGAAACAAAATCAAGCGTGTGTACAGGGGCATAAACGCAGCAGTGATAGGATTGGAGAGGTTCGGTGAGCAAATGAAGACCCTTTGAAGTCATATTGCATGGTACCCATTCCACGGGTCTCAACTCTCCAGGTTTAAGGGATTCTTCCTTCAGCTAAAACATGCACGTGGAACCCAGAGTATGATCAACCGTGTGATCGGGAGACGTGTTCCAATATGTCTCAGTTCTCGTCCCCTGGTACTCGGGTGCAACATTCCAGACGCTTTACTAACACTCTCCCGACTTGGAGAGTCAGTGCCTTTAACCTCCTGTTTGGCCCAGTTTGCAATTTCTGCGGAAGATGAACAGGAATAGGGAGAACCAATGAGAGACTAGCTGGAGGTGTCTGGACGGGCAAATTTAACTCTCATTTCCCACCAGGAAGAGGAATTAACCAAAGGCTCAGCGTGCCATGCCGGAACCAGATTAGGGCCTGAAGCAATCCTGCGGTGTTGCGGCCAGCTCACAAGAAAGCGAGTTGAAGAAAGGAGCTCAGGGGCACTGTAATTCACAAACCTGCAGAGTTATAAATGATAGCTATCATCCAAAAATATACTGAAGTAAGGCTGCCAAGAGGACTTGAAAGCGGGGCAGAATTGCAGGAAACCGATTTCAGGAGGTAGACTGGAATTGCATTTAAAGCATAGGAAAAGAGGCAGAACGTCCACAATGATGCACTTGGCCAAAAAGGGCGTATGCGTTTTTTCGTGCAGGAAAAAACGCATACGCCCTTTTTGGCCAACCAAGCAAGCTTGCAAAGGAAATCTGCACTACAATGAAGTCTCACTTCCCCCCGGTCAAAAGGGCCATCTGAAAAAAGTGTAAAATCCAGAAAGGCAGGACAGGCCATGGAGAGCTGGGAGCCTTGTTATGCTGATGGGCGGGATGTAAATTGCCAAGAGCCACTTGGGAGAGGTGTATGGTGTTTCCTGAAACATCTGAAAAACAAAGCAACAGAGCCTAGGGCACTTCCACTTATGGTCCTATAGCTTAGGGAAATTAAAATCAAAAAGACACAGCCACCCCAAAGTTTGGGACGGCTCTGTTTACAAGAACCTCATTTACGGTACAAGTTCAATATCACAGAAAGTGAAAAATGGATAAAGAAGTTGTGGTACTTACGTACAATGCCATATCACTCAGCAATGAAATCTATGTCATCAGGCCCATAGCAGCATAATGAGTGGATTCAGGTATGATGATTCTAACTGAAATAAGTCACACAGAAAAAGAAACATCATAAGATATCACTAATACACGGGATGTAAACTTGGCTACACAGGAACTGGATTACAAAACAGAACAGGGTCTCAAATTTAGAAAACCAACTTATGCTTGCTTAAGGGGAAAGGTGAGTTGGGGTGCTGCATAAAACCAGAGATTGAAATGAGCACAGATAAAGTTCCTTAAGCCAAATATAGAATAGACAAGAACTACTCCTTCCTCAACGAAATGGACTCAACACCCCATATTAAACGCCTAAGAATGTACCTGACTAGTAAGTATCTTAAAACCTATGGATTGCTATGTCTCTGAAAGAAAATCAAGCGTGTGTACAGGGGCATAAACGCAGCAGTGATAGGATTGGAGAGGTTCGGTGAGCAAATGAAGACCCTTTGAAGTCATATTGCATGGTACCCATTCCACGGGTCTCAACTCTCCAGGTTTAAGGGATTCTTCCTTCAGCTAAAACATGCACGTGGAACCCAGAGTATGATCAACCGTGTGATCGGGAGACGTGTTCCAATATGTCTCAGTTCTCGTCCCCTGGTACTCGGGTGCAACATTCCAGACGCTTTACTAACACTCTCCCGACTTGGAGAGTCAGTGCCTTTAACCTCCTGTTTGGCCCAGTTTGCAATTTCTGCGGAAGATGAACAGGAATAGGGAGAACCAATGAGAGACTAGCTGGAGGTGTCTGGACGGGCAAATTTAACTCTCATTTCCCACCAGGAAGAGGAATTAACCAAAGGCTCAGCGTGCCGTGCCGGAACCAGATTAGGGCCTGAAGCAATCCTGCGGTGTTGTGGCCAGCTCACAAGAAAGCGAGTTGAAGAAAGAAGCTCAGAGGCACTGTAATTCACAAACCTGCAGAGTTATAAATGACAGCTATCGTCCAAAAATATACTGAAGTAAGGCTGCCAAGAGGACTTGAAAGCGGGGCAGAATTGCAGGAAACCGATTTCAGGAGGTAGACTGGAATTGCATTTAAAGCATAGGAAAAGAGGCAGAACGTCCACAATGATGCACTTGGCCAAAAAGGGCGTATGCGTTTTTTCCTGAATATATTCAGGAAAAAACGCATACGCCCTTTTTGGCCAACCAAGCAAGCTTGCAAAGGAAATCTGCACTACAATGAAGTCTCACTTCCCCCCGGTCAAAAGGGCCATCTGAAAAAAGTGTAAAATCCAGAAAGGCAGGACAGGCCATGGAGAACTGGGAGCCTTGTTATGTTGATGGGCAGGATGTAAATTGCCAAGAGCCACTCGGGAGAGGTGTATGGTGTTTCCTGAAACATCTAAAAAACAAAGCAACAGAGCCTAGGGCACTTCCACTTATGGTCCTATAGCTTAGGGAAATTAAAATCAAAAAGACACAGCCACCCCAAAGTTTGGGACGGCTCTGTTTACAAGAACCTCGTTTACGGTACAAGTTCAATATCGCAGAAAGTGAAAAATGGATAAAGAAGTTGTGGTACTTACATAAAATGCAATATCACTCAGCAATGAAATCTATGTCATCAGGCCCGTAGCAGCATAATGAGTGGATTCAGGTATGATGATTCTAACTGAAATAAGTCACACAGAAAAAGAAACATCATAAGATATCACTAATACACGGGATGTAAACTTGGCTACACAGGAACTGGATTACAAAACAGAACAGGGTCTCAAATTTAGAAAACCAACTTATGCTTGCTTAAGGGGAAAGGTGAGTTGGGGTGCTGCATCAAACCAGAGATTGAAATGAGCACAGATAAAGTTCCTTAAGCCAAATATGGAATAGACAAGAACTACTCCTTGCTCAACGAAATGGACTCAACACCCCATATTAAACGCCTAAGAATGTACCTGACTAGTAAGTATCTTAAAACCTATGGATTGCTATGTCTATGAAACAAAATCAAGCGTGTGTACAGGGGCATAAACGCAGCAGTGATAGGATTGGAGAGGTTCGGTGAGCAAATGAAGACCCTTTGAAGTCATATTGCATGGTACCCATTCCACGGGTCTCAACTCTCCAGGTTTAAGGGATTCTTCCTTCAGCTAAAACATGCACGTGGAACCCAGAGTATGATCAACCGTGTGATCGGGAGACGTGTTCCAATATGTCTCAGTTCTCGTCCCCTGGTACTCGGGTGCAACATTCCAGACGCTTTACTAACACTCTCCCGACTTGGAGAGTCAGTGCCTTTAACCTCCTGTTTGGCCCAGTTTGCAATTTCTGCGGAAGATGAACAGGAATAGGGAGAACCAATGAGAGACTAGCTGGAGGTGTCTGGACGGGCAAATTTAACTCTCATTTCCCACCAGGAAGAGGAATTAACCAAAGGCTCAGCGTGCCATGCCGGAACCAGATTAGGGCCTGAAGCAATCCTGCGGTGTTGCGGCCAGCTCACAAGAAAGCGAGTTGAAGAAAGGAGCTCAGGGGCACTGTAATTCACAAACCTGCAGAGTTATAAATGATAGCTATCATCCAAAAATATACTGAAGTAAGGCTGCCAAGAGGACTTGAAAGCGGGGCAGAATTGCAGGAAACCGATTTCAGGAGGTAGACTGGAATTGCATTTAAAGCATAGGAAAAGAGGCAGAACGTCCACAATGATGCACTTGGCCAAAAAGGGCGTATGCGTTTTTTCGTGCAGGAAAAAACGCATACGCCCTTTTTGGCCAACCAAGCAAGCTTGCAAAGGAAATCTGCACTACAATGAAGTCTCACTTCCCCCCGGTCAAAAGGGCCATCTGAAAAAAGTGTAAAATCCAGAAAGGCAGGACAGGCCATGGAGAACTGGGAGCCTTGTTATGCTGATGGGCGGGATGTAAATTGCCAAGAGCCACTCGGGAGAGGTGTATGGTGTTTCCTGAAACATCTAAAAAACAAAGCAACAGAGCCTAGGGCACTTCCACTTATGGTCCTATAGCTTAGGGAAATTAAAATCAAAAAGACACAGCCACCCCAAAGTTTGGGACGGCTCTGTTTACAAGAACCTCGTTTACGGTACAAGTTCAATATCGCAGAAAGTGAAAAATGGATAAAGAAGTTGTGGTACTTACGTACAATGCAATATCACTCAGCAATGAAATCTATGTCATCAGGCCCGTAGCAGCATAATGAGTGGATTCAGGTATGATGATTCTAACTGAAATAAGTCACACAGAAAAAGAAACATCATAAGATATCACTAATACACGGGATGTAAACTTGGCTACACAGGAACTGGATTACAAAACAGAACAGGGTCTCAAATTTAGAAAACCAACTTATGCTTGCTTAAGGGGAAAGGTGAGTTGGGGTGCTGCATAAAACCAGAGATGGAAATGAGCACAGATAAAGTTCCTTAAGCCAAATATGGAATAGACAAGAACTACTCCTTGCTCAACGAAATGGACTCAACACCCCATATTAAACGCCTAAGAATGTACCTGACTAGTAAGTATCTTAAAACCTATGGATTGCTATGTCTCTGAAAGAAAATCAAGCGTGTGTACAGGGGCATAAACGCAGCAGTGATAGGATTGGAGAGGTTCGGTGAGCAAATGAAGACCCTTTGAAGTCATATTGCATGGTACCCATTCCACGGGTCTCAACTCTCCAGGTTTAAGGGATTCTTCCTTCAGCTAAAACATGCACGTGGAACCCAGAGTATGATCAACCGTGTGATCGGGAGACGTGTTCCAATATGTCTCAGTTCTCGTCCCCTGGTACTCGGGTGCAACATTCCAGACGCTTTACTAACACTCTCCCGACTTGGAGAGTCAGTGCCTTTAACCTCCTGTTTGGCCCAGTTTGCAATTTATGCGGAAGATGAACAGGAATAGGGAGAACCAATGAGAGACTAGCTGGAGGTGTCTGGACGGGCAAATTTAACTCTCATTTCCCACCAGGAAGAGGAATTAACCAAAGGCTCAGCGTGCCGTGCCGGAACCAGATTAGGGCCTGAAGCAATCCTGCGGTGTTGCGGCCAGCTCACAAGAAAACGAGTTGAAGAAAGGAGCTCAGGGGCACTGTAATTCACAAACCTGCAGAGTTATAAATGACAGCTATCGTCCAAAAATATACTGAAGTAAGGCTGCCAAGAGGACTTGAAAGCGGGGCAGAATTGCAGGAAACCGATTTCAGGAGGTAGACTGGAATTGCATTTAAAGCATAGGAAAAGAGGCAGAACGTCCACAATGATGCACTTGGCCAAAAAGGGCGTATGCGTTTTTTCCTGAATATATTCAGGAAAAAACGCATACGCCCTTTTTGGCCAACCAAGCAAGCTTGCAAAGGAAATCTGCACTACAATGAAGTCTCACTTCCCCCCGGTCAAAAGGGCCATCTGAAAAAAGTGTAAAATCCAGAAAGGCAGGACAGGCCATGGAGAGCTGGGAGCCTTGTTATGCTGATGGGCGGGATGTAAATTGCCAAGAGCCACTTGGGAGAGGTGTATGGTGTTTCCTGAAACATCTGAAAAACAAAGCAACAGAGCCTAGGGCACTTCCACTTATGGTCCTATAGCTTAGGGAAATTAAAATCAAAAAGACACAGCCACCCCAAAGTTTGGGATGGCTCTGTTTACAAGAACCTCATTTACGGTACAAGTTCAATATCACAGAAAGTGAAAAATGGATAAAGAAGTTGTGGTACTTACGTACAATGCCATATCACTCAGCAATGAAATCTATGTCATCAGGCCCATAGCAGCATAATGAGTGGATTCAGGTATGATGATTCTAACTGAAATAAGTCACACAGAAAAAGAAACATCATAAGATATCACTAATACACGGGATGTAAACTTGGCTACACAGGAACTGGATTACAAAACAGAACAGGGTCTCAAATTTAGAAAACCAACTTATGCTTGCTTAAGGGGAAAGGTGAGTTGGGGTGCTGCATAAAACCAGAGATTGAAATGAGCACAGATAAAGTTCCTTAAGCCAAATATAGAATAGACAAGAACTACTCCTTGCTCAACGAAATGGACTCAACACCCCATATTAAACGCCTAAGAATGTACCTGACTAGTAAGTATCTTAAAACCTATGGATTGCTATGTCTCTGAAAGAAAATCAAGCGTGTGTACAGGGGCATAAACGCAGCAGTGATAGGATTGGAGAGGTTCGGTGAGCAAATGAAGACCCTTTGAAGTCATATTGCATGGTACCCATTCCACGGGTCTCAACTCTCCAGGTTTAAGGGATTCTTCCTTCAGCTAAAACATGCACGTGGAACCCAGAGTATGATCAACCGTGTGATCGGGAGACGTGTTCCAATATGTCTCAGTTCTCGTCCCCTGGTACTCGGGTGCAACATTCCAGACGCTTTACTAACACTCTCCCGACTTGGAGAGTCAGTGCCTTTAACCTCCTGTTTGGCCCAGTTTGCAATTTCTGCGGAAGATGAACAGGAATAGGGAGAACCAATGAGAGACTAGCTGGAGGTGTCTGGACGGGCAAATTTAACTCTCATTTCCCACCAGGAAGAGGAATTAACCAAAGGCTCAGCGTGCCGTGCCGGAACCAGATTAGGGCCTGAAGCAATCCTGCGGTGTTGTGGCCAGCTCACAAGAAAGCGAGTTGAAGAAAGAAGCTCAGAGGCACTGTAATTCACAAACCTGCAGAGTTATAAATGACAGCTATCGTCCAAAAATATACTGAAGTAAGGCTGCCAAGAGGACTTGAAAGCGGGGCAGAATTGCAGGAAACCGATTTCAGGAGGTAGACTGGAATTGCATTTAAAGCATAGGAAAAGAGGCAGAACGTCCACAATGATGCACTTGGCCAAAAAGGGCGTATGCGTTTTTTCCTGAATATATTCAGGAAAAAACGCATACGCCCTTTTTGGCCAACCAAGCAAGCTTGCAAAGGAAATCTGCACTACAATGAAGTCTCACTTCCCCCCGGTCAAAAGGGCCATCTGAAAAAAGTGTAAAATCCAGAAAGGCAGGACAGGCCATGGAGAACTGGGAGCCTTGTTATGCTGATGGGCGGGATGTAAATTGCCAAGAGCCACTCGGGAGAGGTGTATGGTGTTTCCTGAAACATCTAAAAAACAAAGCAACAGAGCCTAGGGCACTTCCACTTATGGTCCTATAGCTTAGGGAAATTAAAATCAAAAAGACACAGCCACCCCAAAGTTTGGGACGGCTCTGTTTACAAGAACCTCGTTTACGGTACAAGTTCAATATCGCAGAAAGTGAAAAATGGATAAAGAAGTTGTGGTACTTACGTACAATGCAATATCACTCAGCAATGAAATCTATGTCATCAGGCCCGTAGCAGCATAATGAGTGGATTCAGGTATGATGATTCTAACTGAAATAAGTCACACAGAAAAAGAAACATCATAAGATATCACTAATACACGGGATGTAAACTTGGCTACACAGGAACTGGATTACAAAACAGAACAGGGTCTCAAATTTAGAAAACCAACTTATGCTTGCTTAAGGGGAAAGGTGAGTTGGGGTGCTGCATAAAACCAGAGATGGAAATGAGCACAGATAAAGTTCCTTAAGCCAAATATGGAATAGACAAGAACTACTCCTTGCTCAACGAAATGGACTCAACACCCCATATTAAACGCCTAAGAATGTACCTGACTAGTAAGTATCTTAAAACCTATGGATTGCTATGTCTCTGAAAGAAAATCAAGCGTGTGTACAGGGGCATAAACGCAGCAGTGATAGGATTGGAGAGGTTCGGTGAGCAAATGAAGACCCTTTGAAGTCATATTGCATGGTACCCATTCCACGGGTCTCAACTCTCCAGGTTTAAGGGATTCTTCCTTCAGCTAAAACATGCACGTGGAACCCAGAGTATGATCAACCGTGTGATCGGGAGACGTGTTCCAATATGTCTCAGTTCTCGTCCCCTGGTACTCGGGTGCAACATTCCAGACGCTTTACTAACACTCTCCCGACTTGGAGAGTCAGTGCCTTTAACCTCCTGTTTGGCCCAGTTTGCAATTTCTGCGGAAGATGAACAGGAATAGGGAGAACCAATGAGAGACTAGCTGGAGGTGTCTGGACGGGCAAATTTAACTCTCATTTCCCACCAGGAAGAGGAATTAACCAAAGGCTCAGCGTGCCGTGCCGGAACCAGATTAGGGCCTGAAGCAATCCTGCGGTGTTGCGGCCAGCTCACAAGAAAGCGAGTTGAAGAAAGGAGCTCAGGGGCACTGTAATTCACAAACCTGCAGAGTTATAAATGACAGCTATCGTCCAAAAATATACTGAAGTAAGGCTGCCAAGAGGACTTGAAAGCGGGGCAGAATTGCAGGAAACCGATTTCAGGAGGTAGACTGGAATTGCATTTAAAGCATAGGAAAAGAGGCAGAACGTCCACAATGATGCACTTGGCCAAAAAGGGCGTATGCGTTTTTTCCTGAATATATTCAGGAAAAAACGCATACGCCCTTTTTGGCCAACCAAGCAAGCTTGCAAAGGAAATCTGCACTACAATGAAGTCTCACTTCCCCCCGGTCAAAAGGGCCATCTGAAAAAAGTGTAAAATCCAGAAAGGCAGGACAGGCCATGGAGAGCTGGGAGCCTTGTTATGCTGATGGGCGGGATGTAAATTGCCAAGAGCCACTCGGGAGAGGTGTATGGTGTTTCCTGAAACATCTGAAAAACAAAGCAACAGAGCCTAGGGCACTTCCACTTATGGTCCTATAGCTTAGGGAAATTAAAATCAAAAAGACACAGCCACCCCAAAGTTTGGGACGGCTCTGTTTACAAGAACCTCATTTACGGTACAAGTTCAATATCACAGAAAGTGAAAAATGGATAAAGAAGTTGTGGTACTTACGTACAATGCCATATCACTCAGCAATGAAATCTATGTCATCAGGCCCATAGCAGCATAATGAGTGGATTCAGGTATGATGATTCTAACTGAAATAAGTCACACAGAAAAAGAAACATCATAAGATATCACTAATACACGGGATGTAAACTTGGCTACACAGGAACTGGATTACAAAACAGAACAGGGTCTCAAATTTAGAAAACCAACTTATGCTTGCTTAAGGGGAAAGGTGAGTTGGGGTGCTGCATAAAACCAGAGATTGAAATGAGCACAGATAAAGTTCCTTAAGCCAAATATAGAATAGACAAGAACTACTCCTTGCTCAACGAAATGGACTCAACACCCCATATTAAACGCCTAAGAATGTACCTGACTAGTAAGTATCTTAAAACCTATGGATTGCTATGTCTCTGAAAGAAAATCAAGCGTGTGTACAGGGGCATAAACGCAGCAGTGATAGGATTGGAGAGGTTCGGTGAGCAAATGAAGACCCTTTGAAGTCATATTGCATGGTACCCATTCCACGGGTCTCAACTCTCCAGGTTTAAGGGATTCTTCCTTCAGCTAAAACATGCACGTGGAACCCAGAGTATGATCAACCGTGTGATCGGGAGACGTGTTCCAATATGTCTCAGTTCTCGTCCCCTGGTACTCGGGTGCAACATTCCAGACGGTTTACTAACACTCTCCCGACTTGGAGAGTCAGTGCCTTTAACCTCCTGTTTGGCCCAGTTTGCAATTTCTGCGGAAGATGAACAGGAATAGGGAGAACCAATGAGAGACTAGCTGGAGGTGTCTGGACGGGCAAATTTAACTCTCATTTCCCACCAGGAAGAGGAATTAACCAAAGGCTCAGCGTGCCGTGCCGGAACCAGATTAGGGCCTGAAGCAATCCTGCGGTGTTGTGGCCAGCTCACAAGAAAGCGAGTTGAAGAAAGAAGCTCAGAGGCACTGTAATTCACAAACCTGCAGAGTTATAAATGACAGCTATCGTCCAAAAATATACTGAAGTAAGGCTGCCAAGAGGACTTGAAAGCGGGGCAGAATTGCAGGAAACCGATTTCAGGAGGTAGACTGGAATTGCATTTAAAGCATAGGAAAAGAGGCAGAACGTCCACAATGATGCACTTGGCCAAAAAGGGCGTATGCGTTTTTTCCTGAATATATTCAGGAAAAAACGCATACGCCCTTTTTGGCCAACCAAGCAAGCTTGCAAAGGAAATCTGCACTACAATGAAGTCTCACTTCCCCCCGGTCAAAAGGGCCATCTGAAAAAAGTGTAAAATCCAGAAAGGAAGGACAGGCCATGGAGAACTGGGAGCCTTGTTATGTTGATGGGCAGGATGTAAATTGCCAAGAGCCACTCGGGAGAGGTGTATGGTGTTTCCTGAAACATCTAAAAAACAAAGCAACAGAGCCTAGGGCACTTCCACTTATGGTCCTATAGCTTAGGGAAATTAAAATCAAAAAGACACAGCCACCCCAAAGTTTGGGACGGCTCTGTTTACAAGAACCTCGTTTACGGTACAAGTTCAATATCGCAGAAAGTGAAAAATGGATAAAGAAGTTGTGGTACTTACGTACAATGCAATATCACTCAGCAATGAAATCTATGTCATCAGGCCCGTAGCAGCATAATGAGTGGATTCAGGTATGATGATTCTAACTGAAATAAGTCACACAGAAAAAGAAACATCATAAGATATCACTAATACACGGGATGTAAACTTGGCTACACAGGAACTGGATTACAAAACAGAACAGGGTCTCAAATTTAGAAAACCAACTTATGCTTGCTTAAGGGGAAAGGTGAGTTGGGGTGCTGCATCAAACCAGAGATTGAAATGAGCACAGATAAAGTTCCTTAAGCCAAATATGGAATAGACAAGAACTACTCCTTGCTCAACGAAATGGACTCAACACCCCATATTAAACGCCTAAGAATGTACCTGACTAGTAAGTATCTTAAAACCTATGGATTGCTATGTCTCTGAAAGAAAATCAAGCGTGTGTACAGGGGCATAAACGCAGCAGTGATAGGATTGGAGAGGTTTGGTGAGCAAATGAAGACCCTTTGAAGTCATATTGCATGGTACCCATTCCACGGGTCTCAACTCTCCAGGTTTAAGGGATTCTTCCTTCAGCTAAAACATGCACGTGGAACCCAGAGTATGATCAACCGTGTGATCGGGAGACGTGTTCCAATATGTCTCAGTTCTCGTCCCCTGGTACTCGGGTGCAACATTCCAGACGCTTTACTAACACTCTCCCGACTTGGAGAGTCAGTGCCTTTAACCTCCTGTTTGGCCCAGTTTGCAATTTCTGCGGAAGATGAACAGGAATAGGGAGAACCAATGAGAGACTAGCTGGAGGTGTCTGGACGGGCAAATTTAACTCTCATTTCCCACCAGGAAGAGGAATTAACCAAAGGCTCAGCGTGCCGTGCCGGAACCAGATTAGGGCCTGAAGCAATCCTGCGGTGTTGCGGCCAGCTCACAAGAAAGCGAGTTGAAGAAAGGAGCTCAGGGGCACTGTAATTCACAAACCTGCAGAGTTATAAATGATAGCTATCATCCAAAAATATACTGAAGTAAGGCTGCCAAGAGGACTTGAAAGCGGGGCAGAATTGCAGGAAACCGATTTCAGGAGGTAGACTGGAATTGCATTTAAAGCATAGGAAAAGAGGCAGAACGTCCACAATGATGCACTTGGCCTAAAAGGGCGTATGCGTTTTTTCGTGCAGGAAAAAACGCATACGCCCTTTTTGGCCAACCAAGCAAGCTTGCAAAGGAAATCTGCACTACAATGAAGTCTCACTTCCCCCCGGTCAAAAGGGCCATCTGAAAAAAGTGTAAAATCCAGAAAGGCAGGACAGGCCATGGAGAGCTGGGAGCCTTGTTATGCTGATGGGCGGGATGTAAATTGCCAAGAGCCACTCGGGAGAGGTGTATGGTGTTTCCTGAAACATCTGAAAAACAAAGCAACAGAGCCTAGGGCACTTCCACTTATGGTCCTATAGCTTAGGGAAATTAAAATCAAAAAGACACAGCCACCCCAAAGTTTGGGACGGCTCTGTTTACAAGAACCTCATTTACGGTACAAGTTCAATATCACAGAAAGTGAAAAATGGATAAAGAAGTTGTGGTACTTACGTACAATGCCATATCACTCAGCAATGAAATCTATGTCATCAGGCCCATAGCAGCATAATGAGTGGATTCAGGTATGATGATTCTAACTGAAATAAGTCACACAGAAAAAGAAACATCATAAGATATCACTAATACACGGGATGTAAACTTGGCTACACAGGAACTGGATTACAAAACAGAACAGGGTCTCAAATTTAGAAAACCAACTTATGCTTGCTTAAGGGGAAAGGTGAGTTGGGGTGCTGCATAAAACCAGAGATTGAAATGAGCACAGATAAAGTTCCTTAAGCCAAATATAGAATAGACAAGAACTACTCCTTGCTCAACGAAATGGACTCAACACCCCATATTAAACGCCTAAGAATGTACCTGACTAGTAAGTATCTTAAAACCTATGGATTGCTATGTCTCTGAAAGAAAATCAAGCGTGTGTACAGGGGCATAAACGCAGCAGTGATAGGATTGGAGAGGTTCGGTGAGCAAATGAAGACCCTTTGAAGTCATATTGCATGGTACCCATTCCACGGGTCTCAACTCTCCAGGTTTAAGGGATTCTTCCTTCAGCTAAAACATGCACGTGGAACCCAGAGTATGATCAACCGTGTGATCGGGAGACGTGTTCCAATATGTCTCAGTTCTCGTCCCCTGGTACTCGGGTGCAACATTCCAGACGCTTTACTAACACTCTCCCGACTTGGAGAGTCAGTGCCTTTAACCTCCTGTTTGGCCCAGTTTGCAATTTCTGCGGAAGATGAACAGGAATAGGGAGAACCAATGAGAGACTAGCTGGAGGTGTCTGGACGGGCAAATTTAACTCTCATTTCCCACCAGGAAGAGGAATTAACCAAAGGCTCAGCGTGCCGTGCCGGAACCAGATTAGGGCCTGAAGCAATCCTGCGGTGTTGTGGCCAGCTCACAAGAAAGCGAGTTGAAGAAAGAAGCTCAGAGGCACTGTAATTCACAAACCTGCAGAGTTATAAATGACAGCTATCGTCCAAAAATATACTGAAGTAAGGCTGCCAAGAGGACTTGAAAGCGGGGCAGAATTGCAGGAAACCGATTTCAGGAGGTAGACTGGAATTGCATTTAAAGCATAGGAAAAGAGGCAGAACGTCCACAATGATGCACTTGGCCAAAAAGGGCGTATGCGTTTTTTCCTGAATATATACAGGAAAAAACGCATACGCCCTTTTTGGCCAACCAAGCAAGCTTGCAAAGGAAATCTGCACTACAATGAAGTCTCACTTCCCCCCGGTCAAAAGGGCCATCTGAAAAAAGTGTAAAATCCAGAAAGGAAGGACAGGCCATGGAGAACTGGGAGCCTTGTTATGTTGATGGGCAGGATGTAAATTGCCAAGAGCCACTCGGGAGAGGTGTATGGTGTTTCCTGAAACATCTAAAAAACAAAGCAACAGAGCCTAGGGCACTTCCACTTATGGTCCTATAGCTTAGGGAAATTAAAATCAAAAAGACACAGCCACCCCAAAGTTTGGGACGGCTCTGTTTACAAGAACCCCGTTTACGGTACAAGTTCAATAGCGCAGAAAGTGAAAAATGGATAAAGA
Organism: Leucopleurus acutus; assembly: GCF_964270905.1. Classification (NCBI taxonomy): domain Eukaryota; kingdom Metazoa; phylum Chordata; class Mammalia; order Artiodactyla; family Delphinidae; genus Leucopleurus; species Leucopleurus acutus. The sequence continues at coordinate 775,319 of NW_028139174.1, forward strand.
AGTTGTGGTACTTACGTACAATGCAATATCACTCAGCAATGAAATCTATGTCATCAGGCCCGTAGCAGCATAATGAGTGGATTCAGGTATGATGATTCTAACTGAAATAAGTCACACAGAAAAAGAAACATCATAAGATATCACTAATACACGGGATGTAAACTTGGCTACACAGGAACTGGATTACAAAACAGAACAGGGTCTCAAATTTAGAAAACCAACTTATGCTTGCTTAAGGGGAAAGGTGAGTTGGGGTGCTGCATCAAACCAGAGATTGAAATGAGCACAGATAAAGTTCCTTAAGCCAAATATGGAATAGACAAGAACTACTCCTTGCTCAACGAAATGGACTCAACACCCCATATTAAACGCCTAAGAATGTACCTGACTAGTAAGTATCTTAAAACCTATGGATTGCTATGTCTCTGAAAGAAAATCAAGCGTGTGTACAGGGGCATAAACGCAGCAGTGATAGGATTGGAGAGGTTTGGTGAGCAAATGAAGACCCTTTGAAGTCATATTGCATGGTACCCATTCCACGGGTCTCAACTCTCCAGGTTTAAGGGATTCTTCCTTCAGCTAAAACATGCACGTGGAACCCAGAGTATGATCAACCGTGTGATCGGGAGACGTGTTCCAATATGTCTCAGTTCTCGTCCCCTGGTACTCGGGTGCAACATTCCAGACGCTTTACTAACACTCTCCCGACTTGGAGAGTCAGTGCCTTTAACCTCCTGTTTGGCCCAGTTTGCAATTTCTGCGGAAGATGAACAGGAATAGGGAGAACCAATGAGAGACTAGCTGGAGGTGTCTGGACGGGCAAATTTAACTCTCATTTCCCACCAGGAAGAGGAATTAACCAAAGGCTCAGCGTGCCGTGCCGGAACCAGATTAGGGCCTGAAGCAATCCTGCGGTGTTGCGGCCAGCTCACAAGAAAGCGAGTTGAAGAAAGGAGCTCAGGGGCACTGTAATTCACAAACCTGCAGAGTTATAAATGATAGCTATCATCCAAAAATATACTGAAGTAAGGCTGCCAAGAGGACTTGAAAGCGGGGCAGAATTGCAGGAAACCGATTTCAGGAGGTAGACTGGAATTGCATTTAAAGCATAGGAAAAGAGGCAGAACGTCCACAATGATGCACTTGGCCTAAAAGGGCGTATGCGTTTTTTCGTGCAGGAAAAAACGCATACGCCCTTTTTGGCCAACCAAGCAAGCTTGCAAAGGAAATCTGCACTACAATGAAGTCTCACTTCCCCCCGGTCAAAAGGGCCATCTGAAAAAAGTGTAAAATCCAGAAAGGCAGGACAGGCCATGGAGAGCTGGGAGCCTTGTTATGCTGATGGGCGGGATGTAAATTGCCAAGAGCCACTCAGGAGAGGTGTATGGTGTTTCCTGAAACATCTGAAAAACAAAGCAACAGAGCCTAGGGCACTTCCACTTATGGTCCTATAGCTTAGGGAAATTAAAATCAAAAAGACACAGCCACCCCAAAGTTTGGGACGGCTCTGTTTACAAGAACCTCATTTACGGTACAAGTTCAATATCACAGAAAGTGAAAAATGGATAAAGAAGTTGTGGTACTTACGTACAATGCCATATCACTCAGCAATGAAATCTATGTCATCAGGCCCATAGCAGCATAATGAGTGGATTCAGGTATGATGATTCTAACTGAAATAAGTCACACAGAAAAAGAAACATCATAAGATATCACTAATACACGGGATGTAAACTTGGCTACACAGGAACTGGATTACAAAACAGAACAGGGTCTCAAATTTAGAAAACCAACTTATGCTTGCTTAAGGGGAAAGGTGAGTTGGGGTGCTGCATAAAACCAGAGATTGAAATGAGCACAGATAAAGTTCCTTAAGCCAAATATAGAATAGACAAGAACTACTCCTTGCTCAACGAAATGGACTCAACACCCCATATTAAACGCCTAAGAATGTACCTGACTAGTAAGTATCTTAAAACCTATGGATTGCTATGTCTCTGAAAGAAAATCAAGCGTGTGTACAGGGGCATAAACGCAGCAGTGATAGGATTGGAGAGGTTCGGTGAGCAAATGAAGACCCTTTGAAGTCATATTGCATGGTACCCATTCCACGGGTCTCAACTCTCCAGGTTTAAGGGATTCTTCCTTCAGCTAAAACATGCACGTGGAACCCAGAGTATGATCAACCGTGTGATCGGGAGACGTGTTCCAATATGTCTCAGTTCTCATCCCCTGGTACTCGGGTGCAACATTCCAGACGCTTTACTAACACTCTCCCGACTTGGAGAGTCAGTGCCTTTAACCTCCTGTTTGGCCCAGTTTGCAATTTCTGCGGAAGATGAACAGGAATAGGGAGAACCAATGAGAGACTAGCTGGAGGTGTCTGGATGGGCAAATTTAACTCTCATTTCCCACCAGGAAGAGGAATTAACCAAAGGCTCAGCGTGCCGTGCCGGAACCAGATTAGGGCCTGAAGCAATCCTGCGGTGTTGTGGCCAGCTCACAAGAAAGCGAGTTGAAGAAAGAAGCTCAGAGGCACTGTAATTCACAAACCTGCAGAGTTATAAATGACAGCTATCGTCCAAAAATATACTGAAGTAAGGCTGCCAAGAGGACTTGAAAGCGGGGCAGAATTGCAGGAAACCGATTTCAGGAGGTAGACTGGAATTGCATTTAAAGCATAGGAAAAGAGGCAGAACGTCCACAATGATGCACTTGGCCAAAAAGGGCGTATGCGTTTTTTCCTGAATATATACAGGAAAAAACGCATACGCCCTTTTTGGCCAACCAAGCAAGCTTGCAAAGGAAATCTGCACTACAATGAAGTCTCACTTCCCCCCGGTCAAAAGGGCCATCTGAAAAAAGTGTAAAATCCAGAAAGGAAGGACAGGCCATGGAGAACTGGGAGCCTTGTTATGTTGATGGGCAGGATGTAAATTGCCAAGAGCCACTCGGGAGAGGTGTATGGTGTTTCCTGAAACATCTAAAAAACAAAGCAACAGAGCCTAGGGCACTTCCACTTATGGTCCTATAGCTTAGGGAAATTAAAATCAAAAAGACACAGCCACCCCAAAGTTTGGGACGGCTCTGTTTACAAGAACCCCGTTTACGGTACAAGTTCAATAGCGCAGAAAGTGAAAAATGGATAAAGAAGTTGTGGTACTTACGTACAATGCAATATCACTCAGCAATGAAATCTATGTCATCAGGCCCGTAGCAGCATAATGAGTGGATTCAGGTATGATGATTCTAACTGAAATAAGTCACACAGAAAAAGAAACATCATAAGATATCACTAATACACGGGATGTAAACTTGGCTACACAGGAACTGGATTACAAAACAGAACAGGGTCTCAAATTTAGAAAACCAACTTATGCTTGCTTAAGGGGAAAGGTGAGTTGGGGTGCTGCATAAAACCAGAGATTGAAATGAGCACAGATAAAGTTCCTTAAGCCAAATATGGAATAGACAAGAACTACTCCTTGCTCAACGAAATGGACTCAACACCCCATATTAAACGCCTAAGAATGTACCTGACTAGTAAGTATCTTAAAACCTATGGATTGCTATGTCTCTGAAAGAAAATCAAGCGTGTGTACAGGGGCATAAACGCAGCAGTGATAGGATTGGAGAGGTTCGGTGAGCAAATGAAGACCCTTTGAAGTCATATTGCATGGTACCCATTCCACGGGTCTCAACTCTCCAGGTTTAAGGGATTCTTCCTTCAGCTAAAACATGCACGTGGAACCCAGAGTATGATCAACCGTGTGATCGGGAGACGTGTTCCAATATGTCTCAGTTCTCGTCCCCTGGTACTCGGGTGCAACATTCCAGACGCTTTACTAACACTCTCCCGACTTGGAGAGTCAGTGCCTTTAACCTCCTGTTTGGCCCAGTTTGCAATTTCTGCGGAAGATGAACAGGAATAGGGAGAACCAATGAGAGACTAGCTGGAGGTGTCTGGACGGGCAAATTTAACTCTCATTTCCCACCAGGAAGAGGAATTAACCAAAGGCTCAGCGTGCCGTGCCGGAACCAGATTAGGGCCTGAAGCAATCCTGCGGTGTTGCGGCCAGCTCACAAGAAAGCGAGTTGAAGAAAGGAGCTCAGGGACACTGTAATTCACAAACCTGCAGAGTTATAAATGATAGCTATCATCCAAAAATATACTGAAGTAAGGCTGCCAAGAGGACTTGAAAGCGGGGCAGAATTGCAGGAAACCGATTTCAGGAGGTAGACTGGAATTGCATTTAAAGCATAGGAAAAGAGGCAGAACGTCCACAATGATGCACTTGGCCAAAAAGGGCGTATGCGTTTTTTCGTGCAGGAAAAAACGCATACGCCCTTTTTGGCCAACCAAGCAAGCTTGCAAAGGAAATCTGCACTACAATGAAGTCTCACTTCCCCCCGGTCAAAAGGGCCATCTGAAAAAAGTGTAAAATCCAGAAAGGCAGGACAGGCCATGGAGAACTGGGAGCCTTGTTATGTTGATGGGCGGGATGTAAATTGCCAAGAGCCACTCGGGAGAGGTGTATGGTGTTTCCTGAAACATCTAAAAAACAAAGCAACAGAGCCTAGGGCACTTCCACTTATGGTCCTATAGCTTAGGGAAATTAAAATCAAAAAGACACAGCCACCCCAAAGTTTGGGACGGCTCTGTTTACAAGAACCTCGTTTACGGTACAAGTTCAATATCGCAGAAAGTGAAAAATGGATAAAGAAGTTGTGGTACTTACGTACAATGCAATATCACTCAGCAATGAAATCTATGTCATCAGGCCCGTAGCAGCATAATGAGTGGATTCAGGTATGATGATTCTAACTGAAATAAGTCTCACAGAAAAAGAAACATCATAAGATATCACTAATACACGGGATGTAAACTTGGCTACACAGGAACTGGATTACAAAACAGAACAGGGTCTCAAATTTAGAAAACCAACTTATGCTTGCTTAAGGGGAAAGGTGAGTTGGGGTGCTGCATCAAACCAGAGATTGAAATGAGCACAGATAAAGTTCCTTAAGCCAAATATGGAATAGACAAGAACTACTCCTTGCTCAACGAAATGGACTCAACACCCCATATTAAACGCCTAAGAATGTACCTGACTAGTAAGTATCTTAAAACCTATGGATTGCTATGTCTCTGAAAGAAAATCAAGCGTGTGTACAGGGGCATAAACGCAGCAGTGATAGGATTGGAGAGGTTCGGTGAGCAAATGAAGACCCTTTGAAGTCATATTGCATGGTACCCATTCCACGGGTCTCAACTCTCCAGGTTTAAGGGATTCTTCCTTCAGCTAAAACATGCACGTGGAACCCAGAGTATGATCAACCGTGTGATCGGGAGACGTGTTCCAATATGTCTCAGTTCTCGTCCCCTGGTACTCGGGTGCAACATTCCAGACGCTTTACTAACACTCTCCCGACTTGGAGAGTCAGTGCCTTTAACCTCCTGTTTGGCCCAGTTTGCAATTTCTGCGGAAGATGAACAGGAATAGGGAGAACCAATGAGAGAGTAGCTGGAGGTGTCTGGATGCACAAATTTAACTCTCATTTCCCACCAGGAAGAGGAATTAACCAAAGGCTCAGCGTGCCGTGCCGGAACCAGATTAGGGCCTGAAGCAATCCTGCGGTGTTGCAGCCAGCTCACAAGAAAGCGAGTTGAAGAAAGGAGCTCAGGGGCACTGTAATTCACAAACCTGCAGAGTTATAAATGACAGCTATCGTCCAAAAATATACTGAAGTAAGGCTGCCAAGAGGACTTGAAAGCGGGGCAGAATTGCAGGAAACCGATTTCAGGAGGTAGACTGGAATTGCATTTAAAGCATAGGAAAAGAGGCAGAACGTCCACAATGATGCACTTGGCCAAAAAGGGCGTATGCGTTTTTTCCTGAATATATACAGGAAAAAACGCATACGCCCTTTTTGGCCAACCAAGCAAGCTTGCAAAGAAATCTGCACTACAATGAAGTCTCACTTCCCCCCGGTCAAAAGGGCCATCTGAAAAAAGTGTAAAATCCAGAAAGGCAGGACAGGCCATGGAGAACTGGGAGCCTTGTTATGCTGATGGGCGGGATGTAAATTGCCAACAGCCACTCGGGAGAGGTGTATGGTGTTTCCTGAAACATCTAAAAAACAAAGCAACAGAGCCTAGGGCACTTCCACTTATGGTCCTATAGCTTAGGGAAATTAAAATCAAAAAGACACAGCCACCCCAAAGTTTGGGACGGCTCTGTTTACAAGAACCTCATTTACGGTACAAGTTCAATATCACAGAAAGTGAAAAATGGATAAAGAAGTTGTGGTACTTACGTACAATGCCATATCACTCAGCAATGAAATCTATGTCATCAGGCCCATAGCAGCATAATGAGTGGATTCAGGTATGATGATTCTAACTGAAATAAGTCACACAGAAAAAGAAACATCATAAGATATCACTAATACACGGGATGTAAACTTGGCTACACAGGAACTGGATTACAAAACAGAACAGGGTCTCAAATTTAGAAAATCAACTTATGCTTGCTTAAGGGGAAAGGTGAGTTGGGGTGCTGCATAAAACCAGAGATTGAAATGAGCACAGATAAAGTTCCTTAAGCCAAATATAGAATAGACAAGAACTACTCCTTGCTCAACGAAATGGACTCAACACCGCATATTAAACGCCTAAGAATGTACCTGACTAGTAAGTATCTTAAAACCTATGGATTGCTATGTCTCTGAAAGAAAATCAAGCGTGTGTACAGGGGCATAAACGCAGCAGTGATAGGATTGGAGAGGTTCGGTGAGCAAATGAAGACCCTTTGAAGTCATATTGCATGGTACCCATTCCACGGGTCTCAACTCTCCAGGTTTAAGGGATTCTTCCTTCAGCTAAAACATGCACGTGGAACCCAGAGTATGATCAACCGTGTGATCGGGAGACGTGTTCCAATATGTCTCAGTTCTCGTCCCCTGGTACTCGGGTGCAACATTCCAGACGCTTTACTAACACTCTCCCGACTTGGAGAGTCAGTGCCTTTAACCTCCTGTTTGGCCCAGTTTGCAATTTCTGCGGAAGATGAACAGGAATAGGGAGAACCAATGAGAGACTAGCTGGAGGTGTCTGGACGGGCAAATTTAACTCTCATTTCCCACCAGGAAGAGGAATTAACCAAAGGCTCAGCGTGCCGTGCCGGAACCAGATTAGGGCCTGAAGCAATCCTGCGGTGTTGCGGCCAGCTCACAAGAAAACGAGTTGAAGAAAGGAGCTCAGGGGCACTGTAATTCACAAACCTGCAGAGTTATAAATGACAGCTATCGTCCAAAAATATACTGAAGTAAGGCTGCCAAGAGGACTTGAAAGCGGGGCAGAATTGCAGGAAACCGATTTCAGGAGGTAGACTGGAATTGCATTTAAAGCATAGGAAAAGAGGCAGAACGTCCACAATGATGCACTTGGCCAAAAAGGGCGTATGCGTTTTTTCCTGAATATATTCAGGAAAAAACGCATACGCCCTTTTTAGCCAACCAAGCAAGCTTGCAAAGGAAATCTGCACTACAATGAAGTCTCACTTCCCCCCGGTCAAAAGGGCCATCTGAAAAAAGTGTAAAATCCAGAAAGGCAGGACAGGCCATGGAGAACTGGGAGCCTTGTTATGTTGATGGGCAGGATGTAAATTGCCAAGAGCCACTCGGGAGAGGTGTATGGTGTTTCCTGAAACATCTAAAAAACAAAGCAACAGAGCCTAGGGCACTTCCACTTATGGTCCTATAGCTTAGGGAAATTAAAATCAAAAAGACACAGCCACCCCAAAGTTTGGGACGGCTCTGTTTACAAGAACCTCGTTTACGGTACAAGTTCAATATCGCAGAAAGTGAAAAATGGATAAAGAAGTTGTGGTACTTACGTACAATGCAATATCACTCAGCAATGAAATCTATGTCATCAGGCCCGTAGCAGCATAATGAGTGGATTCAGGTATGATGATTCTAACTGAAATAAGTCACACAGAAAAAGAAACATCATAAGATATCACTAATACACGGGATGTAAACTTGGCTACACAGGAACTGGATTACAAAACAGAACAGGGTCTCAAATTTAGAAAACCAACTTATGCTTGCTTAAGGGGAAAGGTGAGTTGGGGTGCTGCATAAAACCAGAGATTGAAATGAGCACAGATAAAGTTCCTTAAGCCAAATATGGAATAGACAAGAACTACTCCTTGCTCAACGAAATGGACTCAACACCCCATATTAAACGCCTAAGAATGTACCTGACTAGTAAGTATCTTAAAACCTATGGATTGCTATGTCTCTGAAAGAAAATCAAGCGTGTGTACAGGGGCATAAACGCAGCAGTGATAGGATTGGAGAGGTTCGGTGAGCAAATGAAGACCCTTTGAAGTCATATTGCATGGTACCCATTCCACGGGTCTCAACTCTCCAGGTTTAAGGGATTCTTCCTTCAGCTAAAACATGCACGTGGAACCCAGAGTATGATCAACCGTGTGATCGGGAGACGTGTTCCAATATGTCTCAGTTCTCGTCCCCTGGTACTCGGGTGCAACATTCCAGACGCTTTACTAACACTCTCCCGACTTGGAGAGTCAGTGCCTTTAACCTCCTGTTTGGCCCAGTTTGCAATTTCTGCGGAAGATGAACAGGAATAGGGAGAACCAATGAGAGACTAGCTGGAGGTGTCTGGACGGGCAAATTTAACTCTCATTTCCCACCAGGAAGAGGAATTAACCAAAGGCTCAGCGTGCCGTGCCGGAACCAGATTAGGGCCTGAAGCAATCCTGCGGTGTTGCGGCCAGCTCACAAGAAAGCGAGTTGAAGAAAGGAGCTCAGGGGCACTGTAATTCACAAACCTGCAGAGTTATATGAGACAGCTATCGTCCAAAAATATACTGAAGTAAGGCTGCCAAGAGGACTTGAAAGCGGGGCAGAATTGCAGGAAACCGATTTCAGGAGGTAGACTGGAATTGCATTTAAAGCATAGGAAAAGAGGCAGAACGTCCACAATGATGCACTTGGCCAAAAAGGGCGTATGCGTTTTTTCCTGAATATATACAGGAAAAAACGCATACGCCCTTTTTGGCCAACCAAGCAAGCTTGCAAAGGAAATCTGCACTACAATGAAGTCTCACTTCCCCCCGGTCAAAAGGGCCATCTGAAAAAAGTGTAAAATCCAGAAAGGCAGGACAGGCCATGGAGAACTGGGAGCCTTGTTATGCTGATGGGCGGGATGTAAATTGCCAACAGCCACTCGGGAGAGGTGTATGGTGTTTCCTGAAACATCTAAAAAACAAAGCAACAGAGCCTAGGGCACTTCCACTTATGGTCCTATAGCTTAGGGAAATTAAAATCAAAAAGACACAGCCACCCCAAAGTTTGGGACGGCTCTGTTTACAAGAACCTCATTTACGGTACAAGTTCAATATCACAGAAAGTGAAAAATGGATAAAGAAGTTGTGGTACTTACGTACAATGCCATATCACTCAGCAATGAAATCTATGTCATCAGGCCCATAGCAGCATAATGAGTGGATTCAGGTATGATGATTCTAACTGAAATAAGTCACACAGAAAAAGAAACATCATAAGATATCACTAATACACGGGATGTAAACTTGGCTACACAGGAACTGGATTACAAAACAGAACAGGGTCTCAAATTTAGAAAATCAACTTATGCTTGCTTAAGGGGAAAGGTGAGTTGGGGTGCTGCATAAAACCAGAGATTGAAATGAGCACAGATAAAGTTCCTTAAGCCAAATATAGAATAGACAAGAACTACTCCTTGCTCAACGAAATGGACTCAACACCCCATATTAAACGCCTAAGAATGTACCTGACTAGTAAGTATCTTAAAACCTATGGATTGCTATGTCTCTGAAAGAAAATCAAGCGTGTGTACAGGGGCATAAACGCAGCAGTGATAGGATTGGAGAGGTTCGGTGAGCAAATGAAGACCCTTTGAAATCATATTGCATGGTACCCATTCCACGGGTCTCAACTCTCCAGGTTTAAGGGATTCTTCCTTCAGCTAAAACATGCACGTGGAACCCAGAGTATGATCAACCGTGTGATCGGGAGACGTGTTCCAATATGTCTCAGTTCTCGTCCCCTGGTACTCGGGTGCAACATTCCAGACGCTTTACTAACACTCTCCCGACTTGGAGAGTCAGTGCCTTTAACCTCCTGTTTGGCCCAGTTTGCAATTTCTGCGGAAGATGAACAGGAATAGGGAGAACCAATGAGAGACTAGCTGGAGGTGTCTGGACGGGCAAATTTAACTCTCATTTCCCACCAGGAAGAGGAATTAACCAAAGGCTCAGCGTGCCGTGCCGGAACCAGATTAGGGCCTGAAGCAATCCTGCGGTGTTGCGGCCAGCTCACAAGAAAACGAGTTGAAGAAAGGAGCTCAGGGGCACTGTAATTCACAAACCGGCAGAGTTATAAATGACAGCTATCGTCCAAAAATATACTGAAGTAAGGCTGCCAAGAGGACTTGAAAGTGGGGCAGAATTGCAGGAAACCGATTTCAGGAGGTAGACTGGAATTGCATTTAAAGCATAGGAAAAGAGGCAGAACGTCCACAATGATGCACTTGGCCAAAAAGGGCGTATGCGTTTTTTCCTGAATATATTCAGGAAAAAACGCATACGCCCTTTTTAGCCAACCAAGCAAGCTTGCAAAGGAAATCTGCACTACAATGAAGTCTCACTTCCCCCCGGTCAAAAGGGCCATCTGAAAAAAGTGTAAAATCCAGAAAGGCAGGACAGGCCATGGAGAACTGGGAGCCTTGTTATGTTGATGGGCAGGATGTAAATTGCCAAGAGCCACTCGGGAGAGGTGTATGGTGTTTCCTGAAACATCTACAAAACAAAGCAACAGAGCCTAGGGCACTTCCACTTATGGTCCTATAGCTTAGGGAAATTAAAATCAAAAAGACACAGCCACCCCAAAGTTTGGGACGGCTCTGTTTACAAGAACCTCGTTTACGGTACAAGTTCAATATCGCAGAAAGTGAAAAATGGATAAAGAAGTTGTGGTACTTACGTACAATGCAATATCACTCAGCAATGAAATCTATGTCATCAGGCCCGTAGCAGCATAATGAGTGGATTCAGGTATGATGATTCTAACTGAAATAAGTCACACAGAAAAAGAAACATCATAAGATATCACTAATACACGGGATGTAAACTTGGCTACACAGGAACTGGATTACAAAACAGAACAGGGTCTCAAATTTAGAAAACCAACTTATGCTTGCTTAAGGGGAAAGGTGAGTTGGGGTGCTGCATAAAACCAGAGATTGAAATGAGCACAGATAAAGTTCCTTAAGCCAAATATGGAATAGACAAGAACTACTCCTTGCTCAACGAAATGGACTCAACACCCCATATTAAACGCCTAAGAATGTACCTGACTAGTAAGTATCTTAAAACCTATGGATTGCTATGTCTCTGAAAGAAAATCAAGCGTGTGTACAGGGGCATAAACGCAGCAGTGATAGGATTGGAGAGGTTCGGTGAGCAAATGAAGACCCTTTGAAGTCATATTGCATGGTACCCATTCCACGGGTCTCAACTCTCCAGGTTTAAGGGATTCTTCCTTCAGCTAAAACATGCACGTGGAACCCAGAGTATGATCAACCGTGTGATCGGGAGACGTGTTCCAATATGTCTCAGTTCTCGTCCCCTGGTACTCGGGTGCAACATTCCAGACGCTTTACTAACACTCTCCCGACTTGGAGAGTCAGTGCCTTTAACCTCCTGTTTGGCCCAGTTTGCAATTTCTGCGGAAGATGAACAGGAATAGGGAGAACCAATGAGAGAGTAGCTGGAGGTGTCTGGATGCACAAATTTAACTCTCATTTCCCACCAGGAAGAGGAATTAACCAAAGGCTCAGCGTGCCGTGCCGGAACCAGATTAGGGCCTGAAGCAATCCTGCGGTGTTGCAGCCAGCTCACAAGAAAGCGAGTTGAAGAAAGAAGCTCAGGGACACTGTAATTCACAAACCTGCAGAGTTATAAATGACAGCTATCATCCAAAAATATACTGAAGTAAGGCTGCCAAGAGGACTTGAAAGCGGGGCAGAATTGCAGGAAACCGATTTCAGGAGGTAGACTGGAATTGCATTTAAAGCATAGGAAAAGAGGCAGAACGTCCACAATGATGCACTTGGCCAAAAAGGGCGTATGCGTTTTTTCCTGAATATATTCAGGAAAAAACGCATACGCCCTTTTTGGCCAACCAAGCAAGCTTGCAAAGGAAATCTGCACTACAATGAAGTCTCACTTCCCCCCGGTCAAAAGGGCCATCTGAAAAAAGTGTAAAATCCAGAAAGGCAGGACAGGCCATGGAGAACTGGGAGCCTTGTTATGCTGATGGGCGGGATGTAAATTGCCAACAGCCACTCGGGAGAGGTGTATGGTGTTTCCTGAAACATCTAAAAAACAAAGCAACAGAGCCTAGGGCACTTCCACTTATGGTCCTATAGCTTAGGGAAATTAAAATCAAAAAGACACAGCCACCCCAAAGTTTGGGACGGCTCTGTTTACAAGAACCTCGTTTACGGTACAAGTTCAATATCGCAGAAAGTGAAAAATGGATAAAGAAGTTGTGGTACTTACGTACAATGCAATATCACTCAGCAATGAAATCTATGTCATCAGGCCCGTAGCAGCATAATGAGTGGATTCAGGTATGATGATTCTAACTGAAATAAGTCACACAGAAAAAGAAACATCATAAGATATCACTAATACACGGGATGTAAACTTGGCTACACAGGAACTGGATTACAAAACAGAACAGGGTCTCAAATTTAGAAAACCAACTTATGCTTGCTTAAGGGGAAAGGTGAGTTGGGGTGCTGCATAAAACCAGAGATTGAAATGAGCACAGATAAAGTTCCTTAAGCCAAATATGGAATAGACAAGAACTACTCCTTGCTCAACGAAATGGACTCAACACCCCATATTAAACGCCTAAGAATGTACCTGACTAGTAAGTATCTTAAAACCTATGGATTGCTATGTCTCTGAAAGAAAATCAAGCGTGTGTACAGGGGCATAAACGCAGCAGTGATAGGATTGGAGAGGTTCGGTGAGCAAATGAAGACCCTTTGAAGTCATATTGCATGGTACCCATTCCACGGGTCTCAACTCTCCAGGTTTAAGGGATTCTTCCTTCAGCTAAAACATGCACGTGGAACCCAGAGTATGATCAACCGTGTGATTGGGAGACGTGTTCCAATATGTCTCAGTTCTCGTCCCCTGGTACTCGGGTGCAACATTCCAGACGCTTTACTAACACTCTCCCGACTTGGAGAGTCAGTGCCTTTAACCTCCTGTTTGGCCCAGTTTGCAATTTCTGCGGAAGATGAACAGGAATAGGGAGAACCAATGAGAGACTAGCTGGAGGTGTCTGGACGGGCAAATTTAACTCTCATTTCCCACCAGGAAGAGGAATTAACCAAAGGCTCAGCGTGCCGTGCCGGAACCAGATTAGGGCCTGAAGCAATCCTGCGGTGTTGCGGCCAGCTCACAAGAAAGCGAGTTGAAGAAAGGAGCTCAGGGGCACTGTAATTCACAAACCTGCAGAGTTATAAATGACAGCTATCGTCCAAAAATATACTGAAGTAAGGCTGCCAAGAGGACTTGAAAGCGGGGCAGAATTGCAGGAAACCGATTTCAGGAGGTAGACTGGAATTGCATTTAAAGCATAGGAAAAGAGGCAGAACGTCCACAATGATGCACTTGGCCAAAAAGGGCGTATGCGTTTTTTCGTGCAGGAAAAAACGCATACGCCCTTTTTGGCCAACCAAGCAAGCTTGCAAAGGAAATCTGCACTACAATGAAGTCTCACTTCCCCCCGGTCAAAAGGGCCATCTGAAAAAAGTGTAAAATCCAGAAAGGCAGGACAGGCCATGGAGAACTGGGAGCCTTGTTATGCTGATGGGCGGGATGTAAATTGCCAACAGCCACTCGGGAGAGGTGTATGGTGTTTCCTGAAACATCTAAAAAACAAAGCAACAGAGCCTAGGGCACTTCCACTTATGGTCCTATAGCTTAGGGAAATTAAAATCAAAAAGACACAGCCACCCCAAAGTTTGGGACGGCTCTGTTTACAAGAACCTCGTTTACGGTACAAGTTCAATATCGCAGAAAGTGAAAAATGGATAAAGAAGTTGTGGTACTTACGTACAATGCAATATCACTCAGCAATGAAATCTATGTCATCAGGCCCGTAGCAGCATAATGAGTGGATTCAGGTATGATGATTCTAACTGAAATAAGTCACACAGAAAAAGAAACATCATAAGATATCACTAATACACGGGATGTAAACTTGGCTACACAGGAACTGGATTACAAAACAGAACAGGGTCTCAAATTTAGAAAACCAACTTATGCTTGCTTAAGGGGAAAGGTGAGTTGGGGTGCTGCATAAAACCAGAGATTGAAATGAGCACAGATAAAGTTCCTTAAGCCAAATATGGAATAGACAAGAACTACTCCTTGCTCAACGAAATGGACTCAACACCCCATATTAAACGCCTAAGAATGTACCTGACTAGTAAGTATCTTAAAACCTATGGATTGCTATGTCTCTGAAAGAAAATCAAGCGTGTGTACAGGGGCATAAACGCAGCAGTGATAGGATTGGAGAGGTTCGGTGAGCAAATGAAGACCCTTTGAAGTCATATTGCATGGTACCCATTCCACGGGTCTCAACTCTCCAGGTTTAAGGGATTCTTCCTTCAGCTAAAACATGCACGTGGAACCCAGAGTATGATCAACCGTGTGATTGGGAGACGTGTTCCAATATGTCTCAGTTCTCGTCCCCTGGTACTCGGGTGCAACATTCCAGACGCTTTACTAACACTCTCCCGACTTGGAGAGTCAGTGCCTTTAACCTCCTGTTTGGCCCAGTTTGCAATTTCTGCGGAAGATGAACAGGAATAGGGAGAACCAATGAGAGACTAGCTGGAGGTGTCTGGACGGGCAAATTTAACTCTCATTTCCCACCAGGAAGAGGAATTAACCAAAGGCTCAGCGTGCCGTGCCGGAACCAGATTAGGGCCTGAAGCAATCCTGCGGTGTTGCGGCCAGCTCACAAGAAAGCGAGTTGAAGAAAGGAGCTCAGGGGCACTGTAATTCACAAACCTGCAGAGTTATAAATGACAGCTATCGTCCAAAAATATACTGAAGTAAGGCTGCCAAGAGGACTTGAAAGCGGGGCAGAATTGCAGGAAACCGATTTCAGGAGGTAGACTGGAATTGCATTTAAAGCATAGGAAAAGAGGCAGAACGTCCACAATGATGCACTTGGCCAAAAAGGGCGTATGCGTTTTTTCGTGCAGGAAAAAACGCATACGCCCTTTTTGGCCAACCAAGCAAGCTTGCAAAGGAAATCTGCACTACAATGAAGTCTCACTTCCCCCCGGTCAAAAGGGCCATCTGAAAAAAGTGTAAAATCCAGAAAGGCAGGACAGGCCATGGAGAACTGGGAGCCTTGTTATGCTGATGGGCGGGATGTAAATTGCCAACAGCCACTCGGGAGAGGTGTATGGTGTTTCCTGAAACATCTAAAAAACAAAGCAACAGAGCCTAGGGCACTTCCACTTATGGTCCTATAGCTTAGGGAAATTAAAATCAAAAAGACACAGCCACCCCAAAGTTTGGGACGGCTCTGTTTACAAGAACCTCGTTTACGGTACAAGTTCAATATCGCAGAAAGTGAAAAATGGATAAAGAAGTTGTGGTACTTACGTACAATGCAATATCACTCAGCAATGAAATCTATGTCATCAGGCCCGTAGCAGCATAATGAGTGGATTCAGGTATGATGATTCTAACTGAAATAAGTCACACAGAAAAAGAAACATCATAAGATATCACTAATACACGGGATGTAAACTTGGCTACACAGGAACTGGATTACAAAACAGAACAGGGTCTCAAATTTAGAAAACCAACTTATGCTTGCTTAAGGGGAAAGGTGAGTTGGGGTGCTGCATAAAACCAGAGATTGAAATGAGCACAGATAAAGTTCCTTAAGCCAAATATGGAATAGACAAGAACTACTCCTTGCTCAACGAAATGGACTCAACACCCCATATTAAACGCCTAAGAATGTACCTGACTAGTAAGTATCTTAAAACCTATGGATTGCTATGTCTCTGAAAGAAAATCAAGCGTGTGTACAGGGGCATAAACGCAGCAGTGATAGGATTGGAGAGGTTCGGTGAGCAAATGAAGACCCTTTGAAGTCATATTGCATGGTACCCATTCCACGGGTCTCAACTCTCCAGGTTTAAGGGATTCTTCCTTCAGCTAAAACATGCACGTGGAACCCAGAGTATGATCAACCGTGTGATTGGGAGACGTGTTCCAATATGTCTCAGTTCTCGTCCCCTGGTACTCGGGTGCAACATTCCAGACGCTTTACTAACACTCTCCCGACTTGGAGAGTCAGTGCCTTTAACCTCCTGTTTGGCCCAGTTTGCAATTTCTGCGGAAGATGAACAGGAATAGGGAGAACCAATGAGAGACTAGCTGGAGGTGTCTGGACGGGCAAATTTAACTCTCATTTCCCACCAGGAAGAGGAATTAACCAAAGGCTCAGCGTGCCGTGCCGGAACCAGATTAGGGCCTGAAGCAATCCTGCGGTGTTGCGGCCAGCTCACAAGAAAGCGAGTTGAAGAAAGGAGCTCAGGGGCACTGTAATTCACAAACCTGCAGAGTTATAAATGACAGCTATCGTCCAAAAATATACTGAAGTAAGGCTGCCAAGAGGACTTGAAAGCGGGGCAGAATTGCAGGAAACCGATTTCAGGAGGTAGACTGGAATTGCATTTAAAGCATAGGAAAAGAGGCAGAACGTCCACAATGATGCACTTGGCCAAAAAGGGCGTATGCGTTTTTTCGTGCAGGAAAAAACGCATACGCCCTTTTTGGCCAACCAAGCAAGCTTGCAAAGGAAATCTGCACTACAATGAAGTCTCACTTACCCCCGGTCAAAAGGGCCATCTGAAAAAAGTGTAAAATCCAGAAAGGCAGGACAGGCCATGGAGAACTGGGAGCCTTGTTATGCTGATGGGCGGGATGTAAATTGCCAACAGCCACTCTGGAGAGGTGTATGGTGTTTCCTGAAACATCTAAAAAACAACGCAAGAGAGACTAGGGCACTTCCACTTATGGTGCTGTAGCTTAGGGAAAGTAAAATCAAAAAGACACAGCCACCCCAAAGTTTGGGACGGCTCTGTTTACAAGAACCTCGTTTACGGTACAAGTTCAATATCGCAGAAAGTGAAAAATGGATAAAGAAGTTGTGGTACGTAAGTTGTGTGTACGTAAGTACAATGCAATATCACTCAGCAATGAAACCTATGTCATCAGGCCCGTAGCAGCATAATGAGTGGATTCAGGTATGATGATTCTAACTGAAATAAGTCACACAGAAAAAGAAACATCATAAGATATCACTAATACACGGAATGTGAACTTGGCTACACATGAACTGAATTATAAAACAGAACAGGGTCTCAAGTTCAGAAAACCAACTTATGCTTTTTTAACGGGGAAGGTGAGTTGGGGTGCTGCATAAAACCAGAGTTTGACATTAGCACAGATACTGTTCCATAAGCCAAATGTGTAATAGACAAGACCTACCCCTTGCTCAACAAAATGGACTCAACAATGAGGTATCACCTCACACCTGATAGATTGGGCATCATCAGAAAATCTACAAACAATAAATGCTGGAAAGGGTGTGGAGAAAAGGAACCCTCTTCCACTATTGTTGGGAATATAAATTGTTACATTCACTATGGAGAACAATATGGAGTTTCTTAAGAAACTAACAATAGAATTACCATATGATACAGCAATCCCAGTACTGGACATATACCCAGACAAAACCATAAATCAAAAAGAGACATTCACCGCAATGTTCATTGCATCACTATTTACAATATCGAGGTAATGGAAGCAACCTAAATGCCCACAGACAGACGAATGCATAAAGCTGTGGTACATATATAAAATGGAATATTACTAAGCCATGAAAAGGAATGAAATTGGGTCATTTGTAGAGACGTCGATGGATCTAGAGACTGTCATACAGAGTGAAGTAAGTCAGAAAGAGAAAAACAAATCTTGTATATTCATGCATATATGTGGAACCTAGAAAAACCGTACAGATTAACCATTTTGCAAGGCATAAATAGAGCAACAGATGTAGACAACAAATGTATGGACAACAAGGGGGGAAAGCTGTTGGGGGGGTGGTGGTGGGAGGAGTTGAGAGACTGGGATTGGCATGTATACATTTATATGTATAAAATAGATAACCAATAAGAACCTGCTGTATAAAAATATAAAATAAAATTCAAAATTGAAAAGAAAATTTAAAAAATAAAACAGAAAAAACAATTATTCCCTTCACATACATGTATTTATATGAATAAATTATTTCCATGCTTATATCTGTAAATACAAAAAAGAGGAATAAAATCTACCTTGAACCAAAAACGAAAAAGAGAAAAAAAACACAGAACCCACCAGTTCCACAGAGGAAAACCGTATCAGGGCACTTGCTCCAGTTGTAAACAATTCTGAAGTTGGTCAGTGGTGGGGAATCGTCTCCCATTCAGCCAGCAGCCCCCACGTAACAAGCATCCTCATTGCAAAGCTGGGGCACCGTGCCGAGGCATCTGTGAGTAAACGTGAGCTGAGCCCCAGGCCAGTTGCTGCTGAACTATTCCCACCCGTCCCAGGTAAAACACCTGAATATATACAAGGACTTGAAAGCCTAGAGGAAGGGCCATAGAGCCACACGAGTGACAGCATGCCAGCCGACTTGGTGCCTGCAGGCCAGCCAGGATGGTCCTGGCCCTGGGTGCTCTTCTGGAAGATTTCCATTTCCCTGCCTGAGATACCCGTCCTGTCCCTGCCCCCACTGCTTTTTTCCTTCCTCACCTCTGCCCAGGGAGAAATTCCAGCAGCAGGTATGGGTGACACATCCTCTTCTTTAGCAGGTGGCAGCCTGGCAACTGCTGCAGAAAGTCCAGCAGAGCCGCACTCACACTGGGCCACCCACAAAGCCGTGGCCTCTCACTCCCTCCCACCAGCCCAGCCCCGAGACTGCTGACAGGGCAGAGAAAATGGCGTCAGGCATGGCTGCAGGGGCTCTTGCTGCCTGGAGTGGTATTTATATTGATCTCAACCCAGGCACACCTGGGGAGGGCTGGCCGGCACGGTAAGGCTGCCCAGCTCAGCCAATCATCACCCCTCAGGGGCTCACAGTTGCAGAAAATGGAACTTGCTGAACCGGCCAGGTCCAAGGAACAGGTGTGGGCTCCTGAGAGTCAGGATAGACAAGGGGCTGCAGCTTTGGCTTGTTTTCTAATCATTTTATCTGGCCCATGAGTGGGAGACAACTTCAAGAAAACCCTCTCCTAATGAGAGGAACCCAGGAGTCAGGGAGAGGAGGGGTGAGTGGTGGTTGGAGACAGAGGCCTGGTGCCCCGGGTGCAGTGGAAGTCTCTGGAAGACCAGGTGGAGGGAGGCCGCACAGAGTGATGCCCAGGGTCACAGACCTGTCGCAGCTGCTGTTTGTTAGTTCAAGTCCTGCTCTGAGGTGCTCTGTGTCAGCTCTGAGCGACAGGTGAGCTGGGGGTGCTCTGCAATGAGGGCTATGTGCATGGTTCCTGTGTGCCCAGTCCTGCCACGGGACCTGCAAGGGTAGCTCTGTATCCTGGGAAGGGCCTGACCACGAGAGCCCCGTGGGCTGGGGTGGGGGTGGGGTACCTGCCCAGGTGAGCTCCATATTCTGGGATTGGTCTGACCACGAGAGCCCCATGGGCTGCTGGGGACCTGGTAAAGGATGTCAGGACAGTCAGTGAAGCCACCGAGGATATACCTCCAGTTGCTCCTAATTCCTACACCCTGCTGGTCATTCTACCAACCACCAGGACATGGTATTCTGTATTAGTCTTCAATGATGCCTTCTTTTGTATTCCATTAGTCCCAGAGTCACAAGAAATTTTGGCTTGTGAGTGGCAGGACTCAACATACAACTAAAACAATACTTCCGGGCCGTCTTGCCCCAAGGGTGCAAAAATTCCCACACCATCTTTGGGGAAACCTTAGCTAAAGACCTAAAAGTTCTACCTCTGGAAAAGGAAACCCTCCTTCAGTACGCAGACGACATTCTGATCGCCAGCCCTACTAAGGAGGCCTCTGAACTACCAAGCCAATAAAGGATAGAAGTTGTCCAAGAAAAAGCTCAAATATCACAGACTGCGGTGACCTGCCTGGGCTTCATTCTCACAGAAGGTCGGAGAAGCCCATCCCAGGAAAGGGAAGAAACCATTTTCAGCCTTACCCCTTTCTAAAACTAGAAGACAGCTTAGGGGTTCCTGGGGAGGCCAGGGTTTGCTGCTTCTGGATCCCTAACTGCAGTCTACTAGCTGGGCCTCTATATGAAACACTGAAAGGAAAAGATGATGATCCTTTTGAATAGAATCCAGAAGTGGCCTTTCAAGAATGGAAAGAGCAGTCAATTCAGACCCTTGCCCTGGAACTCCCTAATTTAGCTAAACCCTTTGACCTTTACATTCCCGGTGAAAGGTGAATCACCATTGGAGAATTAGTGCAAAAACTGGGACCACTTGAAATGGAACAATGCAAGAATGCCATCCAGGTAGGATAAACTATGGTCACCAAGGGGCTTGGCCACTGCCGCATCTGGCCAAGATACTGGCGGTATCTAAAAACCTGGAAATCAGCAGCCCAAAAGGCCACCTCCCTCCTAAGGGAAAAGGACCCCACGTGGTGATCCTAACCACCAACCATGGCCTGAAGTTGCAGGGTTTGCTCCGTGGGCACACCAACCTCGAGTGAGGAGGCCCTCCAACTCCAACATCCAGAGAGATAACCGGGGGCAACAGGACACCATGACGACTCGTGTGAACATCACTTGACCTGGAGTTTCTCTCATAAAACAACAAGAGTGTGTCCCAAAAGAGTAGACTACTGCTTGCAGGACTTACTGCACCCAGAGGGGAGCTAATAATCTTGGCGGGGGAACCGTATATCACACTGTCACCATAGAAAAGCCTACAGACACCGTGATGATGGTGGCCAATAAGACTGGCTGGACTCCTGTTTACTTCAAAAGGCTGTTGACTCAGTGACCATCATGGTCCTTGATCACCACTGACCCTGGACTGTCTGGGAGTTGAGCGGGCAGGGCTCTGACACCTGGTGCTGTTTGTACGTTAATTCAGGGGCCTAATTGAAGAAAGCGCAGACTACTGGTCAGAGCATCTAGGCTGGCAGAAACGGTCAGCCTAAGGTGGCCGAACAAATGTGGGGCGGGGTGAAACCGGCCCCCACAGCGTCTCTGCACATCTCTTTCCTGGACCCTTAAAGGTCATTAGAATCTATAACGCTTCCAATGCTGGTGCTCGGGTGGACGAGCAGGGAGGCAGGGGGCCTGGGGACAATCAACGTCACCTGGAGGCTGCTGGGGAGAAGCTCTGACCCTCACCCCTTGGTATGAGGGCTCCCAACTCAGCACTCAGCAGTTACAGAAGAAGGGTCTGCACCCTCAGCACTCCAAGAATGAGGAACGGGACAAAAGGCAGAGGAGGGGTTTGTCCCCAGCAAAGCCCATTAAAAATCCCTGGGAGATAAAAATAGAATCTGGGCAATAAAGTCAAGTCTAACCTTTTTTATCCTTTGTGCTTTGTCTAATTTCATGTGCTCCTAGGGTCCCGCATGCAGAGGTTCCACACCCGGCACTTCAGACCAGATTTCCTAGTGCAGAATGGCTGGGTCGACACCTCAGCTCCTGGGGCCCAGTGCAGACTCCGCGATATAGAGCCTGAGCTGCAGCCAACCCGGCCCTCGAGAGCTCCGCCCCCTCCCTCCCACTGACTCTGACAGGATCTCTACACAGCAGCCCAGCCCACAGCCCACAGGGTAGTGCATGCTCTCACCTCTCCATTCTCTGATCAAAATATAAAGTTTCCTTTGCTTGTGAACCAAACTCAGTCTCGATCTGTTGGCCCCAATGACACTGCGCAGGGGGACACTTGTTGGGGTCCACTCTGGAGGGTCAGTAACAGAAATTGAGACTATTGTAACCTCAATGAACAGATGTGTGAGCCAAACTGTAGTTAACATAGAACAGTGTATAAGGCTCGGGTAAAATAAGATGTTTCTAACGCTTCCATTGGCTATTTCCATCACTTTATTATAAGCAAGTTCAGTGAAAAGGTTTGTCTTATTTGTCAGGTCAATATTAGAGAAACGAAGTGATTTCTTTCCAAGGATGTACATCTAATAATCTTGGTTAAAGCTTCAATCTTGTTTTAAATGCTTTTCCATTGAAAATGATACCTCTCTTTCAGCTCCCCCGTTTCTGAGAAGTATAAAATCTTATAATTTATTATTACCAAAGCGGAAAGGTGGGAGGAGGGATAAATTAACAGTTTGGGATTAACACATACACACTGCTATGTATAAAATAGATCATCAACAAGGAACTACTGTATAGCACAGGGAACTACACTCAACATTTTGCAATAACCTATAAGGGGAAATAATCTGAAAAAGAATAGATATTTTTATTGACATCATCTATCAATGACAGTTAAAGTGTAACCTAAGGGAAGCTGGTGGTGAGTGCTTCTGACCCTGAAGACTTCAATCATCTAAAGTTTGGACTCTGCCTACTTCCCAAGGCCCTTAATGAACATATGTGTAGCCGTAGCTTAAAAAATTCCCCAGTTTGGGTTTCGGGGAGACACTGATTTTGAAAAAGCCCTGGTGTTCTCCTTACATGAATGGGACTCTTCCTACTGCTAAAACATGTCTGTCACACCCAGAGGATGGTATACCGTCTGATCGGGAAGAGTTTGGAAAAGGCATCTCATCTCCTCATCTCCTGGTGCTCGGGTTCACCCATCCAGCGTCTTTACTAACAGTCTCCCCACTTGGAGATGACAGCACTGTCAACATCCTGTTGCGTACAGTTTGGAATTTGTCCAGAGGATGAAGCGGAAGGATGAGGAACAATGAGAGACAAGTCCTAGGTGTTCAGACAGGCACATGTCACTCTAATTTCCAATCAGGAAGACGAATTGACCAAAGGCTAGGGTTGCCCATGGAAACAGTATAGGGCTTGAGGAAATCCCGCTGCTTTGTGGCCAGTTCCCATAAACACAAGTTGAACAATGGAACTCAAGGACAGTAAAATTCACGAAACTGCAGAGTTGAAAATATCCATCACTGAAAAATGTCTTGAGGAAAGTCAGAGAAAAGGACTTGTAAGCAAGGGAGAATGGCAGGAAAGGGATTTGAGGAGGTAGAAAGGACTCGCCATTAAGCACAAGAAAAGGAGCTGAACATTGCCAACATTGCAGTTGGCCAAAAAGGGTGTATGCGATTTTTTCTGTATATATTCAAGAAAAGGGCATACACTTTTTTAGCCAACCAAACAGGTGGGCACTGGAAGTCAATACTACAAGAGATATCACTTCGCATCAGTCAGAAGAGCCATCCTCATAAAGCGTAAACAACAGAAATGCAGGACAGGGCAAGGAGAAGAGGGAGCCCTGTGAGACTTATAGTGGAAATGTATATTGCCAACGGCCATTCTGGAGAAGTGTATTGTGTTTACTAAAGCATCTAAAAAATGAGCTACAGAGCATAAGGCACTTGCACTCATGGGCGTATATCTTGGGAAAAACAAAAATCGAGAGGACACAGGCACCCCAATGTTTACCCCCTCTCTGTTTAAAAGATCCTCGACTAGGATATAACTTAAATGTCTCTGGAGAGAAAAAATGGATAGAGATGTGGTACTTAGGTAGAGTGGAATATTATTCAGCCTGGAAATCAATGAAATATGGCCAGTTGTAACAACTCCGGAGGAGTTACGTATGATCATTCTAAGTGACATAATTCAAAAAGAAAAAGACACATATCATAAGATATCACTTAAAGGTGGAATCCAAAATGGCTACACATGAAATAAATTACAAAACAAAAACATAGTCAAATATGTAGAAAACACGCATAAGGCTGCTAAACGGGAAAGGTGGGGAGGGGTGAGGCATCATCCAGGAGGTTGAAATTAGCAAAGATACCATTCCAAATACCAAACTGATAATCAACAAGGCCTACACGGTAGCTAAAAGAACTGCACTCAGCACACTCAAGTCACCGGAAAAGAATATATACGACTGGTAAGAATCTGAAAAAGAATTTACTGATGTCTCTCTGTACGTGAATCAAGTGGATGTACAGCAGCAAGAAACAGAGCTTTGAAAATCAGCTGTAACCAATATAGTAATAAATTGAAAAAAATAAACGACAGAGAGACAGAGAAAACCTCTTACAACTTTTCCTCAGGGCTGGTGTTGCAACATGGATTGAACACATCTAGACCCACAGCAGGATGAGACATAAGGCTGGAAACTGTTTGCACTAAGAGAAATGTGAGGTTAGGTGAGGAAATGCACACCCTTTAAAGTAATACTACCTGGTACCCATTCAATGGGTCCCAAATCTGCAGGTTCAAGGGATCTTCCTACAGCTAAAACATGCATGGAAAACCCAGAGGACTGTACACCATGTGATCGGGAGATGTGTCTAAAATGCAGCTCATTTATCCTCTCCTGGTGCTCCTGTTCACCATTCCAGCCACGTTACTTAGAATCTCCCCACTTGGAGAATCAGCACATTTCAACTTCTGTTTCAAACATTTTGCAAATTGTGAGGAGGATGAACGGGAAGAGGGGGAACCAATGAGAGAATAGTTGTAGGGGTTTGGACGGGCACATATCACTCTAATTTCCCATTAAGAATAAGAATTGAAAAAAGGCTCAGCCCGCCTCGCCCGAGCCAAAATAGGGCCTGAAGCAATCCTGCGGGTTTGAGGCCAGCTCACAAAAGAGCAACTTAAGAAATGGAGCTCAGGGTCACTGCAATTCACAAACCTGCAGAGTTATAAATGAAAACTAACGTCCAAAAATATGTTGAGGTAAGGCAAAGAAGAGGATCTGAATGCAAGACAGAATTGCAAGAAACAGATTTCAAGAGATAGATTGGACTCGTCTTTAAAGCACATGAAAAGCGGCAGAATTTCGACAATGATGCAGTTGGCCCAAAAGGGCATATGCGTTTTTTCCTGATTATATCCAGGAAAAAACGCATACACATTTTATGGGCAATGAAGCAAGCAAGCAATGCAAATGTGCACAACAAAGAAGTCTCATTTCCCACCAGTCAAAAGGGCCATCCTAAACAATTGTAAAAACCAGAAATGCAGGACAGGCCATGGAGAACAGGGAGCCTTTATACGCTGATGGGCAGTGTGTGAACTGCCGAGAGCCACTCTGGAGAAGTGTATGGTGGTTCCTAAATCATCTAAAAAACAGAGCTACAGAGCATAGGACACTTCCAATCATGGGAGTATATCTAGGGAAGTCTAAAAATCAACAAGACACAAGCACACCACAGTTTAGGGCTACTCTGTTTACAAGAACCTCAACTTCAGTACACCTTAAATATCCCAGGAAAGAGAACAATGGATAAAGAAGATGTGGTACTTATGTACAATGGAATATCTCTTCACCATGAAATCAATGTAATAAGGCTAGTAGAAGGATAAAGAGTGGATTTAGGTCCGATAATACTACTTGAAATAAGTCAAACAGAAAAAGAAACATATCATAAGATATCACTTATAGAGGGAGGGTAAATATGGCTGCACAAGAAATGAATTACAGAACAGAACAGTGTCTCACATTTAGAAAACACACTTATTTCAGCTTAAGGGGAAAGGAGAGGTGGGGTGATGCATAAAACCAGAGTTTGAAATTAGCACAGATACCGTTCAATAAACCAAATAGATATTAGACAAGATCTACACCTTGCTCAATGAACTGGCCTCAACACACCCTATACACCGCAGAGAAATATATCTGAGTAATAAGAATCTTAAAACCCATGTATTGATATATCTCCATAAGGGAATCAAGTGTGTGCAGAGCGGCACAAACACAGCAGTGAAAATGAGCTAAACCCCATTATAGAAATAAATTTTAAAAACAAAACGCAGAAACAATGAAAGAGAGAAAAATTCTTACAAAATTCGCTCAGGGGCTGTGATGCAACCTGGATTGACCACATATAAACCCACAGCTGGATAAGACATAAGGCTGGACACTTGGGGCTGAGAGGATTGGTGAGCTTTGGTGAGCAACTGCCAAAACTTTAATGCAATACTTCATGCTACTCATTCCAAGGGTCCCAACACTCCAGGTTGAAGGGAATCTTCCTACAGCTAAACCATGCTTGGGAAACCCAGCGACTGGTATACCATATGATCGGGAAAGGTTTCTAAAACGCACCTCATTTTTCCTCTCCTGGGGCTCTGGATCGACATTCCAGCCGCTTTACTAAAAATATCCCCACATGGAGAGTCAATGCCTTTAAGTTCTGGTATCGCACAGTCTGCAGTTAGTGCGGAGGATGAATGGGAATAGGGGGAACCAGTAAGAAACTAGCTGTAGCAGTTTCAATGGGCACATGTCACTCTAATTTCATATCAGTGAGAAAAATAAACCAAAGGCACAGTAAGGTGCCCCAGAAGAACAATAGGGCCTGAAGGAATTCTGTGGTTATGAGGCAAGATCACAAAAATAAGAGCTGTAAAATGGAGCTAAGGGCCACTGCAATTCAAAATCTGCAGAGTTATAAAGGCCAACTATTTTCAAAAAGTATATTGAGGTAAGGCTATGAAGAGGCATTGAAAGCAAAGCAAAATTGCAGGAAACCGATTTCAGGAGGTAGACTGGAATTGCATTTAAAGCACAGGAAAAGAGGCAGAACATCAACAATGATGCACTTGGTCAAAAAGGGCATATGCGTTTTTTCCTGAATATATTCAGCAAAAAACACATACGCCCTTTTGGGCCAACCAAGCAAGCTTGCAAAGGAAATCTGCACTACAATGAAGTCGCACTTCCCCCGGGTCAAAAGGGCCATCTGAAAAAAGTGTAAAATCCAGAAAGGCAGGACAGGCCATGGAGAACTGGGAGCCTTGTTATGCTGATGGGCGGGATGTAAATTGCCAACAGCCACTCGGGAGAGGTGTATGGTGCTTCCTGAAACATCTTAAAAACATAGCAGCGGAGCCTAGGGCACTTCCACTTATGGTCCTATAGCTTAGGGAAATTAAAATAAAAAAGACACAGCCACCTCAAAGTTTGGGACGGCTCTGTTTACAAGAACCTCGTTTACGGTACAAGTTCAATATCGCAGGAAGTGAAAAATGGATAAAGAAGTTGTGGTACTTATGTACAATGCAATATCACTCAGCAATGAAATCTATGTCATCAGGCCCGTAGCAGTATAATGAGTGGATTCAGGTATGATGATTCTAACTGAAATAAGTCACACAGAAAAAGAAACATCATAAGATATCATTAATACACGGGATGTAAACTTGGCTACACAGGAACTGGATTACAAAACAGAACAGGGTCTCAAATTTAGAAAACCAACCTATGCTTGCTTAAGAGGAAAGGTGAGTTGGGGTGCTGCATAAAACCAGAGATTTAAATGAGCACAGATAAAGTTCCTTAAGCCAAATATAGAATAGACAAGAACTACTCCTTGCTCAACGAAATGGACTCAACACCGCATATTAAACGCCTAAGAATGTACCTGATTAGTAAGTATCTTAAAACCTATGGATTGCTATGTCTCTGAAAGAAAATCAAGCGTGTGTACAGGGACATAAACGCAGCAGTGATAGGATTGGAGAAGTTCGGTAAGCAAATGAAGACCCTTTGAAGTCATATTGCATGGTACCCATTCCACGGGTCTCAACTCTCCAGGTTTAAGGGATTCTTCCTTCAGCTAAAACATGCACGTGGAACCCAGAGTATGATCAACCGTGTGATCGGGAGACGTGTTCCAATATGTCTCAGTTCTCGTCCCCTGGTACTCGGGTGCAACATTCCAGACGCTTTACTAACACTCTCCCGACTTGGAGAGTCAGTGCCTTTAACCTCCTGTTTGGCCCATTTGCAATTTCTGAGGAAGATGAACAGGAATAGGGAGAACCAATGAGATCCTAGGTGGAGGTGTCTGGACGGGCAAATTTAACTCTCATTTCCCACCAGGAAGAGGAATTAACCAAAGGCTCAGCGTGCCGTGCCGGAACAAGATTAGGGCCTGAAGCAATCCTGCGGTGTTGCGGCCAGCTCACAAGAAAGCGAGTTGAAGAAAGGAGCTCAGGGGCACTGTAATTCACAAACCTGCAGAGTTATAAATGACAGCTATCGTCCAAAAATATACTGAAGTAAGGCTGCCAAGAGGACTTGAAAGCGGGGCAGAATTGCAGGAAACCGATTTCAGGAGGTAGACTGGAATTGCATTTAAAGCATAGGAAAAGAGGCAGAACGTCCACAATGATGCACTTGGCCAAAAAGGACGTATGCGTTTTTTCCTGAATATATTCAGGAAAAAACGCATACGCCCTTTTTGGCCAACCAAGCAAGCTTGCAAAGGAAATCTGCACTACAATGAAGTCTCACTTACCCCCGGTCAAAAGGGCCATCTGAAAAAAGTGTAAAATCCAGAAAGGCAGGACAGGCCATGGAGAACTGGGAGCCTTGTTATGCTGATGGGCGGGATGTAAATTGCCAACAGCCACTAGGGAGAAGTGTATGGTGTTTCCTGAAACATCTAAAAAACAAAGCCACAGAGCCTAGGGCACTTCCACTTATGGTCCTATAGCTTAGGGAAATTAAAATCAAAAAGACACAGCCACCCCAAAATTTGGGACGGCTCTGTTTACAAGAACCCCGTTTATGGTACAAGTTCAATATCGCAGAAATTGAAAAATGAATAAAGAAGTTGTGGTACTTACGTACAATGCAATATCACTCAGCAATAAAATCTATGTTATCAGGCCCGTAGCAGCATAATGAGTGGATTCAGGTATGATGATTCTAAGTGAAATAAGTCACACAGAAAAAGAAACATCATAAGATATCACTAATACACGGAATGTAAACTTGGCTACACAGGAACTGGATTACAAAACACAACAGGGTCTCAAATGTAGAAAACCAACTTATGCTTGCTTAAGGGGGAAGGTGAGTTGGGGTGCTGCATAAACCAGAGATTTAAATGAGCACAGATAAAGTTCCTTAAGCCAAACATGGAATAGACAAGAACTACTCCTTGCTCAACGAAATGGACTCAACACCCCATATTAAACGCCTAAGAATGTACCTGACTAGTAAGTATCTTAAAACCTATGGATTGCTATGTCTCTGAAAGAAAATCAAGCGTGTGTACAGGGGCATAAACGCAGCAGTGATACGATTGGAGAGGTTCGGTGATCAAATGAAGACCCTTTGAAGTCATATTGCATGGTACCCATTCCACGGGTCTCAACTCTCCAGGTTTAAGGGATTCTTCCTTCAGCTAAAACATGCACGTGGAACCCAGAGTATGATCAACCGTGTGATCGGGAGACGTGTTCCAATATGTCTCAGTTCTCGTCCCCTGGTACTCGGGTGCAACATTCCAGACGCTTTACTAACACTCTCCCGACTTGGAGAGTCAGTGCCTTTAACCTCCTGTTTGGCCCAGTTTGCAATTTCTGTGGAAGATGAACAGGAATAGGGAGAACCAATGAGAGACTAGCTGGAGGTGTCTGGACGGGCAAATTTAACTCTCATTTCCCACCAGGAAGAGGAATTAACCAAAGGCTCAGCATGCCATGCCGGAACCAGATTAGGGCCTGAAGCAATCCTGCGGTGTTCCGGCCAGCTCCCATGAAAGCGAGTTGAAAAAAGGAGCTCAGGGGCACTGTAATTCACAAACCTGCAGAGTTATAAATGACAGCTATCGTCCAAAAATATACTGAAGTAAGGCTGCCAAGAGGACTTGAAAGCGGGGCAGAATTGCAGGAAACCGATTTCAGCAGGTAGACCGGAATTGCATTTAAAGCATGGGAAAAGAGGCAGAACGTCCACAATGATGCACTTGGCCAAAAAGGGCGTATGCGTTTTTTCCTGAATATATTCAGGAAAAAACGCATACGCCCTTTTTGGCCAACCAAGCAAGCTTGCAAAGGAAATCTGCACTACAATGAAGTCTCACTTACCCCCGGTCAAAAGGGCCATCTGAAAAACGTGTAAAATCCAGAAAGGCAGGACAGGCCATGGAGAACTGGGAGCCTTGTTATGCTGATGGGCGGGATGTAAATTGCCAACAGCCACTCGGGAGAGGTGTATGGTGCTTCCTGAAACATCTAAAAAACATAGCAGCGGAGCCTAGGGCACTTCCACTTATGGTCCTATAGCTTAGGGAAATTAAAATCAAAAAGACACAGCCACCCCAAAGTTTGGGACGGCTCTGTTTACAAGAACCTCGTTTACGGTACAAGTTCAATATCGCAGAAAGTGAAAAATGGATAAAGAAGTTGTGGTACTTACGTACAATGCAATATCACTCAGCAATGAAATCTATGTCATCAGGCCCGTAGCAGCATAATGAGTGGATTCAGGTATGATGATTCTAACTGAAATAAGTCACACAGAAAAAGAAATATCATAAGATATCACTAATACATGGAATGTAAACTTGGCTATACAGGAACTGGATTACAAAACACAACAGGGTCTCAAATTTAGAAAACCAACTTATGCTTGCTTAAGGGGAAAGGTGAGTTGGGGTGCTGCATCAAACCAGAGATTGAAATGAGCACAGATAAAGTTCCTTAAGCCAAATATGGAATAGACAAGAACTACTCCTTGCTCAACGAAATAGACTCAACACCCCATATTAAACGCCTAAGAATGTACCTGACTAGTAAGTATCTTAAAACCTATGGATTGCTATGTCTCTGAAAGAAAATCAAGCGTGTGTACAGGGGCATAAAAGCAGCAGTGATAGGATTGGAGAGGTTCGGTGAGCAAATGAAGACCCTTTGAAGTCATATTGCATGGTACCCATTCCACGGGTCTCAACTCTCCAGGTTTAAGGGATTCTTCCTTCAGCTAAAACATGCACGTGGAACCCAGAGTATGATCAACCGTGTGATCGGGAGACGTGTTCCAATATGTCTCAGTTCTCGTCCTCTGGTACTCGGGTGCAACATTCCAGACGCTTTAATAACACTCTCCCGACTTGGAGAGTCAGTGCCTTTAACCACCTGTTTGGCCCAGTTTGCAATTTCTGCGGAAGATGAACAGGAATAGGGAGAACCAAAGAGAGACTAGCTGGAGGTGTCTGGACGCGCAAAATTTAACTCTCATATCCCACCAGGAAGAGGAATTAACCAAAGGCTCAGCGTGCCGTGCCGGAACCAGATTAGGGCCTGAAGCAATCGTGCGGTGTTGCGGCCAGCTCCCAAGAAAGCGAGTTGAAGAAAGGAGCTCAGGGGCACTGTAATTCACAAACCTGCAGAGTTATAAATGACAGCTATCGTCCAAAAATATACTGAAGTAAGGCTGCCAAGAGGACTTGAAAGCGGGGCAGAATTGCAGGAAACCGATTTCAGGAGGTAGACTGGAATTGCATTTAAAGCATAGGAAAAGAGGCAGAACGTCCACAATGATGCACTTGGCCAAAAAGGACGTATGCGTTTTTTCCTGAATATATTCAGGAAAAAACGCATACGCCCTTTTTGGCCAACCAAGCAAGCTTGCAAAGGAAATCTGCACTACAATGAAGTCTCACTTCCCCCCGGTCAAAAGGGCCACCTGAAAAAAGTGTAAAATCCAGAAAGGCAGGACAGGCCATGGAGAACTGGGAGCCTTGTTATGCTGATGGGCGGGATGTAAATTGCCAACAGCCACTCCAGAGAAGTGTATGGTGATTCCTGAAACATCTAAAAAACAAAGCAACAGAGCCTAGGGCACTTCCACTTATGGTCCTATAGTTTAGGGAAATTAAAATCAAAAAGACACAGCCACCCCAAAGTTTGGGACGGCTCTGTTTACAAGAACTTCATTTACGGTACAAGTTCAATATCACAGAAAGTGAAAAATGGATAAAGAAGTTGTGGTACTTACGTACAATGCAATATCACTCAGCAATGAAATCTATGTCATCAGGCCCGTAGCAGCATAATGAGTGGATTCAGGTATGATGATTCTAACTGAAATAAGTCACACAGAAAAAGAAACATCATAAGATATCACTAATACACGGAATGTAAACTTGGCTACACAGGAACTGGATTACAAAACAGAACAGGGTCTCAAATTTAGAAAACCTACTTATGCTTGCTTAAGGAGAAAGGTGAGTTGGGGTGCTGCATAAAACCTGAGATTGAAATGAGCACAGATAAAGTTCCTTAAGCCAAATAAGGAATAGACAAGAGCTACTCCTTGCTCAACGAAATGGACTCAACACCCCATATTAAACGCCTAAGAATGTACCTGACTAGTAAGTAT
This sequence comes from Leucopleurus acutus, assembly GCF_964270905.1. Classification (NCBI taxonomy): domain Eukaryota; kingdom Metazoa; phylum Chordata; class Mammalia; order Artiodactyla; family Delphinidae; genus Leucopleurus; species Leucopleurus acutus. Next base: position 807,831 of record NW_028139174.1, read on the forward strand.
CTTAAAACCTATGGATTGCTATGTCTCTGAAAGAAAATCAAGCGTGTGTACAGGGGCATAAATGCAGCAGTGATAGGATTGGAGAGGTTCGGTGAGCAAATGAAGACCCTTTGAAGTCATATTGCATGGTACCCATTCCACGGGTCTCAACTCTCCAGGTTTAAGGGATTCTTCCTTCAGCTAAAACATGCACGTGGAACCCAGAGTATGATCAACCGTGTGATCGGGAGACGTGTTCCAATATGTCTCAGTTCTCGTCCCCTGGTACTCGGGTGCAACATTCCAGACGCTTTACTAACACTCTCCCGACTTGGAGAGTCAGTGCCTTTAACCTCCTGTTTGGCCCAGTTTGCAATTTCTGCGGAAGATGAACAGGAATAGGGAGAACCAATGAGAGACTAGCTGGAGGTGTCTGGACGGGCAAATTTAACTCTCATTTCCCACCAGGAAGAGGAATTAACCAAAGGCTCAGCGTGCCGTGCCGGAACCAGATTAGGGCCTGAAGCAATCCTGCGGTGTTGCGGCCAGCTCACAAGAAAGCGAGTTGAAGAAAGGAGCTCAGGGGCACTGTAATTCACAAACCTGCAGAGTTATAAATGACAGCTATCGTCCAAAAATATACTGAAGTAAGGCTGCCAAGAGGACTTGAAAGCGGGGCAGAATTGCAGGAAACCGATTTCAGGAGGTAGACTGGAATTGCATTTAAAGCATAGGAAAAGAGGCAGAACGTCCACAATGATGCACTTGGCCAAAAAGGGCGTATGCGTTTTTTCCTGAATATATTCAGGAAAAAACGCATACGCCCTTTTTAGCCAACCAAGCAAGCTTGCAAAGGAAATCTGCACTACAATGAAGTCTCTCTTACCCCCGGTCAAAAGGGCCATCTGAAAAAAGTGTAAAATCCAGAAAGGCAGGACAGGCCATGGAGAACTGGGAGCCTTGTTATGCTGATGGGCGGGATGTAAATTGCCAACAGCCACTCGGGAGAGGTGTATGGTGCTTCCTGAAACATCTTAAAAACATAGCAGCGGAGCCTAGGGCACTTCCACTTATGGTCCTATAGCTTAGGGAAATTAAAATCAAAAAGACACAGCCACCTCAAAGTTTGGGACGGCTCTGTTTACAAGAACCTCGTTTACGGTACAAGTTCAATATCGCAGGAAGTGAACAATGGATAAAGAAGTTGTGGTACTTACGTACAATGCAATATCACTCAGCAATGAAATCTATGTCATCAGGCCCGTAGCAGTATAATGAGTGGATTCAGGTATGATGATTCTAACTGAAATAAGTCACACAGAAAAAGAAACATCATAAGATATCACTAATACACGGGATGTAAACTTGGCTACACAGGATTACAAAACAGAACAGGGTCTCAAATTTAGAAAACCAACTTATGCTTGCTTAAGAGGAAAGGTGAGTTGGGGTGCTGCATAAAACCAGAGATTTAAATGAGCACAGATAAAGTTCCTTAAGCCAAATATAGAATAGACAAGAACTACTCCTTGCTCAACGAAATGGACTCAACACCGCATATTAAACGCCTAAGAATGTACCTGACTAGTAAGTATCTTAAAACCTATGGATTGCTATGTCTCTGAAAGAAAATCAAGCGTGTGTACAGGGACATAAACGCAGCAGTGATAGGATTGGAGAAGTTCGGTAAGCAAATGAAGACCCTTTGAAGTCATATTGCATGGTACCCATTCCACGGGTCTCAACTCTCCAGGTTTAAGGGATTCTTCCTTCAGCTAAAACATGCACGTGGAACCCAGAGTATGATCAACCGTGTGATCGGGAGACGTGTTCCAATATGTCTCAGTTCTCGTCCCCTGGTACTCGGGTGCAACATTCCAGACGCTTTAATAACACTCTCCCGACTTGGAGAGTCAGTGCCTTTAACCTCCTGTTTGGCCCATTTGCAATTTCTGAGGAAGATGAACAGGAATAGGGAGAACCAATGAGATTCTAGGTGGAGGTGTCTGGACGGGCAAATTTAACTCTCATTTCCCACCAGGAAGAGGAATTAACCAAAGGCTCAGCGTGCCGTGCCGGAACCAGATTAGGGCCTGAAGCAATCCTGCGGTGTTGCGGCCAGCTCAAAAGAAAGCGAGTTGAAGAAAGGAGCTCAGGGGCACTGTAATCACAAACCTGCAGAGTTATAAATGACAGCTATCGTCCAAAAATATACTGAAGTAAGGCTGCCAAGAGGACTTGAAAGCGGGGCAGAATTGCAGGAAACCGATTTCAGGAGGTAGACTGGAATTGCATTTAAAGCATAGGAAAAGAGGCAGAACGTCCACAATGATGCACTTGGCCAAAAAGGGCGTATGCGTTTTTTCCTGAATATATTCAGGAAAAAACGCATACGCACTTTTTGGCCAACCAAGCAAGCTTGCAAAGGAAATCTGCACTACAATGAAGTCTCACTTCCCCCCGGTCAAAAGGGCCATCTGAAAAAAGTGTAAAATCCAGAAAGGCAGGACAGGCCATGGAGAACTGGGAGCCTTGTTATGCTGATGGGCGGGATGTAAATTGCCAACAGCCACTTGGGAGAAGTGTATGGTGTTTCCTGAAACATCGAAAAAACAAAGCTACAGAGCCTAGGGCACTTCCACTTATGGTCCTATAGCTTAGGGAAATTAAAATCAAAAAGACACAGCCACCCCAAAATTTGGGACGGCTCTGTTTACAAGAACCCCGTTTATGGTACAAGTTCAATATCGCAGAAATTGAAAAATGAATAAAGAAGTTGTGGTACTTACGTACAATGCAATATCACTCAGCAATGAAATCTATGTCATCAGGCCCGTAGCAGCATAATGAGTGGATTCAGGTATGATGATTCTAACTGAAATAAGTCACACAGAAAAAGAAATATCATAAGATATCACTAATACATGGAATGTAAACTTGGCTATACAGGAACTGGATTACAAAACAGAACAGGGTCTCAAATTTAGAAAACCAACTTATGCTTGCTTAAGGGGAAAGGTGAGTTGGGGTGCTGCATAAAACCAGAGATTGAAATGAGCACAGATAAAGTTCCTTAAGCCAAATATGGAATAGACAAGAACTACTCCTTGCTCAACGAAATGGACTCAACACCCCATATTAAACGCCTAAGAATGTACCTGACTAGTAAGTATCTTAAAACCTATGGATTGCTATGTCTCTGAAAGAAAATCAAGCGTGTGTACAGGGGCATAAAAGCAGCAGTGATAGGATTGGAGAGGTTCGGTGAGCAAATGAAGACCCTTTGAAGTCATATTGCATGGTACCCATTCCACGGGTCTCAACTCTCCAGGTTTAAGGGATTCTTCCTTCAGCTAAAACATGCACGTGGAACCCAGAGTATGATCAACCGTGTGATCGGGAGACGTGTTCCAATATGTCTCAGTTCTCGTCCCCTGGTACTCGGGTGCAACATTCCAGACCCTTTAATAACACTCTCCCGACTTGGAGAGTCAGTGCCTTTAACCACCTGTTTGGCCCAGTTTGCAATTTCTGCGGAAGATGAACAGGAATAGGGAGAACCAAAGAGAGACTAGCTGGAGGTGTCTGGACGCGCAAAATTTAACTCTCATATCCCACCAGGAAGAGGAATTAACCAAAGGCTCAGCGTGCCGTGCCGGAACCAGATTAGGGCCTGAAGCAATCCTGCGGTGTTGCGGCCAGCTCACAAGAAAGCGAGTTGAAGAAAGGAGCTCAGGGGCACTGTAATTCACAAACCTGCAGAGTTATAAATGACAGCTATCGTCCAAAAATATACTGAAGTAAGGCTGCCAAGAGGACTTGAAAGCGGGGCAGAATTGCAGGAAACCGATTTCAGGAGGTAGACTGGAATTGCATTTAAAGCATAGGAAAAGAGGCAGAACGTCCACAATGATGCACTTGGCCAAAAAGGACGTATGCGTTTTTTCCTGAATATATTCAGGAAAAAACGCATACGCCCTTTTTGGCCAACCAAGCAAGCTTGCAAAGGAAATCTGCACTACAATGAAGTCTCACTTCCCCCCGGTCAAAAGGGCCACCTGAAAAAAGTGTAAAATCCAGAAAGGCAGGACAGGCCATGGAGAACTGGGAGCCTTGTTATGCTGATGGGCGGGATGTAAATTGCCAACAGCCACTCCAGAGAAGTGTATGGTGATTCCTGAAACATCTAAAAAACAAAGCAACAGAGCCTAGGGCACTTCCACTTATGGTCCTATAGTTTAGGGAAATTAAAATCAAAAAGACACAGCCACCCCAAAGTTTGGGACGGCTCTGTTTACAAGAACTTCATTTACGGTACAAGTTCAATATCACAGAAAGTGAAAAATGGATAAAGAAGTTGTGGTACTTACGTACAATTCAATATCACTCAGCAATGAAATCTATGTCATCAGGCCCGTAGCAGCATAATGAGTGGATTCAGGTATGATGATTCTAACTGAAATAAGTCACACAGAAAAAGAAACATCATAAGATATCACTAATACACGGAATGTAAACTTGGCTACACAGGAACTGGATTACAAAACAGAACAGGGTCTCAAATTTAGAAAACCTACTTATGCTTGCTTAAGGGGAAAGGTGAGTTGGGGTGCTGCCTTAAACCTGAGATTGAAATGAGCACAGATAAAGTTCCTTAAGCCAAATAAGGAATAGACAAGAGCTACTCCTTGCTCAACGAAATGGACTCAACACCCCATATTAAACGCCTAAGAATGTACCTGACTAGTAAGTATCTTAAAACCTATGGATTGCTATGTCTCTGAAAGAAAATCAAGCGTGTGTACAGGGGCATAAACGCAGCAGTGATAGGATTGGAGAGGTTCGGTGAGCAAATGAAGACCCTTTGAAGTCATATTGCATGGTACCCATTCCACGGGTCTCAACTCTCCAGGTTTAAGGGATTCTTCCTTCAGCTAAAACATGCACGTGGAACCCAGAGTATGATCAACCGTGTGATCGGGAGACGTGTTCCAATATGTCTCAGTTCTCGTCCCCTGGTACTCGGGTGCAACATTCCAGACGCTTTAATAACACTCTCCCGACTTGGAGAGTCAGTGCCTTTAACCACCTGTTTGGCCCAGTTTGCAATTTCTGCGGAAGATGAACAGGAATAGGGAGAACCGAAGAGAGACTAGCTGGAGGTGTCTGGACGCGCAAAATTTAACTCTCATATCCCACCAGGAAGAGGAATTAACCAAAGGCTCAGCGTGCCGTGCCGGAACCAGATTAGGGCCTGAAGCAATCCTGCGGTGTTGCGGCCAGCTCACAAGAAAGCGAGTTGAAGAAAGGGGCACTGTAATTCACAAACCTGCAGAGTTATAAATGACAGCTATCGTCCAAAAATATACTGAAGTAAGGCTGCCAAGAGGACTTGAAAGCGGGGCAGAATTGCAGGAAACCGATTTCAGCAGGTAGACCGGAATTGCATTTAAAGCATAGGAAAAGAGGCAGAACGTCCACAATGATGCACTTGGCCAAAAAGGGCGTATGCGTTTTTTCCTGAATATATTCAGGAAAAAACGCATACGCCCTTTTTGGCCAACCAAGCAAGCTTGCAAAGGAAATCTGCACTACAATGAAGTCTCACTTACCCCCGGTCAAAAGGGCCATCTGAAAAAAGTGTAAAATCCAGAAAGGCAGGACAGGCCATGGAGAACTGGGAGCCTTGTTATGCTGATGGGCGGGATGTAAATTGCCAACAGCCACTCCAGAGAAGTGTATGGTGATTCCTGAAACATCTAAAAAACAAAGCAACAGAGCCTAGGGCACTTCCACTTATGGTCCTATAGTTTAGGGAAATTAAAATCAAAAAGGCACAGCCACCCCAAAGTTTGGGACGGCTCTGTTTACAAGAACTTCATTTACGGTACAAGTTCAATATCACAGAAAGTGAAAAATGGATAAAGAAGTTGTGGTACTTACGTACAATTCAATATCACTCAGCAATGAAATCTATGTCATCAGGCCCGTAGCAGCATAATGAGTGGATTCAGGTATGATGATTCTAACTGAAATAAGTCACACAGAAAAAGAAACATCATAAGATATCACTAATACACGGAATGTAAACTTGGCTACACAGGAACTGGATTACAAAACAGAACAGGGTCTCAAATTTAGAAAACCAACTTATGCTTGCTTAAGGGGAAAGGTGAGTTGGGGTGCTGCATAAAACCAGAGATTTAAATGAGCACAGATAAAGTTCCTTAAGCCAAATATAGAATAGACAAGAACTACTTGCTCAACGAAATGGACTCAACACCGCATATTAAACGCCTAAGAATGTACCTGACTAGTAAGTATCTTAAAACCTATGGATTGCTATGTCTCTGAAAGAAAATCAAGCGTGTGTACAGGGACATAAACGCAGCAGTGATAGGATTGGAGAAGTTCGGTAAGCAAATGAAGACCCTTTGAAGTCATATTGCATGGTACCCATTCCACGGGTCTCAACTCTCCAGGTTTAAGGGATTCTTCCTTCAGCTAAAACATGCACGTGGAACCCAGAGTATGATCAACCGTGTGATCGGGAGACGTGTTCCAATATGTCTCAGTTCTCGTCCCCTGGTACTCGGGTGCAACATTCCAGACGCTTTACTAACACTCTCCCGACTTGGAGAGTCAGTGCCTTTAACGTCCTGTTTGGCCCATTTGCAATTTCTGAGGAAGATGAACAGGAATAGGGAGAACCAATGAGATTCTAGGTGGAGGTGTCTGGACGCGCAAATTTAACTCTCATTTCCCACCAGGAAGAGGAATTAACCAAAGGCTCAGCGTGCCGTGCCGGAACCAGATTAGGGCCTGAAGCAATCCTGCGGTGTTGCGGCCAGCTCACAAGAAAGCGAGTTGAAGAAAGGAGCTCAGGGGCACTGTAATTCACAAACCTGCAGAGTTATAAATGACAGCTATCGTCCAAAAATATACTGAAGTAAGGCTGCCAAGAGGACTTGAAAGCGGGGCAGAATTGCAGGAAACCGATTTCAGGAGGTAGACTGGAATTGCATTTAAAGCATAGGAAAAGAGGCAGAACGTCCACAATGATGCACTTGGCCAAAAAGGGCGTATGCGTTTTTTCCTGAATATATTCAGGAAAAAACGCATACGCACATTTTGGCCAACCAAGCAAGCTTGCAAAGGAAATCTGCACTACAATGAAGTCTCACTTCCCCCCGGTCAAAAGGGCCATCTGAAAAAAGTGTAAAATCCAGAAAGGCAGGACAGGCCATGGAGAACTGGGAGCCTTGTTATGCTGATGGGCGGGATGTAAATTGCCAACAGCCACTTGGGAGAAGTGTATGGTGTTTCCTGAAACATCTAAAAAACAAAGCCACAGAGCCTAGGGCACTTCCACTTATGGTCCTATAGCTTAGGGAAATTAAAATCAAAAAGACACAGCCACCCCAATATTTGGGGCGGCTCTGTTTACAAGAACCCTGTTTATGGTACAAGTTCAATATCGCAGAAATTGAAAAATGAATAAAGAAGTTTTGGTACTTACGTACAATGCAATATCACTCAGCAATGAAATCTATGTCATCAGGCCCCTAGCAGCATAATGAGTGGATTCAGGTATGATGATTCTAACTGAAATAAGTCACACAGAAAAAGAAACATCATAAGATATCACTAATACACGGAATGTAAACTTGGCTACACAGGAACTGGATTACAAAACAGAACAGGGTCTCAAATTTAGAAAACCTACTTATGCTTGCTTAAGGGGAAAGGTGAGTTGGGGTGCTGCATAAAACCTGAGATTGAAATGAGCACAGATAAAGTTCCTTAAGCCAAATAAGGAATAGACAAGAGCTACTCCTTGCTCAACGAAATGGACTCAACACCCCATATTAAACGCCTAAGAATGTACCTGACTAGTAAGTATCTTAAAACCTATGGATTGCTATGTCTCTGAAAGAAAATCAAGCATGTGTACAGGGGCATAAACGCAGCAGTGATAGGATTGGAGAGGTTCGGTGAGCAAATGAAGACCCTTTGAAGTCATATTGCATGGTACCCATTCCACGGGTCTCAACTCTCCAGGTTTAAGGGATTCTTCCTTCAGCTAAAACATGCACGTGGAACCCAGAGTATGATCAACCGTGTGATCGGGAGACGTGTTCCAATATGTCTCAGTTCTCGTCCCCTGGTACTCGGGTGCAACATTCCAGACGCTTTACTAACACTCTCCCGACTTGGAGAGTCAGTGCCTTTAACCTCCTGTTTGGCCCAGTTTGCAATTTCTGCGGAAGATGAACAGGAATAGGGAGAACCAATGAGAGACTAGGTGGAGGTGTCTGGACGGGCAAATTTAACTCTCATTTCCCACCAGGAAGAGGAATTAACCAAAGGCTCAGCGTGCCGTGCCGGAACCAGATTAGGGCCTGAAGCAATCCTGCGGTGTTGCGGCCAGCTCACAAGAAAGCGAGTTGAAGAAAGGAGCTCAGGGGCACTGTAATTCACAAACCTGCAGAGTTATAAATGACAGCTATCGTCCAAAAATATACTGAAGTAAGGCTGCCAAGAGGACTTGAAAGCGGGGCAGAATTGCAGGAAACCGATTTCAAGAGGTAGACTGGAATTGCATTTAAAGCATAGGAAAAGAGGCAGAACGTCCACAATGATGCACTTGGCCAAAAAGGGCGTATGCGTTTTTTCCTGAATATATTCAGGAAAAAACGCATACGCCCTTTTTGGCCAACCAAGCAAGCTTGCAAAGGAAATCTGCACTACAATGAAGTCTCACTTCCCCCCGGTCAAAAGGGCCACCTGAAAAAAGTGTAAAATCCAGAAAGGCAGGACAGGCCATGGAGAACTGGGAGCCTTGTTATGCTGATGGGCGGGATGTAAATTGCCAACAGCCACTCAAGAGAAGTGTATGGTGATTCCTGAAACATCTAAAAAACAAAGCAACAGAGCATAGGGCACTTCCACTTATGGTCCTATAGTTTAGGGAAATTAAAATCAAAAAGACACAGCCACCCCAAAGTTTGGGACGGCTCTGTTTACAAGAACCTCGTTTACGGTACAAGTTCAATATCGCAGGAAGTGAAAAATGGATAAAGAAGTTGTGGTACTTACGTACAATTCAATATCACTCAGCAATGAAATCTATGTCATCAGGCCCATAGCAGTATAATGAGTGGATTCAGGTATGATGATTCTAACTGAAATAAGTCACACAGAAAAAGAAACATCATAAGATATCACTAATACACGGGATGTAAACTTGGCTACACAGGAACTGGATTACAAAACAGAACAGGGTCTCAAATTTAGAAAACCAACTTATGCTTGCTTAAGAGGAAAGGTGAGTTGGGGTGCTGCATAAAACCAGAGATTTAAATGAGCACAGATAAAGTTCCTTAAGCCAAATATAGAATAGACAAGAACTACTCCTTGCTCAACGAAATGGACTCAACACCGCATATTAAACGCCTAAGAATGTACCTGACTAGTAAGTATCTTAAAACCTATGGATTGCTATGTCTCTGAAAGAAAATCAAGCGTGTGTACAGGGACATAAACGCAGCAGTGATAGGATTGGAGAAGTTCGGTAAGCAAATGAAGACCCTTTGAAGTCATATTGCATGGTACCCATTCCACGGGTCTCAACTCTCCAGGTTTAAGGGATTCTTCCTTCAGCTAAAACATGCACGTGGAACCCAGAGTATGATCAACCGTGTGATCGGGAGACGTGTTCCAATATGTCTCAGTTCTCGTCCCCTGGTACTCGGGTGCAACATTCCAGACGCTTTAATAACACTCTCCCGACTTGGAGAGTCAGTGCCTTTAACCTCCTGTTTGGCCCATTTGCAATTTCTGAGGAAGATGAACAGGAATAGGGAGAACCAATGAGATTCTAGGTGGAGGTGTCTGGACGGGCAAATTTAACTCTCATTTCCCACCAGGAAGAGGAATTAACCAAAGGCTCAGCGTGCCGTGCCGGAACCAGATTAGGGCCTGAAGCAATCCTGCGGTGTTGCGGCCAGCTCAAAAGAAAGCGAGTTGAAGAAAGGAGCTCAGGGGCACTGTAATCACAAACCTGCAGAGTTATAAATGACAGCTATCGTCCAAAAATATACTGAAGTAAGGCTGCCAAGAGGACTTGAAAGCGGGGCAGAATTGCAGGAAACCGATTTCAGGAGGTAGACTGGAATTGCATTTAAAGCATAGGAAAAGAGGCAGAACGTCCACAATGATGCACTTGGCCAAAAAGGGCGTATGCGTTTTTTCCTGAATATATTCAGGAAAAAACGCATACGCACTTTTTGGCCAACCAAGCAAGCTTGCAAAGGAAATCTGCACTACAATGAAGTCTCACTTCCCCCCGGTCAAAAGGGCCATCTGAAAAAAGTGTAAAATCCAGAAAGGCAGGACAGGCCATGGAGAACTGGGAGCCTTGTTATGCTGATGGGCGGGATGTAAATTGCCAACAGCCACTTGGGAGAAGTGTATGGTGTTTCCTGAAACATCGAAAAAACAAAGCTACAGAGCCTAGGGCACTTCCACTTATGGTCCTATAGCTTAGGGAAATTAAAATCAAAAAGACACAGCCACCCCAAAATTTGGGACGGCTCTGTTTACAAGAACCCCGTTTATGGTACAAGTTCAATATCGCAGAAGTTGAAAAATGAATAAAGAAGTTGTGGTACTTACGTACAATGCAATATCACTCAGCAATGAAATCTATGTCATCAGGCCCGTAGCAGCATAATGAGTGGATTCAGGTATGATGATTCTAACTGAAATAAGTCACACAGAAAAAGAAATATCATAAGATATCACTAATACATGGAATGTAAACTTGGCTATACAGGAACTGGATTACAAAACAGAACAGGGTCTCAAATTTAGAAAACCAACTTATGCTTGCTTAAGGGGAAAGGTGAGTTGGGGTGCTGCATAAAACCAGAGATTGAAATGAGCACAGATAAAGTTCCTTAAGCCAAATATGGAATAGACAAGAACTACTCCTTGCTCAACGAAATGGACTCAACACCCCATATTAAACGCCTAAGAATGTACCTGACTAGTAAGTATCTTAAAACCTATGGATTGCTATGTCTCTGAAAGAAAATCAAGCGTGTGTACAGGGGCATAAAAGCAGCAGTGATAGGATTGGAGAGGTTCGGTGAGCAAATGAAGACCCTTTGAAGTCATATTGCATGGTACCCATTCCACGGGTCTCAACTCTCCAGGTTTAAGGGATTCTTCCTTCAGCTAAAACATGCACGTGGAACCCAGAGTATGATCAACCGTGTGATCGGGAGACGTGTTCCAATATGTCTCAGTTCTCGTCCCCTGGTACTCGGGTGCAACATTCCAGACCCTTTAATAACACTCTCCCGACTTGGAGAGTCAGTGCCTTTAACCACCTGTTTGGCCCAGTTTGCAATTTCTGCGGAAGATGAACAGGAATAGGGAGAACCAAAGAGAGACTAGCTGGAGGTGTCTGGACGCGCAAAATTTAACTCTCATATCCCACCAGGAAGAGGAATTAACCAAAGGCTCAGCGTGCCGTGCCGGAACCAGATTAGGGCCTGAAGCAATCCTGCGGTGTTGCGGCCAGCTCACAAGAAAGCGAGTTGAAGAAAGGAGCTCAGGGGCACTGTAATTCACAAACCTGCAGAGTTATAAATGACAGCTATCGTCCAAAAATATACTGAAGTAAGGCTGCCAAGAGGACTTGAAAGCGGGGCAGAATTGCAGGAAACCGATTTCAGGAGGTAGACTGGAATTGCATTTAAAGCATAGGAAAAGAGGCAGAACGTCCACAATGATGCACTTGGCCAAAAAGGACGTATGCGTTTTTTCCTGAATATATTCAGGAAAAAACGCATACGCCCTTTTTGGCCAACCAAGCAAGCTTGCAAAGGAAATCTGCACTACAATGAAGTCTCACTTCCCCCCGGTCAAAAGGGCCACCTGAAAAAAGTGTAAAATCCAGAAAGGCAGGACAGGCCATGGAGAACTGGGAGCCTTGTTATGCTGATGGGCGGGATGTAAATTGCCAACAGCCACTCCAGAGAAGTGTATGGTGATTCCTGAAACATCTAAAAAACAAAGCAACAGAGCCTAGGGCACTTCCACTTATGGTCCTATAGTTTAGGGAAATTAAAATCAAAAAGACACAGCCACCCCAAAGTTTGGGACGGCTCTGTTTACAAGAACTTCATTTACGGTACAAGTTCAATATCACAGAAAGTGAAAAATGGATAAAGAAGTTGTGGTACTTACGTACAATTCAATATCACTCAGCAATGAAATCTATGTCATCAGGCCCGTAGCAGCATAATGAGTGGATTCAGGTATGATGATTCTAACTGAAATAAGTCACACAGAAAAAGAAACATCATAAGATATCACTAATACACGGAATGTAAACTTGGCTACACAGGAACTGGATTACAAAACAGAACAGGGTCTCAAATTTAGAAAACCTACTTATGCTTGCTTAAGGGGAAAGGTGAGTTGGGGTGCTGCCTTAAACCTGAGATTGAAATGAGCACAGATAAAGTTCCTTAAGCCAAATAAGGAATAGACAAGAGCTACTCCTTGCTCAACGAAATGGACTCAACACCCCATATTAAACGCCTAAGAATGTACCTGACTAGTAAGTATCTTAAAACCTATGGATTGCTATGTCTCTGAAAGAAAATCAAGCGTGTGTACAGGGGCATAAACGCAGCAGTGATAGGATTGGAGAGGTTCGGTGAGCAAATGAAGACCCTTTGAAGTCATATTGCATGGTACCCATTCCACGGGTCTCAACTCTCCAGGTTTAAGGGATTCTTCCTTCAGCTAAAACATGCACGTGGAACCCAGAGTATGATCAACCGTGTGATCGGGAGACGTGTTCCAATATGTCTCAGTTCTCGTCCCCTGGTACTCGGGTGCAACATTCCAGACGCTTTAATAACACTCTCCCGACTTGGAGAGTCAGTGCCTTTAACCACCTGTTTGGCCCAGTTTGCAATTTCTGCGGAAGATGAACAGGAATAGGGAGAACCGAAGAGAGACTAGCTGGAGGTGTCTGGACGCGCAAAATTTAACTCTCATATCCCACCAGGAAGAGGAATTAACCAAAGGCTCAGCGTGCCGTGCCGGAACCAGATTAGGGCCTGAAGCAATCCTGCGGTGTTGCGGCCAGCTCACAAGAAAGCGAGTTGAAGAAAGGAGCTCAGGGGCACTGTAATTCACAAACCTGCAGAGTTATAAATGACAGCTATCGTCCAAAAATATACTGAAGTAAGGCTGCCAAGAGGACTTGAAAGCGGGGCAGAATTGCAGGAAACCGATTTCAGCAGGTAGACCGGAATTGCATTTAAAGCATAGGAAAAGAGGCAGAACGTCCACAATGATGCACTTGGCCAAAAAGGGCGTATGCGTTTTTTCCTGAATATATTCAGGAAAAAACGCATACGCCCTTTTTGGCCAACCAAGCAAGCTTGCAAAGGAAATCTGCACTACAATGAAGTCTCACTTACCCCCGGTCAAAAGGGCCATCTGAAAAAAGTGTAAAATCCAGAAAGGCAGGACAGGCCATGGAGAACTGGGAGCCTTGTTATGCTGATGGGCGGGATGTAAATTGCCAACAGCCACTCCAGAGAAGTGTATGGTGATTCCTGAAACATCTAAAAAACAAAGCAACAGAGCCTAGGGCACTTCCACTTATGGTCCTATAGTTTAGGGAAATTAAAATCAAAAAGGCACAGCCACCCCAAAGTTTGGGACGGCTCTGTTTACAAGAACTTCATTTACGGTACAAGTTCAATATCACAGAAAGTGAAAAATGGATAAAGAAGTTGTGGTACTTACGTACAATTCAATATCACTCAGCAATGAAATCTATGTCATCAGGCCCGTAGCAGCATAATGAGTGGATTCAGGTATGATGATTCTAACTGAAATAAGTCACACAGAAAAAGAAACATCATAAGATATCACTAATACACGGAATGTAAACTTGGCTACACAGGAACTGGATTACAAAACAGAACAGGGTCTCAAATTTAGAAAACCAACTTATGCTTGCTTAAGGGGAAAGGTGAGTTGGGGTGCTGCATAAAACCAGAGATTTAAATGAGCACAGATAAAGTTCCTTAAGCCAAATATAGAATAGACAAGAACTACTTGCTCAACGAAATGGACTCAACACCGCATATTAAACGCCTAAGAATGTACCTGACTAGTAAGTATCTTAAAACCTATGGATTGCTATGTCTCTGAAAGAAAATCAAGCGTGTGTACAGGGACATAAACGCAGCAGTGATAGGATTGGAGAAGTTCGGTAAGCAAATGAAGACCCTTTGAAGTCATATTGCATGGTACCCATTCCACGGGTCTCAACTCTCCAGGTTTAAGGGATTCTTCCTTCAGCTAAAACATGCACGTGGAACCCAGAGTATGATCAACCGTGTGATCGGGAGACGTGTTCCAATATGTCTCAGTTCTCGTCCCCTGGTACTCGGGTGCAACATTCCAGACGCTTTACTAACACTCTCCCGACTTGGAGAGTCAGTGCCTTTAACGTCCTGTTTGGCCCATTTGCAATTTCTGAGGAAGATGAACAGGAATAGGGAGAACCAATGAGATTCTAGGTGGAGGTGTCTGGACGCGCAAATTTAACTCTCATTTCCCACCAGGAAGAGGAATTAACCAAAGGCTCAGCGTGCCGTGCCGGAACCAGATTAGGGCCTGAAGCAATCCTGCGGTGTTGCGGCCAGCTCACAAGAAAGCGAGTTGAAGAAAGGAGCTCAGGGGCACTGTAATTCACAAACCTGCAGAGTTATAAATGACAGCTATCGTCCAAAAATATACTGAAGTAAGGCTGCCAAGAGGACTTGAAAGCGGGGCAGAATTGCAGGAAACCGATTTCAGGAGGTAGACTGGAATTGCATTTAAAGCATAGGAAAAGAGGCAGAACGTCCACAATGATGCACTTGGCCAAAAAGGGCGTATGCGTTTTTTCCTGAATATATTCAGGAAAAAACGCATACGCACATTTTGGCCAACCAAGCAAGCTTGCAAAGGAAATCTGCACTACAATGAAGTCTCACTTCCCCCCGGTCAAAAGGGCCATCTGAAAAAAGTGTAAAATCCAGAAAGGCAGGACAGGCCATGGAGAACTGGGAGCCTTGTTATGCTGATGGGCGGGATGTAAATTGCCAACAGCCACTTGGGAGAAGTGTATGGTGTTTCCTGAAACATCTAAAAAACAAAGCCACAGAGCCTAGGGCACTTCCACTTATGGTCCTATAGCTTAGGGAAATTAAAATCAAAAAGACACAGCCACCCCAATATTTGGGGCGGCTCTGTTTACAAGAACCCTGTTTATGGTACAAGTTCAATATCGCAGAAATTGAAAAATGAATAAAGAAGTTTTGGTACTTACGTACAATGCAATATCACTCAGCAATGAAATCTATGTCATCAGGCCCCTAGCAGCATAATGAGTGGATTCAGGTATGATGATTCTAACTGAAATAAGTCACACAGAAAAAGAAACATCATAAGATATCACTAATACACGGAATGTAAACTTGGCTACACAGGAACTGGATTACAAAACAGAACAGGGTCTCAAATTTAGAAAACCTACTTATGCTTGCTTAAGGGGAAAGGTGAGTTGGGGTGCTGCATAAAACCTGAGATTGAAATGAGCACAGATAAAGTTCCTTAAGCCAAATAAGGAATAGACAAGAGCTACTCCTTGCTCAACGAAATGGACTCAACACCCCATATTAAACGCCTAAGAATGTACCTGACTAGTAAGTATCTTAAAACCTATGGATTGCTATGTCTCTGAAAGAAAATCAAGCATGTGTACAGGGGCATAAACGCAGCAGTGATAGGATTGGAGAGGTTCGGTGAGCAAATGAAGACCCTTTGAAGTCATATTGCATGGTACCCATTCCACGGGTCTCAACTCTCCAGGTTTAAGGGATTCTTCCTTCAGCTAAAACATGCACGTGGAACCCAGAGTATGATCAACCGTGTGATCGGGAGACGTGTTCCAATATGTCTCAGTTCTCGTCCCCTGGTACTCGGGTGCAACATTCCAGACGCTTTACTAACACTCTCCCGACTTGGAGAGTCAGTGCCTTTAACCTCCTGTTTGGCCCAGTTTGCAATTTCTGCGGAAGATGAACAGGAATAGGGAGAACCAATGAGAGACTAGGTGGAGGTGTCTGGACGGGCAAATTTAACTCTCATTTCCCACCAGGAAGAGGAATTAACCAAAGGCTCAGCGTGCCGTGCCGGAACCAGATTAGGGCCTGAAGCAATCCTGCGGTGTTGCGGCCAGCTCACAAGAAAGCGAGTTGAAGAAAGGAGCTCAGGGGCACTGTAATTCACAAACCTGCAGAGTTATAAATGACAGCTATCGTCCAAAAATATACTGAAGTAAGGCTGCCAAGAGGACTTGAAAGCGGGGCAGAATTGCAGGAAACCGATTTCAAGAGGTAGACTGGAATTGCATTTAAAGCATAGGAAAAGAGGCAGAACGTCCACAATGATGCACTTGGCCAAAAAGGGCGTATGCGTTTTTTCCTGAATATATTCAGGAAAAAACGCATACGCCCTTTTTGGCCAACCAAGCAAGCTTGCAAAGGAAATCTGCACTACAATGAAGTCTCACTTCCCCCCGGTCAAAAGGGCCACCTGAAAAAAGTGTAAAATCCAGAAAGGCAGGACAGGCCATGGAGAACTGGGAGCCTTGTTATGCTGATGGGCGGGATGTAAATTGCCAACAGCCACTCAAGAGAAGTGTATGGTGATTCCTGAAACATCTAAAAAACAAAGCAACAGAGCATAGGGCACTTCCACTTATGGTCCTATAGTTTAGGGAAATTGAAATCAAAAAGACACAGCCACCCCAAAGTTTGGGACGGCTCTGTTTACAAGAACCTCGTTTACGGTACAAGTTCAATATCGCAGGAAGTGAAAAATGGATAAAGAAGTTGTGGTACTTACGTACAATTCAATATCACTCAGCAATGAAATCTATGTCATCAGGCCCATAGCAGTATAATGAGTGGATTCAGGTATGATGATTCTAACTGAAATAAGTCACACAGAAAAAGAAACATCATAAGATATCACTAATACACGGGATGTAAACTTGGCTACACAGGAACTGGATTACAAAACAGAACAGGGTCTCAAATTTAGAAAACCAACTTATGCTTGCTTAAGAGGAAAGGTGAGTTGGGGTGCTGCATAAAACCAGAGATTTAAATGAGCACAGATAAAGTTCCTTAAGCCAAATATAGAATAGACAAGAACTACTCCTTGCTCAACGAAATGGACTCAACACCGCATATTAAACGCCTAAGAATGTACCTGACTAGTAAGTATCTTAAAACCTATGGATTGCTATGTCTCTGAAAGAAAATCAAGCGTGTGTACAGGGACATAAACGCAGCAGTGATAGGATTGGAGAAGTTCGGTAAGCAAATGAAGACCCTTTGAAGTCATATTGCATGGTACCCATTCCACGGGTCTCAACTCTCCAGGTTTAAGGGATTCTTCCTTCAGCTAAAACATGCACGTGGAACCCAGAGTATGATCAACCGTGTGATCGGGAGACGTGTTCCAATATGTCTCAGTTCTCGTCCCCTGGTACTCGGGTGCAACATTCCAGACGCTTTACTAACACTCTCCCGACTTGGAGAGTCAGTGCCTTTAACGTCCTGTTTGGCCCATTTGCAATTTCTGAGGAAGATGAACAGGAATAGGGAGAACCAATGAGATTCTAGGTGGAGGTGTCTGGACGCGCAAATTTAACTCTCATTTCCCACCAGGAAGAGGAATTAACCAAAGGCTCAGCGTGCCGTGCCGGAACCAGATTAGGGCCTGAAGCAATCCTGCGGTGTTGCGGCCAGCTCACAAGAAAGCGAGTTGAAGAAAGGAGCTCAGGGGCACTGTAATTCACAAACCTGCAGAGTTATATGAGACAGCTATCGTCCAAAAATATACTGAAGTAAGGCTGCCAAGAGGACTTGAAAGCGGGGCAGAATTGCAGGAAACCGATTTCAGGAGGTAGACTGGAACTGCATTTAAAGCATAGGAAAAGAGGCAGAACGTCCACAATGATGCACTTGGCCAAAAAGGGCGTATGCGTTTTTTCCTGAATATATTCAGGAAAAAACGCATACGCCCTTTTTGGCCAACCAAGCAAGCTTGCAAAGGAAATCTGCACTACAATGAAGTCTCACTTCCCACCGGTCAAAAGGGCCATCTGAAAAAAGTGTAAAATCCAGAAAGGCAGGACAGGCCATGGAGAACTGGGAGCCTTGTTATGCTGATGGGCGGGATGTAAATTGCCAAGAGCCACTCCGGAGAGGTGTATGGTGTTTCCTGAAACATCTAAAAAACAAAGCAACAGAGCCTAGGGCACTTCCACTTATGGTCCTATAGCTTAGGGAAATTAAAATCAAAAAGACACAGCCACCCCAAAGTTTGGGACGGCTCTGTTTACAAGAACCTCGTTTACGGTACAAGTTCAATATCGCAGAAAGTGAAAAATGGATAAAGAAGTTGTGGTACTTACGTACAATGCAATATCACTCAGCAATGAAATCTATGTCATCAGGCCCGTAGCAGCATAATGAGTGGATTCAGGTATGATGATTCTAACTGAAATAAGTCACACAGAAAAAGAAACATCATAAGATATCACTAATACACGGGATGTAAACTTGGCTACACAGGAACTGGATTACAAAACAGAACAGGGTCTCAAATTTAGAAAACCAACTTATGCTTGCTTAAGGGGAAAGGTGAGTTGGGGTGCTGCATCAAACCAGAGATTGAAATGAGCACAGATAAAGTTCCTTAAGCCAAATATGGAATAGACAAGAACTACTCCTTGCTCATCGAAATGGACTCAACACCCCATATTAAACGCCTAAGAATGTACCTGACTAGTAAGTATCTTAAAACCTATGGATTGCTATGTGTCTGAAAGAAAATCAAGCGTGTGTACAGGGGCATAAACGTAGCAGTGATAGGATTGGAGAGGTTTGGTGAGCAAATGAAGACCCTTTGAAGTCATATTGCATGGTACCCATTCCACGGGACTCAACTCTCCAGGTTTAAGGGATTCTGCCTTCAGGTAAAACATGCACGTGGAACCCAGAGTATGATCAACCGTGTGGTCGGGAGACATGTTCCAATATGTCTCAGTTCTCGTCCCCTGGTACTCGGGTGCAACATTCCAGACGCTTTACTAACACTCTCCCGACGTGGAGAGTCAGTGCCTTTAACCTCCTGTTTGGCCCATTTGCAATTTCTGAGGAAGATGAACAGGAATAGGGAGAACCAATGAGAGACTAGCTGGAGGTGTCTGGACGGGCAAATTTAACTCTCATTTCCCACCAGAAAGAGGAATTAACCAAAGGCTCAGCGAGCCGTGCCGGAACCAGATTAGGGCCTGAAGCAATCCTGCGGTGTTGCGGCCAGCTCACAAGAAAGCGAGTTGAAGAAAGGAGCTCAGGGGCACTGTAATTCACAAACCTGCAGAGTTATAAATGACAGCTATCGTCCAAAAATATACTGAAGTAAGGCTGCCAAGAGGACTTGAAAGCGGGGCAGAATTGCAGGAAACCGATTTCAGGAGGTAGACTGGAATTGCATTTAAAGCATAGGAAAAGAGGCAGAACGTCCACAATGATGCACTTGGCCAAAAAGGGCGTATGCGTTTTTTCCTGGGAGAAAACGCATAGGCACTTTTTGGCCAACCAAGCAAGCTTGCAAAGGAAATCTGCACTACAATGAAGTCTCACTTCCCCCCGGTCAAAAGGGCCATCTGAAAAAAGTGTAAAATCCAGAAAGGCAGGACAGGCCATGGAGAACTGGGAGCCTTGTTATGCTGATGGGCGGGATGTAAATTGCCAACAGCCACTCCAGAGAAGTGTATGGTGATTCCTGAAACATCTAAAAAACAAAGCAACAGAGCCTAGGGCACTTCCACTTATGGTCCTATAGTTTAGGGAAATTAAAATCAAAAAGGCACAGCCACCCCAAAGTTTGGGACGGCTCTGTTTACAAGAACTTCATTTACGGTACAAGTTCAATATCACAGAAAGTGAAAAATGGATAAAGAAGTTGTGGTACTTACGTACAATTCAATATCACACAGCAATGAAATCTATGTCATCAGGCCCGTAGCAGCATAATGAGTGGATTCAGGTATGATGATTCTAACTGAAATAAGTCACACAGAAAAAGAAACATCATAAGATATCACTAATACACGGAATGTAAACTTGGCTACACAGGAACTGGATTACAAAACAGAACAGGGTCTCAAATTTAGAAAACCAACTTATGCTTGCTTAAGGGGAAAGGTGAGTTGGGGTGCTGCATAAAACCAGAGATTTAAATGAGCACAGATAAAGTTCCTTAAACCAAATATAGAATAGACAAGAACTACTCCTTGCTCAACGAAATGGACTCAACACCGCATATTAAACGCCTAAGAATGTACCTGACTAGTAAGTATCTTAAAACCTATGGATTGCTATGTCTCTGAAAGAAAATCAAGCGTGTGTACAGGGACATAAACGCAGCAGTGATAGGATTGGAGAAGTTCGGTAAGCAAATGAAGACCCTTTGAAGTCATATTGCATGGTACCCATTCCACGGGTCTCAACTCTCCAGGTTTAAGGGATTCTTCCTTCAGCTAAAACATGCACGTGGAACCCAGAGTATGATCAACCGTGTGATCGGGAGACGTGTTCCAATATGTCTCAGTTCTCGTCCCCTGGTACTCGGGTGCAACATTCCAGACGCTTTACTAACACTCTCCCGACTTGGAGAGTCAGTGCCTTTAACGTCCTGTTTGGCCCATTTGCAATTTCTGAGGAAGATGAACAGGAATAGGGAGAACCAATGAGATTCTAGGTGGAGGTGTCTGGACGCGCAAATTTAACTCTCATTTCCCACCAGGAAGAGGAATTAACCAAAGGCTCAGCGTGCCGTGCCGGAACCAGATTAGGGCCTGAAGCAATCCTGCGGTGTTGCGGCCAGCTCACAAGAAAGCGAGTTGAAGAAAGGAGCTCAGGGGCACTGTAATTCACAAACCTGCAGAGTTATATGAGACAGCTATCGTCCAAAAATATACTGAAGTAAGGCTGCCAAGAGGACTTGAAAGCGGGGCAGAATTGCAGGAAACCGATTTCAGGAGGTAGACTGGAATTGCATTTAAAGCATAGGAAAAGAGGCAGAACGTCCACAATGATGCACTTGGCCAAAAAGGGCGTATGCGTTTTTTCCTGGGAAAAAACGCATACGCACATTTTGGCCAACCAAGCAAGCTTGCAAAGGAAATCTGCACTACAATGAAGTCTCACTTCCCCCCGGTCAAAAGGGCCATCTGAAAAAAGTGTAAAATCCAGAAAGGCAGGACAGGCCATGGAGAACTGGGAGCCTTGTTATGCTGATGGGCGGGATGTAAATTGCCAACAGCCACTTGGGAGAAGTGTATGGTGTTTCCTGAAACATCTAAAAAACAAAGCCACAGAGCCTAGGGCACTTCCACTTATGGTCCTATAGCTTAGGGAATTTAAAATCAAAAAGACACAGCCACCCCAATATTTGGGGCGGCTCTGTTTACAAGAACCCCGTTTATGGTACAAGTTCAATATCGCAGAAATTGAAAAATGAATAAAGAAGTTTTGGTACTTACGTACAATGCAATATCACTCAGCAATGAAATCTATGTCATCAGGCCCCTAGCAGCATAATGAGTGAATTCAGGTATGATGATTCTAACTGAAATAAGTCACACAGAAAAAGAAACATCATAAGATATCACTAATACACGGAATGTAAACTTGGCTACACAGGAACTGGATGACAAAACAGAACAGGGTCTCAAATTTAGAAAACCTACTTATGCTTGCTTAAGGGGAAAGGTGAGTTGGGGTGCTGCATAAAACCTGAGATTGAAATGAGCACAGATAAAGTTCCTTAAGCCAAATAAGGAATAGACAAGAGCTACTCCTTGCTCAACGAAATGGACTCAACACCCCATATTAAACGCCTAAGAATGTACCTGACTAGTAAGTATCTTAAAACCTATGGATTGCTATGTCTCTGAAAGAAAATCAAGCATGTGTACAGGGGCATAAACGCAGCAGTGATAGGATTGGAGAGGTTCGGTGAGCAAATGAAGACCCTTTGAAGTCATATTGCATGGTACCCATTCCACGGGTCTCAACTCTCCAGGTTTAAGGGATTCTTCCTTCAGCTAAAACATGCACGTGGAACCCAGAGTATGATCAACCATGTGATCGGGAGACGTGTTCCAATATGTCTCAGTTCTCGTCCCCTGGTACTCGGGTGCAACATTCCAGACGCTTTACTAACACTCTCCCGACTTGGAGAGTCAGTGCCTTTAACCTCCTGTTTGGCCCAGTTTGCAATTTCTGCGGAAGATGAACAGGAATAGGGAGAACCAATGAGAGACTAGGTGGAGGTGTCTGGACGGGCAAATTTAACTCTCATTTCCCACCAGGAAGAGGAATTAACCAAAGGCTCAGCGTGCCGTGCCGGAACCAGATTAGGGCCTGAAGCAATCCTGCGGTGTTGCGGCCAGCTCACAAGAAAGCGAGTTGAAGAAAGGAGCTCAGGGGCACTGTAATTCACAAACCTGCAGAGTTATAAATGACAGCTATCGTCCAAAAATATACTGAAGTAAGGCTGCCAAGAGGACTTGAAAGCGGGGCAGAATTGCAGGAAACCGATTTCAGGAGGTAGACTGGAATTGCATTTAAAGCATAGGAAAAGAGGCAGAACGTCCACAATGATGCACTTGGCCAAAAAGGGCGTATGCGTTTTTTCCTGAATATATTCAGGAAAAAACGCATACGCCCTTTTTGGCCAACCAAGCAAGCTTGCAAAGGAAATCTGCACTACAATGAAGTCTCACTTCCCCCCGGTCAAAAGGGCCACCTGAAAAAAGTGTAAAATCCAGAAAGGCAGGACAGGCCATGGAGAACTGGGAGCCTTGTTATGCTGATGGGCGGGATGTAAATTGCCAACAGCCACTCAAGAGAAGTGTATGGTGATTCCTGAAACATCTAAAAAACAAAGCAACAGAGCCTAGGGCACTTCCACTTATGGTCCTATAGTTTAGGGAAATTAAAATAAAAAAGACACAGCCACCCCAAAGTTTGGGACGGCTCTGTTTACAAGAACTTCATTTACGGTACAAGTTCAATATCACAGAAAGTGAAAAATGGATAAAGAAGTTGTGGTACTTACGTACAATTCAATATCACTCAGCAATGAAATCTATGTCATCAGGCCCGTAGCAGCATAATGAGTGGATTCAGGTATGATGATTCTAACTGAAATAAGTCACACAGAAAAAGAAACATCATAAGATATCACTAATACACGGAATGTAAACTTGGCTACACAGGAACTGGATTACAAAACAGAACAGGGTCTCAAATTTAGAAAACCTACTTATGCTTGCTTAAGGGGAAAGGTGAGTTGGGGTGCTGCATAAAACCAGAGATTGAAATGAGCACAGATAAAGTTCCTTAAGCCAAATAAGGAATAGACAAGAGCTACTCCTTGCTCAACGAAATGGACTCAACACCCCATATTAAACGCCTAAGAATGTACCTGACTAGTAAGTATCTTAAAACCTATGGATTGCTATGTCTCTGAAAGAAAATCAAGCGTGTGTACAGGGGCATAAACGCAGCAGTGATAGGATTGGAGAGGTTCGGTGAGCAAATGAAGACCCTTTGAAGTCATATTGCATGGTACCCATTCCACGGGTCTCAACTCTCCAGGTTTAAGGGATTCTTCCTTCAGCTAAAACATGCACGTGGAACCCAGAGTATGATCAACCGTGTGATCGGGAGACGTGTTCCAATATGTCTCAGTTCTCGTCCCCTGGTACTCGGGTGCAACATTCCACACGCTTTACTAACACTCTCCCGACTTGGAGAGTCAGTGCCTTTAACCTCCTGTTTGGCCCAGTTTGCAATTTCTGCGGAAGATGAACAGGAATAGGGAGAACCAATGAGAGACTAGGTGGAGGTGTCTGGACGGGCAAATTTAACTCTCATTTCCCACCAGGAAGAGGAATTAACCAAAGGCTCAGCGTGCCGTGCCGGAACCAGATTAGGGCCTGAAGCAATCCTGCAGTGTTCCGGCCAGCTCCCATGAAAGCGAGTTGAAAAAAGGAGCTCAGGGGCACTGTAATTCACAAACCTGCAGAGTTATAAATGACAGCTATCGTCCAAAAATATACTGAAGTAAGGCTGCCAAGAGGACTTGAAAGCGGGGCAGAATTGCAGGAAACCGATTTCAGCAGGTAGACCGGAATTGCATTTAAAGCATAGGAAAAGAGGCAGAACGTCCACAATGATGCACTTGGCCAAAAAGGGCGTATGCGTTTTTTCCTGAGGAAAAAACGCATACGCCCTTTTTGGCCAACCAAGCAAGCTTGCAAAGGAAATCTGCACTACAATGAAGTCTCACTTCCCCCCGGTCAAAAGGGCCATCTGAAAAAAGTGTAAAATCCAGAAAGGCAGGACAGGCCATGGAGAACTGGGAGCCTTGTTATGCTGATGGGCGGGATGTAAATTGCCAACAGCCACTCGGGAGAGGTGTATGGTGCTTCCTGAAACATCTTAAAAACATAGCAGCGGAGCCTAGGGCACTTCCACTTATGGTCCTATAGCTTAGGGAAATTAAAATCAAAAAGACACAGCCACCTCAAAGTTTGGGACGGCTCTGTTTACAAGAACCTCGTTTACGGTACAAGTTCAATATCGCAGGAAGTGAAAAATGGATAAAGAAGTTGTGGTACTTACGTACAATTCAATATCACTCAGCAATGAAATCTATGTCATCAGGCCCATAGCAGTATAATGAGTGGATTCAGGTATGATGATTCTAACTGAAATAAGTCACACAGAAAAAGAAACATCATAAGATATCACTAATACACGGGATGTAAACTTGGCTACACAGGAACTGGATTACAAAACAGAACAGGGTCTCAAATTTAGAAAACCAACTTATGCTTGCTTAAGAGGAAAGGTGAGTTGTGGTGCTGCATAAAACCAGAGATTTAAATGAGCACAGATAAAGTTCCTTAAGCCAAATATAGAATAGACAAGAACTACTCCTTGCTCAACGAAATGGACTCAACACCGCATATTAAACGCCTAAGAATGTACCTGACTAGTAAGTATCTTAAAACCTATGGATTGCTATGTCTCTGAAAGAAAATCAAGCGTGTGTACAGGGACATAAACGCAGCAGTGATAGGATTGGAGAAGTTCGGTAAGCAAATGAAGACCCTTTGAAGTCATATTGCATGGTACCCATTCCACGGGTCTCAACTCTCCAGGTTTAAGGGATTCTTCCTTCAGCTAAAACATGCACGTGGAACCCAGAGTATGATCAACCGTGTGATCGGGAGACGTGTTCCAATATGTCTCAGTTCTCGTCCCCTGGTACTCGGGTGCAACATTCCAGACGCTTTACTAACACTCTCCCGACTTGGAGAGTCAGTGCCTTTAACCTCCTGTTTGGCCCATTTGCAATTTCTGAGGAAGATGAACAGGAATAGGGAGAACCAATGAGATTCTAGGTGGAGGTGTCTGGACGGGCAAATTTAACTCTTATATCCCACCAGGAAGAGGAATTAACCAAAGGCTCAGCGTGCCGTGCCGGAACCAGATTAGGGCCTGAAGGAATCCTGCGGTGTTGCGGCCAGCTCACAAGAAAGCGAGTTGAAGAAAGGAGCTCAGGGGCACTGTAATTCACAAACCTGCAGAGTTATAAATGACAGCTATCGTCCAAAAATATACTGAAGTAAGGCTGCCAAGAGGACTTGAAAGCGGGGCAGAATTGCAGGAAACCGATTTCAGGAGGTAGACTGGAATTGCATTTAAAGCATAGGAAAAGAGGCAGAACGTCCACAATGATGCACTTGGCCAAAAAGGGCGTATGCGTTTTTTCCTGAATATATTCAGGAAAAAACGCATACGCCCTTTTTGGCCAACCAAGCAAGCTTGCAAAGGAAATCTGCACTACAATGAAGTCTCACTTCCCCCCGGTCAAAAGGGCCATCTGAAAAAAGTGTAAAATCCAGAAAGGCAGGACAGGCCATGGAGAACTGGGAGCCTAGTTTTGCTGATGGGCGGGATGTAAATTGCCAACAGCCACTTGGGAGAAGTGTATGGTGTTTCCTGAAACATCTAAAAAACAAAGCCACAGAGCCTAGGGCACTTCCACTTATGGTCCTATAGCTTAGGGAAATTAAAATCAAAAAGACACAGCCACCCCAAAATTTGGGACGGCTCTGTTTACAAGAACCCCGTTTATGGTACAAGTTCAATATCGCAGAAAGTGAAAAATGGATAAAGAAGTTGTGGTACTTACGTACAATTCAATATCACTCAGCAATGAAATCTATGTCATCAGGCCCGTAGCAGCATAATGAGTGGATTCAGGTATGATGATTCTAACTGAAATAAGTCACACAGAAAAAGAAACATCATAAGATATCACTAATACACGGGATGTAAACTTGGCTACACAGGAACTGGATTACAAAACAGAACAGGGTCTCAAATTTAGAAAACCTACTTATGCTTGCTTAAGGGGAAAGGTGAGTTGGGGTGCTGCATAAAACCTGAGATTGAAATGAGCACAGATAAAGTTCCTTAAGCCAAATAAGGAATAGACAAGAGCTACTCCTTGCTCAACGAAATGGACTCAACACCCCATATTAAACGCCTAAGAATGTACCTGACTAGTAAGTATCTTAAAACCTATGGATTGCTATGTCTCTGAAAGAAAATCAAGCGTGTGTACAGGGGCATAAACGCAGCAGTGATAGGATTGGAGAGGTTCGGTGAGCAAATGAAGACCCTTTGAAGTCATATTGCATGGTACCCATTCCACGGGTCTCAACTCTCCAGGTTTAAGGGATTCTTCCTTCAGCTAAAACATGCACGTGGAACCCAGAGTATGATCAACCGTGTGATCGGGAGACGTGTTCCAATATGTCTCAGTTCTCGTCCCCTGGTACTCGGGTGCAACATTCCAGACGCTTTACTAACACTCTCCCGACTTGGAGAGTCAGTGCCTTTAACCTCCTGTTTGGCCCAGTTTGCAATTTCTGCGGAAGATGAACAGGAATAGGGAGAACCAATGAGAGACTAGGTGGAGGTGTCTGGACGGGCAAATTTAACTCTCATTTCCCACCAGGAAGAGGAATTAACCAAAGGCTCAGCGTGCCGTGCCGGAACCAGATTAGGGCCTGAAGCAATCCTGCGGTGTTGCGGCCAGCTCACAAGAAAGCGAGTTGAAGAAAGGAGCTCAGGGGCACTGTAATTCACAAACCTGCAGAGTTATAAATGACAGCTATCGTCCAAAAATATACTGAAGTAAGGCTGCCAAGAGGACTTGAAAGCGGGGCAGAATTGCAGGAAACCGATTTCAGGAGGTAGACTGGAATTGCATTTAAAGCATAGGAAAAGAGGCAGAACGTCCACAATGATGCACTTGGCCAAAAAGGACGTATGCGTTTTTTCCTGAATATATTCAGGAAAAAACGCATACGCCCTTTTTGGCCAACCAAGCAAGCTTGCAAAGGAAATCTGCACTACAATGAAGTCTCACTTCCCCCCGGTCAAAAGGGACACCTGAAAAAAGTGTAAAATCCAGAAAGGCAGGACAGGCCATGGAGAACTGGGAGCCTTGTTATGCTGATGGGCGGGATGTAAATTGCCAAGAGCCACTCGGGAGAGGTGTATGGTGTTTCCTGAAACATCTAAAAAACAAAGCAACAGAGCCTAGGGCACTTCCACTTATGGTCCTATAGCTTAGGGAAATTAAAATCAAAAAGACACAGCCACCCCAAAGTTTGGGACGGCTCTGTTTACAAGAACCTCGTTTACGGTACAAGTTCAATATCGCAGAAAGTGAAAAATGGATAAAGAAGTTGTGGTACTTACGTACAATGCAATATCACTCAGCAATGAAATCTATGTCATCAGGCCCGTAGCAGCATAATGAGTGGATTCAGGTATGATGATTCTAACTGAAATAAGTCACACAGAAAAAGAAACATCATAAGATATCACTAATACACGGGATGTAAACTTGGCTACACAGGAACTGGATTACAAAACAGAACAGGGTCTCAAATTTAGAAAACCAACTTATGCTTGCTTAAGGGGAAAGGTGAGTTGGGGTGCTGCATCAAACCAGAGATTGAAATGAGCACAGATAAAGTTCCTTAAGCCAAATATGGAATAGACAAGAACTACTCCTTGCTCATCGAAATGGACTCAACACCCCATATTAAACGCCTAAGAATGTACCTGACTAGTAAGTATCTTAAAACCTATGGATTGCTATGTGTCTGAAAGAAAATCAAGCGTGTGTACAGGGGCATAAACGTAGCAGTGATAGGATTGGAGAGGTTTGGTGAGCAAATGAAGACCCTTTGAAGTCATATTGCATGGTACCCATTCCACGGGACTCAACTCTCCAGGTTTAAGGGATTCTGCCTTCAGGTAAAACATGCACGTGGAACCCAGAGTATGATCAACCGTGTGGTCGGGAGACATGTTCCAATATGTCTCAGTTCTCGTCCCCTGGTACTCGGGTGCAACATTCCAGACGCTTTACTAACACTCTCCCGACGTGGAGAGTCAGTGCCTTTAACCTCCTGTTTGGCCCATTTGCAATTTCTGAGGAAGATGAACAGGAATAGGGAGAACCAATGAGAGACTAGCTGGAGGTGTCTGGACGGGCAAATTTAACTCTCATTTCCCACCAGAAAGAGGAATTAACCAAAGGCTCAGCGAGCCGTGCCGGAACCAGATTAGGGCCTGAAGCAATCCTGCGGTGTTGCGGCCAGCTCACAAGAAAGCGAGTTGAAGAAAGGAGCTCAGGGGCACTGTAATTCACAAACCTGCAGAGTTATAAATGACAGCTATCGTCCAAAAATATACTGAAGTAAGGCTGCCAAGAGGACTTGAAAGCGGGGCAGAATTGCAGGAAACCGATTTCAGGAGGTAGACTGGAATTGCATTTAAAGCATAGGAAAAGAGGCAGAACGTCCACAATGATGCACTTGGCCAAAAAGGGCGTATGCGTTTTTTCCTGGGAGAAAACGCATAGGCACTTTTTGGCCAACCAAGCAAGCTTGCAAAGGAAATCTGCACTACAATGAAGTCTCACTTCCCCCCGGTCAAAAGGGCCATCTGAAAAAAGTGTAAAATCCAGAAAGGCAGGACAGGCCATGGAGAACTGGGAGCCTTGTTATGCTGATGGGCGGGATGTAAATTGCCAAGAGCCACTCCGGAGAGGTGTATGGTGTTTCCTGAAACATCTAAAAAACAAAGCAACAGAGCCTAGGGCACTTCCACTTATGGTCCTATAGCTTAGGGAAATTAAAATCAAAAAGACACAGCCACCCCAAAGTTTGGGACGGCTCTGTTTACAAGAACCTCGTTTACGGTACAAGTTCAATATCACAGAAAGCGAAAAATGGATAAAGAAGTTGTGGTACTTACGTACAATGCAATATCACTCAGCAATGATATCTATGACTTCAGGCCCATAGCAGCATAAAGAGTGGATTCAGGTATGAAGATTCCTACTGAAATAAGTCACACAGAAAAAGAAACATCATAAGATATCACTAATACACGGAATGTAAACTTGGCTACACAGGAACTGAATTACAAAACAGAACAGGGTCTCAAATTTAGAAAACCAACTTATGCTTGCTTAAGGGGAAAGGTGAGTTGGGGTGCTGCATCAAACCAGAGATTGAAATGAGCACAGATAAAGTTCCTTAAGCCAAATATGGAATAGACAAGAGCTACTCCTTGCTCAACGAAATGGACTCAACACACCATATTAAACGCCTAAGAATGTACCTGACTAGTAAGTATCTTAAAACCTATGGATTGCTATGTCTCTGAAAGAAAATCAAGCGTGTGTACAGGGGCATAAACGCAGCAGTGATAGGATTGGAGAGGTTCGGTGAGCAAATGAAGACCCTTTGAAGTCATATTGCATGGTACCCATTCCACGGGTCTCAACTCTCCAGGTTTAAGGGATTCTTCCTTCAGCTAAAACATGCACGTGGAACCCAGAGTATGATCAACCGTGTGATCGGGAGACGTGTTCCAATATGTCTCAGTTCTCGTCCCCTGGTACTCGGGTGCAACATTCCAGACGCTTTACTAACACTCTCCCGACTTGGAGAGTCAGTGCCTTTAACCTCCTGTTTGGCCCAGTTTGCAATTTCTGCGGAAGATGAACAGGAATAGGGAGAGCCAATGAGAGACTAGCTGGAGGTGTCTGGACGGGCAAATTTAACTCTCATTTCCCACCAGGAAGAGGAATTAACCAAAGGCTCAGCGTGCCGTGCCGGAACCAGATTAGGGCCTGAAGCAATCCTGCGGTGTTGCGGCCAGCTCACAAGAAAGCGAGTTGAAGAAAGGAGCTCAGGGGCACTGTAATTCACAAACCTGCAGAGTTATAAATGACAGCTATCGTCCAAAAATATACTGAAGTAAGACTGCCAAGAGGACTTGAAAGCGGGGCAGAATTGCAGGAAACCGATTTCAGGAGGTAGACTGGAATTGCCTTTAAAGCATAGGGAAAGAGGCAGAACGTCCACAATGATGCACTTGGCCAAAAAGGGCGTATGCGTTTTTTCCTGAATATATTCAGGAAAAAACGCATACGCCCTTTTTGGCCAACCAAGCAAGCTTGCAAAGGAAATCTGCACTACAATGAAGTCTCACTTACCCCCGGTCAAAAGGGCCATCTGAAAAAAGTGTAAAATCCAGAAAGGCAGGACAGGCCATGGAGAACTGGGAGCCTTGTTATGCTGATGGGCGGGATGTAAATTGCCAAGAGCCACTCGGGAGAGGTGTATGGTGTTTCCTGAAACATCTAAAAAACAAAGCAACAGAGCCTAGGGCACTTCCACTTATGGTCCTATAGCTTAGGGAAATTAAAATCAAAAAGACACAGCCACCCCAAAGTTTGGGACGGCTCTGTTTACAAGAAACTCGTTTACGGTACAAGTTCAATATCGCAGAAAGTGAAAAATGGATAAAGAAGTTGTGGTACTTACGTACAATGCAATATCACT
Source organism: Leucopleurus acutus (assembly GCF_964270905.1). Classification (NCBI taxonomy): domain Eukaryota; kingdom Metazoa; phylum Chordata; class Mammalia; order Artiodactyla; family Delphinidae; genus Leucopleurus; species Leucopleurus acutus. The sequence goes on from NW_028139174.1 coordinate 838,999, forward strand.
CAGCAATGAAATCTATGTCATCAGGCCCGTAGCAGCATAATGAGTGGATTCAGGTATGATGATTCTACCTGAAATAAGTCACACAGAAAAAGAAACATGATAAGATATCACTAATACACGGGATGTAAACTTGGCTACACAGGAACTGGATTACAAAACAGAACAGGGTCTCAAATTTAGAAAACCAACTTATGCTTGCTTAAGGGGAAAGGTGAGTTGGGGTGCTGCATAAAACCAGAGATGGAAATGAGCACAGATAAAGTTCCTTAAGCCAAATATGGAATAGACAAGAACTACTCCTTGCTCAACGAAATGGACTCAGCACCCCATATTAAAGGCCTAAGAATGTACCTGACTAGTAAGTATCTTAAAACCTATGGATTGCTATGTCTCTGAAAGAAAATCAAGCGTGTGTACAGGGGCATAAACGCAGCAGTGATAGGATTGGAGAGGTTCGGTGAGCAAATGAAGACCCTTTGAAGTCATATTGCATGGTACCCATTCCACGGGTCTCAACTCTCCAGGTTTAAGGGATTCTTCCTTCAGCTAAAACATGCACGTGGAACCCAGAGTATGATCAACCGTGTGATCGGGAGACGTGTTCCAATATGTCTCAGTTCTCGTCCCCTGGTACTCGGGTGCAACATTCCAGACGGTTTACTAACACTCTCCCGACTTGGAGAGTCAGTGCCTTTAACCTCCTGTTTGGCCCAGTTTGCAATTTCTGCGGAAGATGAACAGGAATAGGGAGAACCAATGAGAGACTAGCTGGAGGTGTCTGGACGGGCAAATTTAACTCCCATTTCCCACCAGGAAGAGGAATTAACCAAAGGCTCAGCGTGCCGTGCCGGAACCAGATTAGGGCCTGAAGCAATCCTGCGGTGTTGCGGCAAGCTCACAAGAAAGCGAGTTGAAGAAAGGAGCTCAGGGGCACTGTAATTCACAAACCTGCAGAGTTATAAATGACAGCTATCGTCCAAAAATATACTGAAGTAAGGCTGCCAAGAGGACTTGAAAGCGGGGCAGAATTGCAGGAAACGGATTTCAGGAGGTAGACTGGAATTGCATTTAAAGCATAGGAAAAGAGGCAGAACGTCCACAATGATGCACTTGACCAAAAAGGGCGTATGCGTTTTTTCCCAGGAAAAAACGCATACGCACTTTTTGGCCAACCAAGCAAGCTTGCAAAGGAAATCTGCACTACAATGAAGTCTCACTTCCCCCCGGACAAAAGGGCCATCTGAAAAAAGTGTAAAATCCAGAAAGGCAGGACAGGCCATGGAGAACTGGGAGCCTTTTTATGCTGATGGGAGGGATGTAAATTGCCAACAGCCACTGGGGAGAAGTGTATGGTGTTTCCTGAAACATCTAAAAAACAAAGCAACAGAGCCTAGGGCACTTCCACTTATGGTCCTATAGCTTAGGGAAATTAAAATCAAAAAGACACAGCCACCCCAAAGTTTGGGACGGCTCTGTTTACAAGAACCTCGTTTATGGGACAAGTTCAATATCGCAGAAAGCGAAAAATGGATAAAGAAGTTGTGATACTTACGTACAATGCAATATCACTCAGCAATGAAATCTATGTCATCAGGCCCGAAGCAGCATAATGAGTGGATTCAGGTATGATGATTCTAACTGAAATAAGTCACACAGAAAAAGAAACATCATAAGATATCACTAATACACGGAATGTAATCTTGGCTACACAGGAACTGGATTATAAAACAGAACAGGGTCTCAAATTTAGAAAACCAACTTATGCTTGCTTAAGGGGAAAGGTGAGTTGGGGTGCTGCATAAAACCAGAGATTGAAATGAGCACAGATAAAGTTCCTTAAGCCAAATATGGAATAGACAAGAGCTACTCCTTGCTCAACGAAATGGACTCAACACCCCATATTAAACGCCTAAGAATGTACCTGACTAGTAAGTATCTTAAAAGCTATGGATTGCTATGTCTCCGAAAGAGATTCAAGCGTGTGGACAGGGGCACAAACCTAGCACTGATAGGAATGGAGAGGTTCGGTGAGCAAATGAAGACCCTTTGAAATCATATTGCATGGTACCCATTCCACGGGTCTCAACTCTCCAGGTTTAAGGGATTCTGCCTTCAGCTAAAACATGCATGTGGAACCCAGAGTACGATCAACCGTGTGATCAGGAGACGTGTTCCAATATGTCTCAGTTCTCGTCCCCTGGTACTCGGGTGCAACATTCCAGACGCTTTACTAACACTCTCTCGACTTGGAGAGTCAGTGCCTTTAACCTCGTGTTTGGCCCAGTTTGCAATTTCTGCGGAAGATGAACAGGAATAGGGAGAACCAATGAGAGACTAGCTGGAGGTGTCTGGACGGGCAAATTTAACTCTCATTTCCCACCAGGAAGAGGAATTAACCAAAGGCTCAGCGTGCCGTGCCGGAACCAGATTAGGGCCTGAAGCAATCCTGTGGTGTTGCGGCCAGCTCACAAGAAAGCGAGTTGAAGAAAGGAGCTCAGGGGCACTGTAATTCACAAACCTGCAGAGTTATAAATGACAGCTATCGTCCAAAAATATACTGAAGTAAGGCTGCCAAGAGGACTTGAAAGCGGGGCAGAATTGCGGGAAACCGATTTCAGGAGGTAGACTGCAATTGCATTTAAAGCATAGGAAAAGAGCAGAACGTCCACAATGATGCATTTGGCCAAAAAGGGCGTATGCGTTTTTTCCTGAATATATTCAGGAAAAAACGCATACGCCCTTTTTGGCCAACCAAGCAAGCTCGCAAAGGAAATCTGCACTACAATGAAGTCTCACTTCCCCCTGGTCAAAAGGGCCATCTGAAAAAAGTGTAAAATCCAGAAAGGCAGGACAGGCCATGGAGAACTGGGAGCCTTGTTATGCTGATGGGCGGGATGTCAATTGCCAACAGCCATTCGGGAGAAGTGTATGGTGTTTCCTGAAACATCTAAAAAACAAAGCAACAGAGCTTAGGGCACTTCCACTTATGGTCCTATAGCTTAGGCAAATTAAAATCAAAAAGACACAGCCACCCCAAATTTTGGGACAGCTCTGTTTACAAGAACCTCGTTTACGGTACAAGTTTAATATCACAGAAAGCGAAAAATGGATAAAGAAGTTGTGGTACTTACGTACAATGCAATATCACTCAGCAATGAAATCTATGTCATCAGGCCCATAGCAGCATAATGAGTGGATTCAGGTATGATGATTCTAACTGAAATAAGTCACACAGAAAAAGAAACATCATAAGTTATCACTAATACACGGAATGTAAACTTAGCTACAGAGGAACTGGATTACAAATCAGAACAGGGTCTCAAATTTAGAAAACCAACTTATGCTTGCTTAAGCAAAAAGGTGAGTTGGGGTGCTGCATCAAACCAGAGATTGAAATGAGCACAGATAAAGTTCCTTAAGCCAAATATGGAATAGACAAGAGCTACTCCTTGCTCAACGAAATGGACTCAACACCCCATATTAAACGCCTAAGAATGTACCTGACTAGTAAGTATCTTAAAACCTATGGATTGCTATGTCTCTGAAAGAGAATGAAGCGTGTATACAGGGGCATAAACGCAGTAGTGATAGGATTGGAGAGGTTCGGTGAGCAAATGAAGACCCTTTGAAGTCATATTGCATGGTACCCATTCCACGGGTCTCAACTCTCCAGGTTTAAGGGATTCTTCCTTCAGCTAAAACATGCATGTGGAACCCAGAGTATGATCAACCGTGTGATCGGGAGACGTGTTCCAATATATCTCAGTTCTCGTCCCCTGGTACTCGGGTGCAACATTCCAGACGCTTTACTAACACTCTCCCGACTTGGAGAGTTAGTGCCTTTAACCTCCTGTTTGGCCCATTTGCAATTTCTGCGGAAGATGAACAGGAATAGGGAGAACCAATGAGAGACTAGCTGGAGGTGTCTGGACGGGCAAATTTAACTCTCATTCCCACCAGGAAGAGGAATTAACCAAAGGCTCAGCGTGCGGTGCCGGAACCAGATTAGGGCCTGAAGCAATCCTGCGGTGTTGCGGCCAGCTCACAAGAAAGCGAGTTGAAGAAAGGAGCTCAGGGGCACTGTAATTCACAAACCTGCAGAGTTATAAATGACAGCTATCGTCCAAAAATATACTGAAGTAAGGCTGCCAAGAGGACTTGAAAGCGGGGCAGAATTGCAGGAAACCGATTTCAGGAGGTAGACTGCAATTGCATTTAAAGCATAGGAAAAGAGCAGAACGTCCACAATGATGCATTTGGCCAAAAAGGGCGTATGCGTTTTTTCCTGAATATATTCAGGAAAAAACGCATATGCCCTTTTTGGCCAACCAAGCAAGCTCGCAAAGGAAATCTGCACTACAATGAAGTCTCACTTCCCCCCGGTCAAAAGGGCCATCTGAAAAAAGTGTAAAATCCAGAAAGGCAGGACAGGCCATGGAGAACTGGGAGCCTTGTTATGCTGATGGGCGGGATGTCAATTGCCAACAGCCATTCGGGAGAAGTGTATGGTGTTTCCTGAAACATCTAAAAAACAAAGCAGCGGAGCATAGGGCACTTCCACTTATGGTCCTATAGCTTACGGAAATTAAAATCAAAAAGACACAGCCACCCCAAAGTTTGGGATGGCTCTGTTTACAAGATCCTCGTTTACAGTACAAGTTCAATATCGCAGAAAGTGAAAAATGGATAAAGAAGTTGTGGTACTTACGTAAAATGCAATATCACTCAGCAATGAAATCTATGTCATCAGGCCCGTAGCAGCATAATGAGTGGATTCAGGTATGATGATTCTAACTGAAATAAGTCACACAGAAAAATAAACATCATAAGATATCACTAATACACAGAATGTAAACTTGGCTACACAGGAACTGGATTACAAAACAGAACAGGGTCTCAAGTTTAGAAAACCAACTTATGCTTGCTTAAGGGGGAAGGTGAGTTGGGGTGCTGCCTAAAACCAGAGTTTGACATTAGCACAGATACTGTTCCATAAGCCAAATATGTAATAGACAAGACCTACCCCTTGCTCAACAAAATGGACTCAACAATGAGGTATCACCTCACAGCTGATAGAATGGGCATCATCAGAAAATCTACAAAGAAAAAATGCTGGAAAGGGTGTGGAGAAAAGGATCCCTCTTCCACTATTGTTGGGAATATAAATTGATACAGTCACTGGAGAACAATATGGAGTTCTTAAGAAACTAACAATAGAATTACCATATGATACAGTAATCCCAGTACTGGACATATACCCAGACAAAACCATAAATCAAAAAGAGACATTCACCGCAATGTTCATTGCATCACTATTTACAATATCGAGGTAATGGAAGCAACCTAAATGCCCACAGACAGACGAATGCATAAAGCTGTGGTACATATATAAAATGGAATATTACTAAGCCATGAAAAGGAATGAAATTGGGTCATTTGTAGAGACGTCGATGGGTCTAGAGACTGTCATACAGAGTGAAGTAAGTCAGAAAGAGAAAAACAAATCTTGTATATTCATGCATATATGTGGAACCTAGAAAAACTGTACAGATTAACCATTTTGCAAGGCATAAATAGAGCAACAGATGTAGACAACAAATGTATGGACAACAAGGGGGGAAAGCTGTTGGGGGGGTGGTGGTGGGAGGAGTTGAGAGACTGGGATTGGCATGTATACATTTATATGTATAAAATAGATAACCAATAAGAACCTGCTGTATAAAAATATAAAATAAAATTCAAAATTGAAAAGAAATAAAATTTAAAAAATAAAACAGAAAAAACAATTATTCCCTTCACATACATGTATTTATATGAATAAATTATTTCCATGCTTATATCTGTAAATACAAAAAAGAGGAATAAAATCTACCTTGAACCAAAAATGAAAAAGAGAAAAAAAACACAGAACCCACCAGTTCCACAGAGGAAAACCGTATCAGGGCACTTGCTCCAGTTGTAAACAATTCTGAAGTTGGTCAGTGGTGGGGAATCGTCTCCCATTCAGCCAGCAGCCCCCACGCAACAAGCGTCCTCATTGCAAAGCTGGGGCACCGTGCCGAGGCATCTGTGAGTAAACGTGAGTTGAGCCCCAGGCCAGTTGCTGCTGAACTATTCCCACCCATCCCAAGTAAAACACCTGAATATATACAAGGACTTGAAAGCCTAGAGGAAGGGCCATAGAGCCACACGAGTGACAGCATGCCGGCCGACTTGGTGCCTGCAGGCCAGCCAGGATGGTCCTGGCCCTGGGTGCTCTTCTGGAAGATTTCCATTTCCCTGCCTGAGATACCCGTCCTGTCCCTGCCCCCACTGCTTTTTTCCTTCCTCACCTCTGCCCAGGGAGAAATTCCAGCAGCAGGTATGGGTGACACATCCTCTTCTTTAGCAGGTGGCAGCCTGGCAACTGCTGCAGAAAGTCCAGCAGAGCTCCACTCACACTGGGCCACCCACAAAGCCGTGGCCTCTCACTCCCTCCCACCAGCCCAGCCCCGAGACTGCTGACAGGGCAGAGAAAATGGCGTCAGGCACAGCTGCAGGGGCTCTTGCTGCCTGGAGTGGTATTTATATTGATCTCAACCCAGGCACACCTGGGGAGGGCTGGCCGGCACGGTAAGGCTGCCCAGCTCAGCCAATCATCACCCCTCAGGGGCTCACAGTTGCAGAAAATGGAACTTGCTGAACCGGCCAGGTCCAAGGAACAGGTGTGGGCTCCTGAGAGTCAGGATAGACAAGGGGCTGCAGCTTTGGCTTGTTTTCTAATCATTTTATCTGGCCCATGAGTGGGAGACAACTTCAAGAAAACCCTCTCCTAATGAGAGGAACCCAGGAGTCAGGGAGAGGAGGAGTGGGTGGTGGTTGGAGACAGAGGCCTGGTGCCCTGGGTGCAGTGGAAGTCTCTGGAAGACCAGGTGGAGGGAGGCCGCACAGAGTGATGCCCAGGGTCACAGACCTGTTGCAGCTGCTGTTTGTTAGTTCAAGTCCTGCTCTGAGGTGCTCTGTGTCAGCTCTGAGCGACAGGTGAGCTGGGGGTGCTCTGCAATGAGGGCTATGTGCACGGTTCCTGTGTGCCCAGCCCTGCCACGGGACCTGCAAGGGTAGCTCTGTATCCTGGGAGGGGCCTGACCACAAGAGCCCCGTGGGCTGGGGTGGGGGGTGGGGTACCTGCCCAGGTGAGCTCCATATTCTGGGATTGGTCTGACCACGAGAGCCCCATGGGCTGCTGGGGACCTGGTAAAGGATGTCAGGACAGTCAGTGAAGCCACCGAGGATATACCTCCAGTTGCTCCTAATTCCTACACCCTGCTGGTCATTCTACCAACCACCAGGACATGGTATTCTGTATTAGTCTTCAATGATGCCTTCTTTTGTATTCCATTAGTCCCAGAGTCACAAGAAATTTTGGCTTGTGAGTGGCAGGACTCAACATACAACTAAAACAATACTTCCGGGCCGTCTTGCCCCAAGGGTTCAAAAATTCCCACACTATCTTTGGAGAAACCTTAGCTAAAGACCTAAAAGTTCTACCTCTGGAAAAGGAAACCCTCCTTCAGTACTCAGACGACATTCTGATTGCCAGCCCTACTAAGGAGGCCTCTGAACTACCAAGCCAATAAAGGATAGAAGTTGTCCAAGAAAAAGCTCAAATATCACAGACTGCAGTGACCTGCCTGGGCTTCATTCTCACAGAAGGTCGGAGAAGCCCATCCCAGGAAAGGGAAGAAACCATTTTCGGCCTTACCCCTTTCTAAAACTAGAAGACAGCTTAGGGGTTCCTGGGGAGGCCAGGGTTTGCTGCTTCTGGATCCCTAACTACAGTCTACTAGCTGGGCCTCTATATGAAACACTGAAAGGAAAAGATGATGATCCTTTTGAATAGAATCCAGAAGTGGCCTTTCAAGAATGGAAAGAGCAGTCAATTCAGACCCTTGCCCTGGAACTCCCTAATTTAGCTAAACCCTTTGACCTTTACATTCCCGGTGAAAGGCGAATCGCCATTGGAGAATTAGTGCAAAAACTGGGACCACTTGAAATGGAACAATGCAAGAATGCCATCCAGGTAGGATAAACTACGGTCACCAAGGGGCTTGGCCCACTGCCGCATCTGGCCAAGATACTGGCGGTATCTAAAAACCTGGAAATCAGCAGCCCAAAAGGCCTCCTCCCTCCTAAGGGAAAAGGACCCCACGTGGTGATCCTAACCACCAACCATGCCCTGAAGTTGCAGGGTTTGCTCCGTGGGCACACCAACCTCGAGTGAGGAGGCCCTCCAACTCCAACATCCAGAGAGATAACCGGGGGCAACAGGGCACCATGACGACTCGTGTGAACATCACTTGACCTGGAGTTTCTCTCATAAAACAACAAGAGTGTGTCCCAAAAGAGTAGACTACTGCTTGCAGGACTTACTGCACCCAGAGGGGAGCTAGTAATCTTGGCGGGGGAACCGTATATCACACTGTCACCATAGAAAAGCCTACAGACACCGTGATGATGGTGGCCAATAAGACCGGCTGGACTCCTGTTTACTTCAAAAGGCTGTTGACTCAGTGGCCATCATGGTCCTTGATCACCACTGACCCTGGACTGCCTGGGAGTTGAGCGGGCAGGGCTCTGACACCTGGTGCTGTTTGTATGTTAATTCAGGGGCCTAATTGAAGAAAGCACAGACTACTGTTCAGAGCATCTAGGCTGGCAGAAACGGTCAGCCTAAGGTGGCCGAACAAATGTGGGGTGGGGTGAAACCGGCCCCCACAGCGTCTCTGCACATCTCTTTCCTGGACCCTTAAAGGTCATTAGAATCTATAACGCTTCCAATGCTGGTGCTCAGGTGGACGAGCAGGGAGGCAGGGGGCCTGGGGACAATCAACGTCACCTGGAGGCTGCTGGGGAGAAGCTCTGACCCTCGCCCCTTGGTATGAGGGCTCCCAACTCAGCACTCAGCAGTTACAGAAGAAGGGTCTGCACCCTCAGCACTCCAAGAATGAGGAACGGGACAAAAGGCAGAGGAGGGGTTTGTCCCCAGCAAAGCCCATTAAAAATCCCTGGGAGATAAAAATATAATCTGGGCAATAAAGTCAAGTCTAACCTTTTTTATCCTTTGTGCTTTGTCTAATTTCATGTGCTCCTAGGGTCCCGCATGCAGAGGTTCCACACCCGGCACTTCAGACCAGATTTCCTAGTGCAGAATGGCTGGGTCGACACCTCAGCTCCTGGGGCCCAGTGCAGACTCCGCGATATAGAGCCTGAGCTGCAGCCAACCCGGCCCTCGAGAGCTCCGCCCCCTCCCTCCCACTGACTCTGACAGGATCTCTACACAGCAGCCCAGCCCACAGCCCACGGGGTAGTGCATGCTCTCACCTCTCCATTCTCTGATCAAAATATAAAGTTTCCTTTGCTTGTGAACCAAACTCAGTCTCGATCTGTTGGCCCCAATGACACTGCGCAGGGGGACACTTGTTGGGGTCCACTCTGGAGGATCAGTAACAGAAATTGAGACTATTGTAACCTCAATGAACAGATGTGTGAGCCAAACTGTAGTTAACATAGAACAGTGTATAAGGCTCGGGTAAAATAAGATGTTTCTAACGATTCCATTGGCTATTTCCATCACTTTATTATAAGCAAGTTCAGTGAAAAGGTTTGTCTTATTTGTCAGGTCAATATTAGAGAAACGAAGTGATTTCTTTCCAAGGATGTACATCTAATAATCTTGGTTAAAGCTTCAATCTTGTTTTAAATGCTTTTCCATTGAAAATGATACCTCTCTTTCAGCTCCCCCATTTCTGAGAAGTATAAAATCTTATAATTTATTATTACCAAAGGGGAAAGGTGGGAGGAGGGATAAATTAACAGTTTGGGATTAACACATACACACTGCTATGTATAAAATAGATCATCAACAAGGAACTACTGTATAGCACAGGGAACTACACTCAACATTTTGCAATAACCTATAAGGGGAAATAATCTGAAAAAGAATAGATATTTTTATTGACATCATCTATCAATGACAATTAAAGTGTAACCTAGGGGAAGCTGGTGGTGAGTGCTTCTGACCCTGAAGACTTCAATCATCTAAAGTTTGGACTCTGCCTACTTCCCAAGGCCCTTAATGAACATATGTGTAGCCGTAGCTTAAAAAATTCCCCAGTTTGGGTTTCGGGGAGACACTGATTTTGAAAAAGCCCTGGTGTTCTCCTTACATGAATGGGACTCTTCCTACTGCTAAAACATGTCTGTCACACCCAGAGGATGGTATACCGTCTGATCGGGAAGAGTTTGGAAAAGGCATCTCATCTCCTCATCTCCTGGTGCTCGGGTTCACCCATCCAGCGTCTTTACTAACAGTCTCCCCACTTGGAGATGGCAGCACTGTCAACATCCTGTTGCGTACAGTTTGGAATTTGTCCAGAGGATGAAGCGGAAGGATGAGGAACAATGAGAGACAAGTCCTAGGTGTTCAGACAGGCACATGTCACTCTAATTTCCAATCAGGAAGACGAATTGACCAAAGGCTAGGGTTGCCCATGGAAACAGTATAGGGCTTGAGGAAATTCCGCTGCTTTGTGGCCAGTTCCCATAAACACAAGTTGAACAATGGAACTCAGGGACAGTAAAATTCACGAAACTGCAGAGTTGAAAATATCCATCACTGAAAAATGTCTTGAGGAAAGTCAGAGAAAAGGACTTGTAAGCAAGGGAGAATGGCAGGAAAGGGATTTGAGGAGGTAGAAAGGACTCGCCATTAAGCACAAGAAAAGGAGCTGAACATTGCCAACATTGCAGTTGGCCAAAAAGGGTGTATGCGTTTTTTTCTGTATATATTCAAGAAAAGGGCATACACTTTTTTAGCCAACCAAACAGGTGGGCACTGGAAGTCAATACTACAAGAGATATCACTTCGCATCAGTCAGAAGAGCCATCCTCATAAAGCGTAAACAACAAAAATGCAGGACAGGGCAAGGAGAAGAGGGAGCCCTGTGAGACTTATAGTGGAAATGTATATTGCCAACGGCCATTCTGGAGAAGTGTATTGTGTTTACTAAAGCATCTAAAAAATGAGCTACAGAGCATAGGGCACTTGCACTCATGGGCGTATATCTTGGGAAAAACAAAAATCGAGAGGACACAGGCACCCCAATGTTTACCCTCTCTCTGTTTAAAAGATCCTCGACTAGGATATAACTTAAATGTCTCTGGAGAGAAAAAATGGATAGAGATGTGGTACTTAGGTAGAGTGGAATATTATTCAGCCTGGAAATCAATGAAATATGGCCAGTTGTAACAACTCCGGAGGAGTTACGTATGATCATTCTAAGTGACATAATTCAAAAAGAAAAAGACACATATCATAAGATATCACTTAAAGGTGGAATCCAAAATGGCTACACATGAAATAAATTACAAAACAAAAACATAGTCAAATATGTAGAAAACACGCATAAGGCTGCTAAACGGGAAAGGTGGGGAGGGGTGAGGCATCATCCAGGAGGTTGAAATTAGCAAAGATACCATTCCAAATACCAAACTGATAATCAACAAGGCCTACACGGTAGCTAAAAGAACTGCACTCAGCACACTCAAGTCACCGGAAAAGAATATATACGACTGGTAAGAACCTGAAAAAGAATTTACTGATGTCTCTCTGTACGTGAATCAAGTGGATGTACAGCAGCAAGAAACAGAGCTTTGAAAATCAGCTGTAACCAATATAGTAATAAATTGAAAAAAATAAACGACAGAGAGAAAACCTCTTACAACTTTTCCTCAGGGCCGGTGATGCAACATGGATTGAACACATCTAGACCCACAGCAGGATGAGACATAAGGCTGGAAACTGTTTGCACTAAGAGAAATGTGAGGGTGGGTGAGGAAATGCACACCCTTTAAAGTAATACTACCTGGTACCCATTCAATGGGTCCCAAATCTGCAGGTTCAAGGGATCTTCCTACAGCTAAAACATGCATGGAAAACCCAGAGGACTGTACACCATGTGATCGGGAGATGTGTCTAAAATGCAGCTCATTTATCCTCTCCTGGTGCTCCTGTTCACCATTCCAGCCACGTTACTTAGAATCTCCCCACTTGGAGAATCAGCACATTTCAACTTCTGTTTCACACATTTTGCAAATTGTGAGGAGGATGAACGGGAAGAGGGGGAACCAATGAGAGAATAGTTGTAGGGGGTTGTACGGGCACATATCACTCTAATTTCCCATTAAGAATGAGAATTGAAAAAAGGCTCAGCCCGCCTCACCCGAGCCAAAATAGGGCCTGAAGCAATCCTGCGGGTTTGAGGCCAGCTCACAAAAGAGCAACTTAAAAAATGGAGCTCAGGGTCACTGCAATTCACAAACCTGCAGAGTTATAAATGAAAACTAACGTCCAAAAATATGTTGAGGTAAGGCAAAGAAGAGGATCTGAATGCAAGACAGAATTGCAAGAAACAGATTTCAAGAGATAGATTGGACTCATCTTTAAAGCACATGAAAAGCGGCAGATTTTCGACAATGATGCAGTTGGCCCAAAAGGGCGTATGCGTTTTTTCCTGATTATATCCAGGAAAAAACGCATACGCACTTTATGGGGAACGAAGCAAGCAAGCAATGCAAATGTGCACAACAAAGAAGTCTCATTTCCCACTGGTCAAAAGGGCCATCCTAAAAAATTGTAAAAACCAGAAATGCAGGACAGGCCATGGAGAACAGGGAGCCTTTATACGCTGATGGGCAGTGTGTGAACTGCCGAGAGCCACTCTGGAGAAGTGTATGGTGGTTCCTAAATCATCTAAAAAACAGAGCTACAGAGCATAGGACACTTCCAATCATGGGAGTATATCTAGGGAAGTCTAAAAATCAACAAGACACAAGCACACCACAGTTTAGGGCTACTCTGTTTACAAGAACCTCAACTTCAGTACACCTTCAATATCCCAGGAAAGAGAACAATGGATAAAGAAGATGTGGTACTTATGTACAATGGAATATCTCTTCACCATGATATCAATGTAATAAGGCTAGTAGAAGGATAAAGAGTGGATTTAGGTCCGATAATACTACTTGAAATAAGTCAAACAGAAAAAGAAACATATCATAAGATATCACTTATAGAGGGAGGGTAAATATGGCTGCACAAGAAATGAATTACAGAACAGAACAGTGTCTCACATTTAGAAAACACACTTATTTCAGCTTAAGGGGAAAGGAGAGGTGGGGTGATGCATAAAACCAGAGTTTGAAATTAGCACAGATACCGTTCAATAAACCAAATAGATATTAGACAAGATCTACACCTTGCTCAATGAACTGGCCTCAACACACCCTATACACCACAGAGAAATATATCTGAGTAATAAGAATCTTAAAACCCATGTATTGATATATCTCCATAAGGGAATCAAGTGTGTGCAGAGCGGCACAAACACAGCAGTGAAAATGAGCTAAACCCCATTATAGAAATAAATTTTAAAAACAAAACGCAGAAACAATGAAAGAGAGAAAAATTCTTACAAAATTCGCTCAGGGGCTGTGATGCAACCTGGATTGACCACATATAAACCCACAGCTGGATAAGACATAAGGCTGGACACTAGGGGCTGAGAGGATTGGTGAGCTTTGGTGAGCAACTGCCAAAAGTTTCATGCAATACTTCATGCTACTCATGCCAAGGGTCCCAACACTCCAGGGTGAAGGGAATCTTCCTACAGCTAAACCATGCTTGGGAAACCCAGCGACTGGTATACCATATGATCGGGAAAGGTTTCTAAAACGCACCTCATTTTTCCTCTCCTGGGGCTCCGGATCGACATTCCAGCCGCTTTACTAAAAATATCCCCACATGGAGAGTCAATGCCTTTAAGTTCTGGTATCGCACAGTCTGCAGTTAGTGCGGAGGATGAAAGGGAATAGGGGGAACCAGTGAGAAACTAGATGTAGCGGTTTCAATGGGCACATGTCACTCTAATTTCACATCAGTAAGAAGAATAACCCTAACCCTAACCCTTCCCCGAAGCTTTCCCCTCACCCGTCCCCTAATCCTAACACGTATGCTCACACTAACCCGCGCCCTCACATGTACGCTCCCTCTAAACCATTGGCATACACTCACCTGGACCCTAAACCGTCCCCGTCCCCTAACCCTAACCGTAGCCCGAACCCTAACCCTTCCCCGAAGCCTTCCCCTCACCCGTCCCCTAATCCTAACCCGTACGCTCACACTAACCCGCGCCCTCACACGTACGCTCCCCCTAAAGCGTTGTCGTACCCTCACCTGGACCCTAAAACGTGCCCGTCCCCTAACCCTAACCCTAGCCCGAACCCTAACCCTAACCCTTCCTCGAAGAATTCCCCTCACCTGTCCCCTAATCCTAACCCGTACGCTCACACTAACCTACGCCCTCACACGTACGCTCCCCCTAAAGCTCTATCGTACCCTCACCTGAACCCGAAACCGTCCCCGTCCCCTAATCCTAACCCTAGCCTGAACCCTAACCCTAAACCTTCCCCGAAGCCTTCCCCTCACCTGTCCCCTAATCCTAACCCGTACGCTCACAGTAACCTGCGCCCTCACACGTACGCTCCCCCTAAACCGTTGTCGTACCCTCACGTGGACCCTAAACCGTCCCCGTCCCCTCACCCTAACCCTAGCCCGAACCCTAACAATAACTCTTCACCGAAGCCTTCCCCTCACACGTCCCCTAATCCTAACCCGTACGCTCACACTAACCCGCGCCCTCACACGTACGCTCCCCCTAAAGCTCTGTCGTACCCTCACCTGGACCCTAAACCGTCCCCGTCCCCTAACCCTAACCCTAGCCCGAACCCTAACCCTAAAGCTTCCCCGAAGCCTTCCATTCACCCGTACCCTAATCCTAACCCGTACGCTCACACTAACCCGCGCCCTCACACGTACGCTCCCCCTAAAGCTCTGTTGTACCCTCACCTGGACCCTAAACCGTCCCCGTCCCCTAACCCTAACCCTAGCCCGAACCCTAACCCTACACCTTCCCCGAAGCCTTCCCCTCACCCGTCCCCTAATCCTAAACCGTACACTCACACTAACCTGCGCCGTCACACGTACGCGCCCCCTCAACCATTGTCGTACCCTCACCTGGACCCTAAACCATCCCCGTCCCCTAAACCTAACCCTAGACCGAACCCTAACCCTAAACCTTCCCCGAAATCTTCCCCTCACCCGTCCCCTAATCCTAACCCGTACGCTCAAACTAACCCGCCCCTCACATGTACGCTCCCCCGAAACCGCTGTCGTACCATCAACTGGACCCTAAACCGTCCCCGTCCCCTAACCCTAAACCTAGCCCGAACCCTAACCCTAACCCTTCCCCGAAATCTTCCCCTCACCCGTCCCCTAATCCTAACCCGTACCCTCACACTCACCCGCGCCCTCACACATTCGCTCCCCGTAAACCGTTGTTGTATCCTCACCTGGACCCTAAACCGTCCCCGTCCCCTAACCCTAACCCTAGCCCGAACACTTAACCTAACCCTTCCCCGCAGCCTTGCCCTCACCCGTCCCCTAATCCTAACCCGTACGCTCACACTAACGCGCGCCCTCACACGTACGCTACCCCTAAACTGTTGTCATACCCTCACATGGACCCTAAACCGTCCCCGTCCCCTAACCCTAACCCTAGCCCAAACCCTAACCCTAACCCTTCCCCGAAGCCTTCCCCTCACCCGTCCCCTAATCCTACCCCTACGCTCACACTAACCCGCGCCCTCACACGTACCATCCCCCTAAAGCGTTGTCGTACCCTCACCTGGACCCTAAACCGTCCCCGTCCCCTAACCCTAACCCTACACCGAATCCTAACCCTAACCCTTCCCCGAAGCCTTACCCTCACCCGTCCCCTAATCCTAAACCGTACGCTCACAATAACCCGCGCCCGCACACTTACAGTCCCCCTAAACCGTTGTCGTACCCTCACCTGGACCCTAAACCGTCCCCATCCCCTAACGCTAACCCTAGCCCGAACACTAAACCTAACCCTTCCCCGAAGCCTTCCCCTCACCCGTCCCCTAATCCTAACCTGTACGCTCACACTAACCCGCGCCCTCACACGTACGCTACCCCTAAACCATTGTCGTACCCTCACCTGGACCCTAAATGGTCCCCGTCCCCTAAACCTAACCCTAGCCCGAACTCTAACCCTAACCCTTCCCGGAAGCCTTCCCCTCACCTGTCCCCTAATCCTAACCCGAACGCTCACACTAACCCACGCGCTCACACGTACGCTGCCCCTAAACCGTTGCCGTACCCTCACCTGGACCCTAAACCGTCCCCATCCCCTAACCCTAACCCTAACCCGAACCCTAACGCTAACCCTTCCCCGAAGCCTTCCCCTCACCCGTCCCCTAATCCTAACCCGTACGCTCACACTGACCCGCGCCCTCACATGTACGCTCCCCCTAAAGCGTTGTCGTACCCTCACCTGGACCCTAAACCGTCCCCGTCCCCTAACCCTAACCCTAGCCCGAACACTAAACCTAACCCTTACCCGAAGCCTTCCCCTCACCCGTCCCCTAATCCTAACCCGTACGCTCACACTAACACGCGCCCTCACACGTACGCTCCCCCTAAAGCTCTGTCGTACCCTCACCTGGACCCTAAACCGTCCCTGTCCCCTACACCTAAACCTAGCCTGAACGCTAACCCTACACCTTCCCCGAAGTCTTCCCCTCACCCGTCCCCTAATCCTAACCCGTACACTCACACTAACCCGCAACGTCACACATACGCTCCCCCTCAACCGTTGTCGTACCCTCACCTGGACCCTAAACCGTCCCCATCCCCTAACCCTAACCCTAGCCCGAACCCTAACCCTAACCCTTCCCCGAAGCCTTCCCCTCACCGGTCCCATAATCCTAACCCTTACGGTCACACTAACCCACGCCCTCACACGTTCGCTCCCCATAAACCGTTGTCGTAACCGAACCTGGACCCTAAACCATCCCCGTCCCCTAATCCTAACCCTAGCCCGAACGCTAACCCTAAACCTTCCCCGAAATCTTCCCCTCACCCGTCCCCTAATGCTAACCCGTATGTTCACACTAACCCGCCCCTCACACGTACGCTCCCCCGAAACCGCTATCGTACCATCACCTGGACCCTAAACCGTACCCGTCCCCTAACCCTAACCCTAGACCAAACCCTAACCCTAACCCTTCCCCGAAATCTTCCCCTCACCCGTGCCCTAATCCTAACCCGTACCCTCACACTAACCCGGGCCCTCACACATTCGCTCCCCCTAAACCGTTGTTGTACCCTCAGCTGGACCCTAAACCGTCCCTGTCCCCTAACCCTAACCCTAGCCCGAACACTAACCCTAACCCTTCCCCGAAGCCTTCCCCTCACCCGTCCCCTAATCCTAACCCGTACGCTCACACTAACCCGCGCCCTCACACGTACGCTCCCCCTAAACCGTTGTCGTACCCTCACCTGGACCCTAAACCGTCCCCATCCCCTAACCCTAACCCTAGCCCAAACCGTAACCCTAACCCTTCCCCGAAGCCTTCCCCTCACCCATCCCCTAATCCTAACCCGTACGCTCACACTAAACCGCGCCCGCACACGTACGCTCCCCCTAAACCGCTGTCGTACCCTCACCTGGACCCTAAACCGTCCCCGTCCCCTAACCCTAACCCTAGCCCGAACCGTAACCCTAACCCTTCCCCGAAGCCTTCCCCTCACCCGTCCCCTAATCCTAACCCGTACGCTCACACTAACCCCCGCGCTCACACGTACGCTGCCCCTAAACCGTTGTCGTACCCTCACCTGGATCCTAAACCGTCCCCATCCCCTAACACTAAACCTAGCCCAAACCCTAACCCTAACCCTTCCCCGAAGCCTTCCCCTCACACATCCCCTAATCCTAACCCGTACCGTCACACTAACCCGCGCCCTCACACTAACCTTCCCCCTAAAGCGTTGTCGTACCCTCACCTGGACCCTAAACCGTCCCCGTCCCCTAACCCTAACCCTAGCCCGAACCCTAACCCTAACCCTTCCCCGAAGCCTTCCCCTCACCCGTCCCCTAATCCTAACCCGTACGCTCACACTAACCCATTCCCTCACATGTACGCTCCCCCTAAACCGCTGTCGTACCCTCACCTGGACCCTAAACCGTCCCCGTCCCCGTCCCCTAACCCTAGACTGAACCCTAACCCTAACCCTTCCCCGAAGACTTCCTCTCAACCGTCCCCTAATCCTAACCCGTACGCTCACACTAACCCGTGCCCTCACACGTACACGCCCCCTAAACCGTTGTCGTACCCTCACCTGGACCCTAAACCGTCCCCGTTCCCTAACCCTAACCCTAGCCCGAACCCTAAACCTTACACTTTCCCGAAGCCTTCCCCTCACCCGTCCCCTAATCCTAACCCGTACGCTCACACTAACACGTGCCCTCACACATACGCTCACACTAAACCGTTGTCGTACCCTCACCTGGACCCTAAACCTTCCCCGTCCCCTAACCCTAACCCTATTCCGAACCCCAACCCTAACCCTTCCCCGAAGCCTTCCCCTCACCCGTCCCCTATTCCTAACCCGTACGCTCACACTAACGCACACCCTCACACATTCGCTCCCCCTAAACCGTTGTCGTACCCTCACCTGGACCCTAAACCGTCCCCGTCCCGTAACCCTAACCCTAGCCCGAACCCTAACCCTAACTCTTCCCCGAAGCCTTCCCCTCACCCGTCCCCTAATCCTAACCCGTACGCTCACACAAACCCGCGCGCTCACACGTACACTCCCCCTAAACCATTGTCGTACCCTCACCTGGAGCGAAAACGGTCCCCGTCCCCTAACCCTAACCATAGCCTGAACCCTAACCCTAACCCTTCCCCGAAGCCTTCCCCTCCCCCGTCCCCTAATCCTAACCGGTACGCTGACACTAACCCGCGCCCTCACACGTACACTCCCCCTAAACCATTGTCGTACCCTCACCTGGAGCCAAAACGGTCCCCGTTCCCTAACCCTAACCCTAGCCCGAACCCTAACCCTAACCCTTCCCCGAAGCCTTCCCCTCACCCGTCCCCTAATCCTAACCTGTACGCTCACACTAACCCGCGCCCTCACACGTACGCTCCCCCTAAACTGTTGTCGTACCCTCAGCTGGACCCTAAACCGTCCCCATCCCCTAACCCTAACCCTAGCCCGAACCCTAACCCTAACCCTTCCCCGAAGTCTTCCCCTCACCCGTACCCTAATCCTAACCCATACGCTCACACTAACCCGCGCCCTCACACGTACGCTCCCCGTAAACCGTTGTCGTAACCTCACCTGGACCCTAAACCGTCCCCGTCCCCTAACCCTAACCCTAGCCCGAACCCTAACCCTAACTCTTCCCCGAAGTCTTCCCCTCACCCGTCCCCAAATCCTAACCCGTACGCTCACACTAACCCACGCCCTCACACGTACCCTCCCCCGAAAGCGTTGTCGTACCCTCACCTGGACCCTAAACCGTCCCCGTCCCCTAACCCTAACCCTAGCCCGAAACCTAACCCTAACCCTTCCCCGAAGGCTTCCCCTCACCCGTCCCCTAATCCTAAACCGTACACTCACACTAACCCGCGCCCTCACACGTACGCTCCCCCTAAACCGTTGTCGTACCCTCACATGGACCCTAAACCGTCCCCGTCCCCTAACCCTAACCCTAGCCCGAACACTTCCACGAAGCCTTCCACTCACCCGTCCCCTAATCCTAACCCGTACGCTCACATTAACCCGCAACCTCACACATTCGCTCCCCCTAAAGCGTTGTCGTACCCTCACCTGGACCCTAAACCGTCCCCGTCCCCTAACCCTAACCCTAGCCCGAATCCAAACCCTAACCCTTCCCCGAAGCCTTCCCCTCACCCGTCCCCTAATCCTAAACCGTACGCTCACACTAACCCACGCCCTCACACGTACGCTCCCCCTAAAGCGTTGTCGTAGCCTCACCTGGACCCTAAACCGTCCCCAATCCCTAACCCTAACCCTAGCCCGAACCCTAACCCTAACACTTCCCCGAAGCCTTCCCCTCACCCGTCCCCTAATCCTAAACCGTACGCTCACATTAACCCGTGCCCTCACATGTACGCTCCCCATAAACCGTTGTCGTAACCTCACCTGGACCCTAAACCATCCCTGTCTCCTAACCCTAACCCTAGCCTAAACCCTAACCCTAACCCTTCCCCGAAGTCTTCCCCTCACCCGTCCTCTAAACCTAACCCGTACCCTCACACTAACCCGCGCCCTCACAGACTCGCTCCCCCTAAACCGTTGTCGTACCCTCACCTGGACCCTAAACCGTCCCCGTCCCATAACCCTAACCCTAGCCCGAACCCTAACCCTAACCCTTCCCCGAAGCCTTCCACTCACCCGTCCCCTAATCCTAACCCGGACGCTCACACTAACCCACGACCTCACACTTACGCTCCCCCTAGACCGTTTTCGTACACTCACCTAGACCCTAAACAGTCTCCATCCCCTAACGCTAACCCTAGCCCGAACCCTAACTCTAACCCTTCCCCGAACCCTTCCCCTCACCCGTCTTCTAATCCTTACCCGTACCCTCACACTAACCCGTGCCCTCAAACGTACGCTCCCCCTAAACCGTTGTCGTACCCTCACCTGGACCCTAAACCGTCCCCGTCCCCTAACCCTAACCCTAGCCCGAACCCTAAACCTAACACTTCACCGAAGCCTTCCCCTCACCCGTCCCCTAATCCTAACCCTTACGCTCACACTAACCCGCGCCCTCACACGTACGCTCGCCCTAAACCGCTGTCGTACCCTCACCTAGACCCTAAACCGTCCCCGTCCCCTAACCCTAACCCTATCCCGAAAACTATCCCTAACCCTTCCCCGAAACGTTCCCCTCACACGTCCCCTAATCCTAACACGTACGCTCACACTAACCCGCGCCCTCACACGTACAGTCCCCCAAAACCGTTATCGTACACTCACCTGGACCCTAAACAGTCCCCGGCCCCGTCCCCTAACCCTAGACCGAACCCTAACCCTAACCCTTCCCCGAAGCCTTCCCCTCAACCGTCCCCTAATCCTAAACCGTACGCTCACACTAACCCACGTCCTCACACGTACGCACCCCCTAAACCGTTGTCGTACCCTCACCTGGACCCTAAATGGTCCCCGTCCACTAACCCTAACCCTAGCCCTAGCCCGAACCCTAACCCTAACCCTTCCCCAAAGCCTTCCCCTCACCCGTCCTCTAATCCTAACCCGTACGCTCACACTAACCCAAGCCCTCACACGTACGCGTCCCCAAAAGCGTTGTCGTATCCTCACCTCGACCCTAAACCATCCCCGTCCCCTAACCCTAACCCTAGCCCGAACCCTAACCCTAACCCTTCCCCGAAGCCTTCCCCTCACCCGTCCCCTAATCCTAACTCGTACGCTCACACTAACACGCGCCCTCACACGTACGCTCCCCCTAAAACGTTGTCATACCCTCACCTGGACCCTAAACCGTCCCTTTCCACTAACCCTAACCCTAGCCCGAACCCTAACCCTAACTCTTCCCCAAAGCCTTCCCCTCACCCGTCCCCTAATCCTAACCCGTACGGTCACACTAACCCACGACCTCACACGTACGCTTCCCCTAAAATGTTGTTGTACCCTCACCTGGACCCTAAACCGTCCCCGTCCCCTAACCCTAACCCTAGGCCGAACCCTAGCCCTAACCATTCCCCGAAGCCTTCCCCTCACCCGTCCCCTAATTCTAACCCGTACGCTCACACTAACCCACGCCCTCACACGTACGCTCCCCCAAAACCGTTGTCATACCCTCACCTGGACCCTAAACCGTCCCCGTCCCCTAGCCCTAAGCCTAGCCAGAACACTAACCCTAACGCTTCCCCGAAGCCTTCCCCTCACCCGTCCCCAATCCTAAACCGTACGCTCACACAAACCCGCGCGCTCACACGTACACTCCCCCTAAACCATTGTCGTACACTCACCTGGAGTGAAAACGGTCCCCGTCCCCTAACCCTAACCCTAGCCTGAACCCTAACCCTAACCTTTCCCCGAAGCCTTCCCCTGCCCCGTCCCCTAATCCTAATCCGTACGCTGACACTAACCCGCGCCCTCACACGTACACTCCCCCTAAACCATTGTCGTACCCTCACCTGGAGCCAAAACGGTCCCCGTTCCTTAACCCTAACCCTAGCCCGAACCCTAACCCTAACTCTTCCCCGAAGCCTTCCCCTCACCCGTCCCCTAATCCTAACCTGTACGCTCACACTAACCCACGCTCTCATACGTACGCTCTGCCTAAAACATACTCGTACCTTCACCTGGACCCTAAACCGTCCCCGTCCCCTAACCCTAACCCTAGCCCGAACCCTAAACCTAACCATTCCCCGAAGCCTTCCCCTCATCCGTCCCCTAATCCTAACCAGTACGCTCACACTAACCTGCACCCTCACACGTACGCTCCCCCTAAACTGTTGTCGTACCCTCACCTGGACCCTAAACCGTCCCCATCCCCTAACCCTAACCCTAGCCCGAACCCTAACCCTAACACTTCCCCGAAGTCTTCCCCTCACCCGTCCCCTAATCCTAACACATACGCTCACACTATACCGCGCCCTCATACGTACGCTCCCCGTAAACCGTTGTCGTAACCTCACCTGGACCCTAAACCGTCCCCATCCCCTAACCCTAACCCTAGCCCGAACCCTAACCCTAACCCTTCCCCGAAGCCTTCCCCTCACCCGTCCCCTAATCCTAACCCGTACACTCACACTAACCCGCGCCCTCACACGTACGCTCCCCCTAAACCGTTGTCGTACCCTCACATGGACCCTAAACCGTCCCCGTCCCCTAACCCTAACCGTAGCCCGAACCCTTCCACGAAGCCTTCCACTCACCCGTACCCTAATCCTAACCCGTACGCTCACACTAACCCGCAACCTCACACATTCGCTCCCCCTAAAGCGTTGTCGTACCCTCACCTGGACCCTAAACCGTCCCCGTCCCCTAACCCTAACCCTAGCCCGAACCCTAACCCTAACCCTTCCCCGAAGCCTTCCCCTCACCCGTCCCCTAATGCTAACCCGGACGCTCACACTAACCCACGACCTCACACTTACGCTCCCCCTAAACCGTTGTCGTACCCTCACCTAGACCCTAAACAGTCTCCGTCCCCTAACGCTAACCCTAGCCCGAAACCTAACTCTAACCCTTCCCCGAACCCTTCCCCTCACCCGTCCTCTAATCCTAACCCGTACCCTCACACTAACCCATGCCCTCAAACGTACGCTCCCCCTAAACCGTGGTGGTACCGTCACGTGGACCCTAAACCGTCCCCGTCCCCTAACCCTAACCCTAGCTCGAAACCTAACCCTAACCCTTCCCCGAAGCCTTCCCCTCACCCGTCCCCTAATCGTAACCTGTACGCTCACTCTATCCCGCGCCCTCACACGTACGCTCCCCATAAACCGTTGTCGTACCCTCACCTGTACCCTAAACCGTCCCCGTCCCCGAGCCCTAACCCTAGCCCGAACCCTAAACCTAACCCTTCCCCGAAGCCTTCCCCTCAGCCGTCCCCTAATCCTAACCCGTACGCTCACACTAACCCGCGCTCTCCCACGTACGCTCCCCCTTAACCGTTGTCGTACCCTCACCTGGACCCTAAACCGTCCCCGTCCCCTAACCCTAACCCTAGCCCGAACCCTAAACCTAACACTTCCCCGAAGCCTTCCCCTCACCCATCCCCTAATCCTAACCCGTACGCTCACACTATCCCGCGCCCTCACACGTATGCTCCCCCTAAACCGTTGTCGTACCCTCACCTGGACCCTAAACCATCCCCGTCCCCTAACCCTAACCCTAGCCCGAACCCTAAACCTAACACTTCACCGAAGCCTTCCCCTCACCCGTCCCCTAATCCTAACCTTTACGCTCACACTAACCCGCGCCCTCACACGTACGCTCCCCCTAAACCGTTGTCGTACCCTCACCTAGACCCTAAACCGTCCCCGTCCCCTAACCCAAACCCTATCCCGAAAACTATCACTAACATTTCCCCGAAACGTTCCCCTCACACGTCCCCTAATCCTAACCCGTACACTCACACTAACCCGCGCCCTCACACGTACGCTCCCCCTAAAGCGTTGTCGTACCCTTACCTGGAATCTAAACCGTCCCCGTCCCCTAACCGTAACCCTAACCCGAACCCTAACACGTACGCTCCGCCTAAACCATACTCGTACCTTAACCTGGACCCTAAACCGTCCCCGTCCCCTAACACTAACCCTAGCCCGAACCCTAACCCTAACCCTTCCCCGAAGCCTTCCCCTCACCCGTCCCCTAATCCTAACCTGTACGGTCACACTAACCCACGACCTCACACGTACGCTTCCCCTAAAATGTTGTCGTACCCTCACCTGGACCCTAAACCGTCCCCGTCCCCTAACCCTAACCCTAGGCCGAACCCTAGCCCTAACCCTTCCCCGAAGCCTTCCCCTTACCCGTCCCCTAATTCTAACCCGTACGGTCACACTAACCCGCGCCCTCACACGTACGCTCCCCCTAAACCGTTGTCATACCCTCACCTGGACCCTAAACCGTCCCAGTCCCCTAGCCCTAAGCCTAGCCAGAACACTAACGCTAACCCTTCCCCGAAGCCTTCCCCTCACCCGTCCCCTAATCCTAACCCGTACGCTTACACTAACCCGCGCCCTCACACGTACCCTCCCCGTAAAACGTTGTCGTACCCTCACCTGGAACCTAAACCGTCCCCGTACCCTAACACTAACCCTAGCCCGAACCCTAACCCTAACCCTTCCCCGAAGCCTTCCCCTCACCCGTCCCCTAATCCTAACCCATACGCTCACACTAACCCGCGCCCTCACATGTACGATCCCCGTAAAACGTTGTCTTAACTTCACCTGGACCCTAAACCGTCCCCGTCCCCTAACCCTAACCCTAGCCCAAACCGTAACCCTAACCATTCCCCGAAGCCTTCCCCTCACCCGTCCCCTAATCCTAACCCATACGCTCACACTAACCCGCGCCCTCACACATACGCTCACCCTAAACCGATCTCGTACCCTCAACTGGACCCGAAACCGTCCCCGTCCCCTAATCCTAACCCTAGCCTGAACCCTAACCCTAACCCTTCCCCGAAGCCTTCCCCTCACCCGTCCCCTAATCCTAACCCGTACGCTCACACTAACCCGCGTCCTCACACGTACGCTCCACCTAAACCGTTGTCGTATCCTCACCTGGACCCTAAACCGTCCCCGTCACCGAGCCTTAACCCTAGCCCGAACCCTAACCCTAAAACTTCCCCGAAGCCTTCCCCTCACCCGTCCCCTAATCCTAACCCGTATGCTCACACTAACCCACGCCCTGCCACGTACGCTCCCCCTAAACCGTTGTCGTACCCTCACCTGGACCCTAAACCGTCCCCGTCCTCTAACACTAACCCTAGCCCGAAACCTAAACCTAACACTTCCCCGAAGCCTTCCCCTCACCCATCCCCTAATCCTAACCCGTACGCTCACACTAACCCGCGCCCTCACACGTACGCTCCCCCTAAACCGTTGTCGTACCCTCACCTGGACCCTAAACCGTCCCCATCCCCTAACCCTAACCCTAGCCCGAACCCTAAACCTAACACTTCCCCGAAGCCTTCCCCTCACCCGTCTCCTAATCCTAACCCAAGGCTCACACTAACCCGCGCCCTCACACATACGCTCCCCCTAAACCGTTGTCATACCCTCACCTGGACCCTAAACCGTCCCCGACCCCTAACCCTAACCCTATCCCGAACACTATCCCTAACCATTCCCCGAAACGTTCCCCTCACACGTCCCCTAATCCTAACCCGTACGCTCACAATAACCCGCGCCCTCACACGTACGCTCCCCATAAACCGTTGTCGTACCTTCACCTTGACCCTAAACCGTCCCCGTCCCCGAGCCCTAACCCTAGCCCGAACCCTAACCCTAACCCTTCCCCGAAGCCTTCCCCTCACCCGTCCCCTAATCCTAACCCGTACACTCACACTAACCCGCGCTCTCCCACGTACGCTCCCCCTTAACCGTTGTCGTACCCTCACCTGGACCCTAAACCGTCCCCGTCCCCTAACCCTAACCCTAGCCCGAACCCTAAACCTAACAGTTCCCCGAAGCCTTCCCCTAACCCATTCCCTAATCCTAACCCGTACGCTCACACTAACCCGCGCCCTCACACGTACGCTTCCCCTAAACCGTTGTCGTACCCTCACCTGGACCCTAAACCGTCCCCGTCCCCTAACCCTAACCCTAGCCCGGACCCTAAACCTAACACTTCCCCGAAGCCTTCCCCTCACCCGTCCCCTAATCCTAACCCTTACGCTCACACTAACCCATGCCCTCACACATACGCTCCCCCTAAACCGTTGTCGTACCCTCACCTAGACCCTAAACCGTCCCCGTCCCCTAACCCAAACCCTATCCCGAAAACTATCACTAACATTTCCCCGAAACGTTCCCCTCACACGTCCCCTAATCCTAACCCGTACGCTCACACTAACCCGCGCCCTCACACGTACGCTCCCCCTAAAGCGTTGTCGTACCCTTACCTGGAACCTAAACCGTCCTCGTCCCCTAACCCTAACCCTAGCCCAAACCGTAACCCTAACCATTCCCCGAAGCATTCCCCTCACCCGTCCCCTAATCCTAACCCGTACGCTCACACTAACCCGTGCCCTCACACGTACGCTCACCCTAAACCGATCTCGTACCCTCAACTGGACCCGAAACTGTCCCCATCCCCTAACCCTAACCCTAGCCTGAACCCTAACCCTAACCCTTCCCCGAAGCCTTCCCCTCACCCGTCCCCTAATCCTAACCCGTAAGCTCACACTAACCCGCGCCCTCACACGTACGCTCCCCCTAAACCGTTGTCGTACCCTCACCCCGACCCTAAACCGTCCCCGTGCTCTAACCCTAACCCTAGCCCGAAACCTAAACCTAACACTTCCCCGAAGCCTTCCCCTCAACCATCCCCTAATCCTAACCCATACGCTCACACTAACCCGCGCCCTCACACGTACGCTCCCCCTAAACCGTTGTCGTACCCTCACATGGACCCTAAACCGTCCCCGTCCCCTAACCCTAACCCTAGCCCGAACCCTAACCCTAACCCTTCCCCGAATCCTTCCCCTCACCCGTCCCCTAATCCTAACCCATATGCTTACATTAAACCGCGCCCTCACACGTACCCTCCCCCTAAAGCGTTGTCGTACACTCACCTGGAACCTAAACCGTCCCCGTCCCCTAACCCTAACCCTAACCCGAACCCTAACACGTACGCTCCGCCTAAACCACACTCGTACCTTCACCTGGACCCTAAACCGTCCCCGTCCCCTAACCCTAACCCTAGCCCGAACCCTAACCCTAACCCTTCCCCGAAGCCTTCCCCTCACCCGTCCCCTAATCCTAACCTGTACGGTCACACTAACCCACGACCTCACACGTACTCTTCCCCTAAAATGTTGTCGTACCCTCACCTGGACCCTAAACCGTCCCCATCCCCTAAACCTAACCCTAGGCCGAACCCTAGCCCTAACCCTTCCCCGAAGCCTTCCCCTTACCCGTCCCCTAATTCTAACCCGTACGGTCACACTAACCCGCGCCCTCACACGTACGCTCCCCCAAAACCGTTGTCATACCCTCACCTGGACCCTAAACCGTCCCAGTCCCCTAGCCCTAAGCCTAGCCAGAACACTAACGCTAACACTTCCCCGAAGCCTTCCCCTCACCCGTCCCCTAATCCTAACCCGTACGCTCACACTAACCCGCGCCCTCACACGTACCCTCCCCGTAAAACGTTGTCGTACACTCACCTGGAACCTAAACCGTCCCCGTCCCCTAACACTAACCCTAGCCCGAACCCTAACCCTAACCCTTCCCCGAAGCCTTCCCCTCACCCGTCCCCTAATCCTAACCCATACGCTCACACTAACCCGCGCCCTCACACGTACGATCCCCGTAAAACGTTGTCGTAACTTCACCTGGACCCTAAACCGTCCCCGTCCCCTAACCCTAACCTTAGCCCGAAACCTAACCCTAACCCTTCCCCGAAGCCTTCCCCTCACCCGTCCCCTAATCCTAACCCGTACACTCACAATAACCTGCGCCCTCACACGTACGCTCCCCCTAAACCGTTGTCGTACCCTCACATGGACCCTAAACCGTCCCCGTCCCCTAACCCTAACCCTAGCCCGAACACTTCCACGAAGCCTTCCACTCACCCGTCCCCTAATCCTAACCCGTACGCTCACACTAACCCGCAACCTCACACATTCGCTCCCCCTAAAGCGTTGTCGTACCCTCACCTGGACCCTAAACCGTCCCCGTCCCCTAACCCTAACCCTAGCCCGAACCCAAACCCTAACCCTTCCCCGAAGCCTTCCCCTCACCCGACCCCTAATCCTAAACCGTACGCTCACACTAACCCGCGCCCTCACACGTACGCTCCACCTAAAGCGTTGTTGTAGCCTCACCTGGACCCTAAACCGTCCCCGTCCCCTAACCCTAACTCTAGCCCGAACCCTAACCCTAACACTTCCCCGAAGCCTTCCCCTCACCCGTCCCCTAATCCTAACCCGTACGCTCACACTAACCTGTGCCCTCACATGTACGCTCCCACTAAACCGTTGTCGTAACCTCACCTGGACCCTAAACATCCCTGTCTCCTAACACTAACCCTAGCCTGAACCCTAACCCTAACCCTTCCCCGAAGTCTTCCCCTCACCCGTCCCCTAATCCTAACCCGTACCCTCACACTAACGCACGCCCTCACACGTACGCTCTACCTATAACGTTGTCGTACCCTCACCTGGACACTAAACCGTCCCCATCCCCTAATCCTAACCCTAGCCCGAACCCTAAACCTAACCCTTCCCCGAAGCCTTCCCTTCACCCGTCCCCTAGTCCTAACCCGTACGCTCACACTAACCCGCGCGCTCACACGTACGCTCCCTCTAATCCGTTGTCGTACCCTCACCTGGACCCTAATCCGTCCCCGTCCCCTAACCCTAACCCTAGCCCGAACCCTAACCCTAATCCTTCCCCGAAGCCTTCCCCTCACCCGTCCCCTAATCCTAACCCGTACGCTCACACTAAACCACACCCTCACACATTCGTTCCCCCTAAACCGTTGTCGTACCCTCACCTGGACGCTAAACCGTCCCCGTCCCGTAACCTTAACCCTAGCCCGAACCCTAACCCTAACTTCCCCGAAGCCTTCCTCTCACCCGTCCCCTAATCCTAACCCGTACGCTCACACAAACCCGCGCGCTCACACGTACACTCCCCCTAAACCATTGTCGTACCCTCACCTGGAGCGAAAACGGTCCCCGTCCCCTAACCCTAACCCTAGCCTGAACCCTAAACCTAACCCTTCCCAGAAGCCTTCCCCTCCCCCGTCCCCTAATCCGAACCCGTACGCTGACACTAACCCGCGCCCTCACACGTACACTCCCCCTAAACCATTGTCGTACCCTCACCTGGAGCCAAAACGGTCCCCGTTCCCTAACCCTAACCCTAGCCCGAACCCTAACCCTAACCCTTCCCCGAAGCCTTCCCCTCACCCGTCCCCTAATCCTAACCTGTACACTCACACTAACCTGCGCCCTCACACGTATGCTCCCCCTAAACTGTTGTCGTACCCTCATCTGGATCCTAAACCGTCCCCATCCCCTAACCCTAACCCTAGCCCGAACCCTAACCCTAACCCTTCCCCGAAGTCTTCCCCTCACCCGTCCCCTAATCCTAACCCATACCCTCACACTAACCCACGCACTCACACGTACGCTCCCCCTATAGCGTTGTCGTACCCTCACCTGGACACTAAACCGTCCCCATCCCCTAATCCTAACCCTAGCCCGAACCCTAAACCTAACCCTTCCCCGAAGCCTTCCCTTCACCCGTCCCCTAGTCCTAACCCGTACGCTCACACTAACCCGCGCGCTCACACGTACGCTCCCTCTAAACCGTTGTCGTACCCTCACCTGGACCCTAATCCGTCCCCGTCCCCTAACCCTAACCCTAGCCCGAACCCTAACCCTAATCCTTCCCCGAAGCCTTCCCCTCACCCGTCCCCTAATCCTAACCCGTAGGCTCACACTATCCAGTCCGCTCACACGTACGCTGCCCCTAAACTGTTGTCGTACCCACTCCTGGACCCTAAACTGTCCCCATCCCCTAACACTAACCATAGCCCGAACCCTAAGCCTAACCCTTCCCCGAAGCCTTCCCCTCACCCGTCCCCTAATGCTAACCCGTACGCTCACACTAACCCGCGCCCTCACACGTACGATCGCCCGAAACCGTTGTCGTACCCTCACTTGGACCCTAATTCGTCCCCGTCCCCTAACCCTAACCCTAGTCCGAACCCTAAGCCTAAAACTTCCCCGAAGCCTTACCCTCACCCGTCCCCTAATGCTAAGCCGTACGCTCACACTAACCCGCGCCCTCACACGTGCGCTCTCCCTAAACCGTTGTCGTACCCTCACCTGGACCCTAAACCGTCCCCGTCCCCAAACCCTAACCCTAGCCCGAACTCTAACCCTAACCCTTTCACGAAGCCTTCCACTCACCCGTCCCCTTATCCTAACCCGTACGCTCACACTAACCCGCGCCCTCACACGTACGCTCCCCCTAAACCGTTGTCGAACCCTCATCTGGACCGTAAACCGTCCCCGTCCCTTAACCCTAACCCTTCCCCGAAGCCTTCCCCTCACCCGTCCTCTAATCCTAACCCGTACGCTAACGCTAACCTACACCCTCACATGTACGCTCCCCCTAAAGCATTGTCGTAAACACACCTGGACACTAAACCGTCCCCGTCTCCTAACTCTAACCCTACCGCGAACCCTAACCCTAACCTTTCCCCGAAGCCTGACACTCACCCGTCGCCTAATCCTAACCTGTACGCTCTCGCTAAACCGCGCCCTCACCCGTACGCTCCCCCTAAAGCATTGTCGTACCCTCACCTGGACCCTAAACCGTCCCCGTCCCCATGCCCTAACCCTAGCCCGAACACTAACCCTAACACTTCCCCGAAGCCTTCCCCTCACCCGTCCCCTAATCTTAACCCGTACGCTCACAATAACCCGCGCCCTCACAGGTACGCTCCCCCTAAAGCATTGTCGTACCCTCACCTGGACCCTAAACCGTACCCGTCCCCGTCCCCTAACCCTAGCCCGAAAGATAAACCTAAACCTTCCCCGAAGCCTTCCCCTCACCCGTCCCCTAATTCTAACCCGTACGCTCACACTAACCCACCCCCTCACACGAACGCAACCCCTAAACCGTTGTCGTACCCTCACCTGGACCCTAAACCGTCCCTGTCCCCTGACGCTAACCCTAGTCTGAACCCTAACCCTAACCCTTCCCCGAAGCCTTCCCCTCACCTGTCCCTTAATCCTAACCCATACGCTCACACTAACCCGCGCCCTCACACGTACGCTCCCCCTACACCATTGTCGTACCCTCACCTGTACCCTAAACCGTCCCAGTCCCCTAACCCTAACCCTAGCCCGAACCCTAACCCTATCACTTCCGCGAAGCCTTCCCCTCACCCGTGCCCTATTCCTAACCCGAGGCTCACACTAACCCGCGACCTCACATGTACGCTCCCCCTAAACTGTTGTCATACCCTCACCTGGACCCTAAAACGTCCCCGTCCCCTAAGCCTAACCCTAGCCCGAAGCCTAAACCTAAACCGTCCCCGAAGCCTTCCCCTCACCCGTCCCCTAATCCTAACCCGTACACTCACACAAACCCGCGCCCTCACACGTACGCTCCCCCTAAACCGTTGTCGTACCCTCACCTGGACCCTAAACCGTCCCCGTCCCTTAACCCTAACCCTAGCCCGAACCCTAATCCTAACCCTTCCCCGAAACCTTCCCCTCACCCGTCCCCAAATCCTAACCCGTACGCTCACACTAACCCGCGCCCTCACACGTAGGATCCCGCTAAACCGTTGTTGTATCCTCACCTGGACCCTAAACCGTACCCGTCCCCTAACCATAACCCTAGCCCGAACCCTAACCCTAACCCTTACCCGAAGCCTTCCCCTCACCCGGCCCCTAATCCTAACCCGTACGCTCAAACTAACCCGCGCCCTCACACGTACGCTACCCCTAAAACGTTGTCATACCCTCACCTGGACCCTAAACCGTCCCCGTCCCCTAACCCTAACCCTAGCCCGAACCTTATCCCTAACCATTCCACGAAGCCTTCCCCTCACCCGTCCCCTAATCCTAAACCATACGCTCACACTAACCCGCGCACTAACACGTACGCTCCCCCTAAACCGTTGTCGTACCCTCACCTGGACCCTAAACGGTCCCCGTCCCCTAACCCTAACCGTAGCCCGAACCCTAACCCTAACCCTTCCCCGAAGCCTTCCCCTCACCCGTCCCCTAATCCTAACCCGTACGCTCAAACTAAACAGCCCTCTCACACGTACGCTGCCCCTAAACCGTTGTGGTACACTCACCTGGACCCTAAACCGTCCCCATCCCCTTACCCTAACCCTACCCAAACCCTAACCCTAACCCGTCCCCGAAGCCTTCCCCTCACCCGTCCCCTAATCCTAACCCGTATGCTCACACTAACCCGTGCCCTCACATGTACGCTCCCCCTAAACCGTGGTCGTACCCTCACCTGGACCCTAAACCGTCCCCGTCCCCTAACCCTAACCCTAGACCGAGCCCTAACCCTAACCCTTCCCCGAAGCCTTCCCCTCAACCGTCCCCTATTCCTAACCCGTACGCTCACACTAATCAGCCCGCTCACACGTACGCCGCCCCTAAACCGTTGTCGTACCCTCATCTGGACCCTAAACCGTCCCCATCCCCTAACCCTAACCCTACCCAAACCCTAACCCTAACCCGTCCCCGAAGCCTTCCCCTCACCCATCCCCTAATCCTAACCCGTACGCTCACACTTACCCATGCCCTCACACGTTCGCTCCCCCTAAAGCGTTGTCGTACCCTCACCTGGACCCTAAACCGTCCCTATCCCCTAACCCTAACCCTAGCCTGAATCCTAACCCTAACACTTCCCCGAAGCCTTCCCCTCACCCATCCCCTAATCCTAACCCGTACGCTCACACTAACCCCCGCCCTCACACGTACGCTCCCCCTAAACCGTTGTCGTACACTCACCTGGACCCTAAACCGTCCCCGTCCCCTAACCCTAACCCTAGCCCGAACCCTAACCCTAACCTTTCCCCGAAGCCTTCCCCTCACCCGTCCCCTAATCCTAACCCGTACGCTCACACTATCCAGTCCGCTCACACGGACGCTGCCCCTAAACCGTTGTCGTACCCACACCTGGACCCTAAACCGTCCCCATCCCCCATCCCTAACCCTAGCCTGAACCCTAACCCTAACCCGTCCCCGAAGCCTTCCCCTCACCCATCCCCTAATCCTAACCCATACGCTCACACTAACCTGTGCCCTCACACGTACGCTCCACCTAAACCATTTTCGTTCCCTCAACTTGACCCTAAACCGTCCCCGTCCCCTAACCCTAACCCTAGCCCGAACCCTAACCCTAACCCTTCCCCGAACCCTTCCCCTCACCCGTCCCCTAATCCTAGCCCGTACGTTCACACTAACCCGCGCCCTAAAACGTACGCTCCCCCTAAACCGTTGTCGTACCCTCACCTGGGCCCTAAACTGTCCCCGTCCCCTAACCCTAACCCTAGCCTGGACCCTAACCCTAACCCTTCCCCGAAGCCTTCCCCTCACCCGTCCCCTAATCCTAACCCGTACGCTCACACTAAACATCCCGCTCACACGTACGCTGCCCCTAAACCGTTGTGGTACCCTCACCTGGACCCTAAACTGTCCCCATGCCCTAAACCTAACCCTACCCAAACCCTAACCCTAACCCGTCCCCGAAGCCTTCCCCTCACCCATCCCCTAATCCTAACCCGTATGCTCACACTAACCCGTGCCCTCACACGTATGCTCCGCCTAAACCGTGGTCGTACCCTCACCTGGACCCTAAACCGTCCCCGTCCCCTAACCCTAACCCTAGCCCGAGCCCTAACCCTAACCCTTCCCCGAAGCCTTCCCCTCAACCGTCCCCTAATCCTAAACCGTACGCTGACACTAACCCACGCGCTCACACGTACGCTCCCCCTCAACCGTTGTCGTACCCTCACCTGGACCCTAAACCGTCTCCGTCCCCTAACCCTAACCCTAGCCAGAACCCTAACCCTAACCCTTCCCCGAAGCCTTCCCCTCACCCATCCCCTAATCCTAACCCGTACGCTCACACTAACCCGCGCCCTCACAGGAACAGTCCCCCTAAACCGTTGTCGTACCCTCATCTGGACCCTAAACCGTCCCCCTCCCCTAACCCTAACCCTAGCCCGAACCCTAACCCTAACCCTTCCCCGAAGCCTTCCCCTCACCTGTCCCCTAATCCTAACCCGTACGCTCACATAACCCACGCCCTCACACGTAGGCTCCCCCTCAACCGTTGTCGTACCCTCACCTGGACCCTAAACCGTCCCCGTCTCCTAACCTTAACTCTAGCCCTAATCCTAACCCTAACTCTTCCCCGAATTCTTCCCCTCACCCGTCCCCTAATCCTAACCCGTACGCTCACACTATCCCGCGTCCTCACAGGTACGCTCCCTCTAAATCGTTGTCGTACCCTCACCTGGACCCTAAACCTTCCCCGTCCCCTAACCCTAACCCTAGCCCGAACCATAACCCTAACGCTTCCCCGAAGCCTTCCCCTCACCCGTCCCCTAATCCTAACCCGTACGCTCACACTAAACCACGTCTTCACACGTACACTCCCCCTTAAACCGTTGTCGTACCCTC
This sequence comes from Leucopleurus acutus, assembly GCF_964270905.1. Lineage (NCBI taxonomy): Eukaryota > Metazoa > Chordata > Mammalia > Artiodactyla > Delphinidae > Leucopleurus > Leucopleurus acutus. The sequence continues at coordinate 873,879 of NW_028139174.1, forward strand.
ACCTGAACCCTAAATCGTCCCCGTCCCCTAATTCTAACCCTAGCCCGAACCCTCACCCTAACCCTTCCCCGAAGCCTTCCCCTCACCCGTCCCCTAATCCGAACCCGTACGCTCACACTAACTCGCGCCCTCACACGTACGCTCCCCCTAAACCGTTGTCGTACCCTTACTTGGACCCTAAACCGTCCCCATCCCCTAACCCTAACCCTAGCCCAAACCCTAACCCTAACCCTTCCCAGAAGCCTTCCCCTCACCCATACCCGAATCCTACCCGTACACTCACACTAACACGCGCGTTCACACTTACACTCCCCCTAAGCCGTTGTCGTACCCTTACCTGGACCCTAAACCGTCCCCATCGCCTAACCCTAACCCTAGCTCAAACCCTAACCTTACCCCTTCCCCGAAGACTTCCCCTCACACATCCCCTAATTCTAACCCGTATGCTCACATTAACCCGCGCCCTCACACGTACGCACCCCCTAAACCGTTGTCGTACCCTCATCTGGACCCTAAACCGTCCCAGTACGCTAACCAAACCCTAGCCCGAACCCTAACCCTAACCCTTCCCCGAAGCCTTCCCCTCACCCATCCCCTAATCCTAACTCGTACGCTCACACTAACCCGCGCCCTCACACGTACGCTCCCCCTAAACCGTTGTCATACCCTCACCTGGACCTTAAACCATCCCCGTCCCCTAACCCTAACCCTAGCCTCAACCCTAACCCTAACATTTCCCCGAAGCCTTCCCCTCACCCGTCCCCTAAGCCTAACCCGTACGCTCACACTAACCCGCGCCCTCACACGTACACTCCCCCTAAACGGTTGTCGTACCCTCACCTGGACCCTAAACCGTCCCCATACCCTAACCCTAAAACTAGCTCAAACCCTAACCCTACCCCTTCCCCGAAGTCTTCCCCTCACACATCCCCTAATCCTAACCCATACGCTCACACTAACCCGCGCTCTCACACGTACGCACCCCCTAAACCGTTGTCGTATCCTCACCTGGACCGTAAACCGTCCCAGTACCCTAACCCTAATCCTAGCCCGAACCCTAACCCTAACCCTTCCCCGAAGCCTTCCTCTCACCCGTCCCCTAATCCTAACCACTACGCTCACACTAATCAGCCCGCTCACACGTACGCCGCCCCTAAACCGTTGTCGTACCCTCACCTGGACCCTAAACCGTCCCCATCCCCTAACCCTAACCCTACCCAAACCCTAACCCTAAGCCGTCCCCGAAGCCTTCCCCTCACCCATCCCCTAATCCTAACCCGTACGCTCACACTTACCTATGCCCTCACAGGTACGCTCCCCCTAAACCGTGGTCGTACCCTCACCTGGACCCTAAACCGTCCCCGTCCCCTAACCCTAACCCTAGCCCGAACCCTAACCCTAACCCTTCCCCGAAGCCTTCCCCTCACCCGTCCCCTAATCCTAACCCGTACGCTCACACTAAACCGTGACCTCACACGTACGCTCCCCCTAAACCGTTGTCGTACCCTCACCGGGAACCTAAACTGTCTCCGTCCCCTAACCCTAACCCTAGCCCGAAGCCTAAACCTAACCCTTCCCCGAAGCCTTCCCCTCACCCTTCCCCTAATCATAACCCGTACGCTCACACTAACCCGTGCCCTCACACGTACGCTCTCCCTAAACCGTTGTCGTACCCCCACCTGGACCCTAAACCGTTCCCGTCCCCTAAATCTAACCCTAGCCCGAACCCTAACCCTAAACCTTCCCCGAAGCCTACCCCTCACCCGTCCCCTAATCCTAATCCGTACGCTCACACTAACCCGTGCCCTCACACGTACGCTCCCCCTAAACCGTTATCATACGCTCACCTGGACCCTAAACCGTCCCCGTCCCCTAACCCTAACCCTAGCCCGAAGCCTAACCCTAACCCTTCCCCGAAGCCTTCCCCTCACCCGTCCCCTAATCCTAACCCGTACGCTCACACTAACCCGCGCCCTCACACGTACGCTCCCCATAAAGCGTTGTCATACCCTCACCTCGACCCTAAACCGTCCCCATCCCCTAACACTAACCCTAGCCCGAACCCTAACCGTAACCCTTCCCTGAAGCCTTCCCCTCACCCGTCCCCTAATCTAAACCCGTACGCTCACACTAACCTGCGCCCTAAAATGTACGCTCCCCCTAAACCGTTGTCTTACCCTCACCTGAACCCTAAACCGTCCCCATCCCCTAACCCTAACCCTACCCGAACCCTAACAATAACCCTTCCCCGAAGCCTTCCCCTCACCCGTCCCCTAATCCTAACCCGTACGCTCACACTAACCCGCAACCTCACACGTACGCTCACCCTAAACCGTTGTCGTACACTCACCTGGAACCTAAACCTTCCCCTTCCCTATCCCTAACCCTAACCCCAACCCTAACCCTAACCCTTCCCCGAAGCCTTCCCCTCACCCGTCCCCTAACCCTAACCCGTACGCTCACACTAACCTGCGCCCTCAAACGTACGCTCCCCCTAAACCGTTGTCGTACCCTCACCTGGACCGTAAACCGTCCCCGTCCCCTAACCCTAACCCTAGCCCGAACCCTAAACCTAACCCTTCCCTGAAGCCTTCCCCTCACCCGTCCACTAATCATAACCCGTACGCTGACACTAACCCACGCGCTCACACGTACGCTCCCCCTCAACCGTTGTCGTACCCTCACCTGGACCCTAAACCGTCTCCGTCCCCTAACCCTAACCCTAGCCAGAACCCTAACCCTAACCCTTCCCCGAAGCCTTCCCCTCACCCATCCCCTAATCCTAACCCGTACGCTCACACTAACCCTCGCCCTCACACGTACACTCCCCCTAAACCGTTGTCGCACCCTCACCTGGACCCTAAACCTTCCACATCCCCTAACCCTAACCCTAGCTCAAACCCTAAACCTACCCCTTCCCCGAAGTCTTCCCCTCACACATCGCCTAATCCTAACCCGTACGCTCACACAAATCAGCCCGCTCACACGTACGCCGCCCCTAAACCGTTGTCGTACCCTCATCTGGACCCTAAACCGTCCCCATCCCCTAACCCTAACCCTACCCAAACCCTAACCCTAACCCGTCCCCGAAGCCTTCCCCTCACCCATCCCTTAATCCTAACCCGTACGCTCACACTTACCCATGCCCTCACACGTACGCTCCCCCTAAACCGTGGTCGTACCCTCACCTGGATCCTAAACTGACCCCGTCCCCTAACCCTAACCCTAGCCCGAACCCTAACCCTACCCCTTCCCCGAAGCCTTCCCCTCACCCGTCCCCTAATCCTAACCCGTACGCTCACACTAACCCGCGCCCTCACACGTACGCTCCCCCTAAAGCATTGTCGTACCCTCACCTTGACCCTAAACCGTCCTCGTCCCCTAACCCTAACCCAAGCCCGAACCCTAACCCTAAACCTTCCCCGAAGCCTTCCCCTCACACGTCCCCTAATCCTAACCCGTACGCTCACACTAACCTGCGCCCTCACACGTACGCTCACCCTAAACCGTTATCATACCCTCACCTGGAGCCTCAACCGTCCCCATCCCCTAACCCTAACCCTAGCCCGAACCCTAACTCTAACACTTCCCCGAAGCCTTCTTCTCACCCGTCCCCTAATCCTAACCCGTACGCTCACACTAACCCGCGCCCTCACACGTACGCTCCCCCTAAAGTGTTGTCGTACCCTCACCTGGACCCTAAACCGTCCCCGTCCCCTAACCATAACCCTAGCACGAACCCTAACCCTAACACTTCCCCAAAGCCTTCCCCTAAACCGTCCCCGAATCCTAACCCGTACGCTCACACTAACCCACGCCCTCACACGTACGCTCCCCATAAACCGTTGTTGTACCCGCACCTGGACCCTAAACCGTCCGCGTCCCCTAACCCTAACCCTAGCCCGAACCCTAACCCTAACCCTTCCCCGAAGCCTTCCCCTCACCCGTCCCCTAATCCTAACCCGTACGCTCACACTAAACCACACCCTCACACATTCGTTCCCCCTAAACCGTTGTCGTACCCTCACCTGGACGCTAAACCGTCCCCGTCCCGTAACCTTAACCCTAGCCCGAACCCTAACCCTAACTTCCCCGAAGCCTTCCTCTCACCCGTCCCCTAATCCTAACCCGTACGCTCACACAAACCCGCGCGCTCACACGTACACTCCCCCTAAACCATTGTCGTACCCTCACCTGGAGCGAAAACGGTCCCCGTCCCCTAACCCTAACCCTAGCCTGAACCCTAAACCTAACCCTTCCCAGAAGCCTTCCCCTCCCCCGTCCCCTAATCCGAACCCGTACGCTGACACTAACCCGCGCCCTCACACGTACACTCCCCCTAAACCATTGTCGTACCCTCACCTGGAGCCAAAACGGTCCCCGTTCCCTAACCCTAACCCTAGCCCGAACCCTAACCCTAACCCTTCCCCGAAGCCTTCCCCTCACCCGTCCCCTAATCCTAACCTGTACACTCACACTAACCTGCGCCCTCACACGTATGCTCCCCCTAAACTGTTGTCGTACCCTCACCTGGATCCTAAACCGTCCCCATCCCCTAACCCTAACCCTAGCCCGAACCCTAACCCTAACCCTTCCCCGAAGTCTTCCCCTCACCCGTCCCCTAATCCTAACCCATACCCTCACACTAACCCACGCACTCACACGTACGCTCCCCCTATAGCGTTGTCGTACCCTCACCTGGACACTAAACCGTCCCCATCCCCTAATCCTAACCCTAGCCCGAACCCTAAACCTAACCCTTCCCCGAAGCCTTCCCTTCACCCGTCCCCTAGTCCTAACCCGTACGCTCACACTAACCCGCGCGCTCACACGTACGCTCCCTCTAAACCGTTGTCGTACCCTCACCTGGACCCTAATCCGTCCCCGTCCCCTAACCCTAACCCTAGCCCGAACCCTAACCCTAATCCTTCCCCGAAGCCTTCCCCTCACCCGTCCCCTAATCCTAACCCGTAGGCTCACACTATCCAGTCCGCTCACACGTACGCTGCCCCTAAACTGTTGTCGTACCCACTCCTGGACCCTAAACTGTCCCCATCCCCTAACACTAACCATAGCCCGAACCCTAAGCCTAACCCTTCCCCGAAGCCTTCCCCTCACCCGTCCCCTAATGCTAACCCGTACGCTCACACTAACCCGCGCCCTCACACGTACGATCGCCCGAAACCGTTGTCGTACCCTCACTTGGACCCTAATTCGTCCCCGTCCCCTAACCCTAACCCTAGTCCGAACCCTAAGCCTAAAACTTCCCCGAAGCCTTACCCTCACCCGTCCCCTAATGCTAAGCCGTACGCTCACACTAACCCGCGCCCTCACACGTGCGCTCTCCCTAAACCGTTGTCGTACCCTCACCTGGACCCTAAACCGTCCCCGTCCCCAAACCCTAACCCTAGCCCGAACTCTAACCCTAACCCTTTCACGAAGCCTTCCACTCACCCGTCCCCTTATCCTAACCCGTACGCTCACACTAACCCGCGCCCTCACACGTACGCTCCCCCTAAACCGTTGTCGAACCCTCATCTGGACCGTAAACCGTCCCCGTCCCTTAACCCTAACCCTTCCCCGAAGCCTTCCCCTCACCCGTCCTCTAATCCTAACCCGTACGCTAACGCTAACCTACACCCTCACATGTACGCTCCCCCTAAAGCATTGTCGTAAACACACCTGGACACTAAACCGTCCCCGTCTCCTAACTCTAACCCTACCGCGAACCCTAACCCTAACCTTTCCCCGAAGCCTGACACTCACCCGTCGCCTAATCCTAACCTGTACGCTCTCGCTAAACCGCGCCCTCACCCGTACGCTCCCCCTAAAGCATTGTCGTACCCTCACCTGGACCCTAAACCGTCCCCGTCCCCATGCCCTAACCCTAGCCCGAACACTAACCCTAACACTTCCCCGAAGCCTTCCCCTCACCCGTCCCCTAATCTTAACCCGTACGCTCACAATAACCCGCGCCCTCACAGGTACGCTCCCCCTAAAGCATTGTCGTACCCTCACCTGGACCCTAAACCGTACCCGTCCCCGTCCCCTAACCCTAGCCCGAAAGATAAACCTAAACCTTCCCCGAAGCCTTCCCCTCACCCGTCCCCTAATTCTAACCCGTACGCTCACACTAACCCACCCCCTCACACGAACGCAACCCCTAAACCGTTGTCGTACCCTCACCTGGACCCTAAACCGTCCCTGTCCCCTGACGCTAACCCTAGTCTGAACCCTAACCCTAACCCTTCCCCGAAGCCTTCCCCTCACCTGTCCCTTAATCCTAACCCATACGCTCACACTAACCCGCGCCCTCACACGTACGCTCCCCCTACACCATTGTCGTACCCTCACCTGTACCCTAAACCGTCCCAGTCCCCTAACCCTAACCCTAGCCCGAACCCTAACCCTATCACTTCCGCGAAGCCTTCCCCTCACCCGTGCCCTATTCCTAACCCGAGGCTCACACTAACCCGCGACCTCACATGTACGCTCCCCCTAAACTGTTGTCATACCCTCACCTGGACCCTAAAACGTCCCCGTCCCCTAAGCCTAACCCTAGCCCGAAGCCTAAACCTAAACCGTCCCCGAAGCCTTCCCCTCACCCGTCCCCTAATCCTAACCCGTACACTCACACAAACCCGCGCCCTCACACGTACGCTCCCCCTAAACCGTTGTCGTACCCTCACCTGGACCCTAAACCGTCCCCGTCCCTTAACCCTAACCCTAGCCCGAACCCTAATCCTAACCCTTCCCCGAAACCTTCCCCTCACCCGTCCCCAAATCCTAACCCGTACGCTCACACTAACCCGCGCCCTCACACGTAGGATCCCGCTAAACCGTTGTTGTATCCTCACCTGGACCCTAAACCGTACCCGTCCCCTAACCATAACCCTAGCCCGAACCCTAACCCTAACCCTTACCCGAAGCCTTCCCCTCACCCGGCCCCTAATCCTAACCCGTACGCTCAAACTAACCCGCGCCCTCACACGTACGCTACCCCTAAAACGTTGTCATACCCTCACCTGGACCCTAAACCGTCCCCGTCCCCTAACCCTAACCCTAGCCCGAACCTTATCCCTAACCATTCCACGAAGCCTTCCCCTCACCCGTCCCCTAATCCTAAACCATACGCTCACACTAACCCGCGCACTAACACGTACGCTCCCCCTAAACCGTTGTCGTACCCTCACCTGGACCCTAAACGGTCCCCGTCCCCTAACCCTAACCGTAGCCCGAACCCTAACCCTAACCCTTCCCCGAAGCCTTCCCCTCACCCGTCCCCTAATCCTAACCCGTACGCTCAAACTAAACAGCCCTCTCACACGTACGCTGCCCCTAAACCGTTGTGGTACACTCACCTGGACCCTAAACCGTCCCCATCCCCTTACCCTAACCCTACCCAAACCCTAACCCTAACCCGTCCCCGAAGCCTTCCCCTCACCCGTCCCCTAATCCTAACCCGTATGCTCACACTAACCCGTGCCCTCACATGTACGCTCCCCCTAAACCGTGGTCGTACCCTCACCTGGACCCTAAACCGTCCCCGTCCCCTAACCCTAACCCTAGACCGAGCCCTAACCCTAACCCTTCCCCGAAGCCTTCCCCTCAACCGTCCCCTATTCCTAACCCGTACGCTCACACTAATCAGCCCGCTCACACGTACGCCGCCCCTAAACCGTTGTCGTACCCTCATCTGGACCCTAAACCGTCCCCATCCCCTAACCCTAACCCTACCCAAACCCTAACCCTAACCCGTCCCCGAAGCCTTCCCCTCACCCATCCCCTAATCCTAACCCGTACGCTCACACTTACCCATGCCCTCACACGTTCGCTCCCCCTAAAGCGTTGTCGTACCCTCACCTGGACCCTAAACCGTCCCTATCCCCTAACCCTAACCCTAGCCTGAATCCTAACCCTAACACTTCCCCGAAGCCTTCCCCTCACCCATCCCCTAATCCTAACCCGTACGCTCACACTAACCCCCGCCCTCACACGTACGCTCCCCCTAAACCGTTGTCGTACACTCACCTGGACCCTAAACCGTCCCCGTCCCCTAACCCTAACCCTAGCCCGAACCCTAACCCTAACCTTTCCCCGAAGCCTTCCCCTCACCCGTCCCCTAATCCTAACCCGTACGCTCACACTATCCAGTCCGCTCACACGGACGCTGCCCCTAAACCGTTGTCGTACCCACACCTGGACCCTAAACCGTCCCCATCCCCCATCCCTAACCCTAGCCTGAACCCTAACCCTAACCCGTCCCCGAAGCCTTCCCCTCACCCATCCCCTAATCCTAACCCATACGCTCACACTAACCTGTGCCCTCACACGTACGCTCCACCTAAACCATTTTCGTTCCCTCAACTTGACCCTAAACCGTCCCCGTCCCCTAACCCTAACCCTAGCCCGAACCCTAACCCTAACCCTTCCCCGAACCCTTCCCCTCACCCGTCCCCTAATCCTAGCCCGTACGTTCACACTAACCCGCGCCCTAAAACGTACGCTCCCCCTAAACCGTTGTCGTACCCTCACCTGGGCCCTAAACTGTCCCCGTCCCCTAACCCTAACCCTAGCCTGGACCCTAACCCTAACCCTTCCCCGAAGCCTTCCCCTCACCCGTCCCCTAATCCTAACCCGTACGCTCACACTAAACATCCCGCTCACACGTACGCTGCCCCTAAACCGTTGTGGTACCCTCACCTGGACCCTAAACTGTCCCCATGCCCTAAACCTAACCCTACCCAAACCCTAACCCTAACCCGTCCCCGAAGCCTTCCCCTCACCCATCCCCTAATCCTAACCCGTATGCTCACACTAACCCGTGCCCTCACACGTATGCTCCGCCTAAACCGTGGTCGTACCCTCACCTGGACCCTAAACCGTCCCCGTCCCCTAACCCTAACCCTAGCCCGAGCCCTAACCCTAACCCTTCCCCGAAGCCTTCCCCTCAACCGTCCCCTAATCCTAAACCGTACGCTGACACTAACCCACGCGCTCACACGTACGCTCCCCCTCAACCGTTGTCGTACCCTCACCTGGACCCTAAACCGTCTCCGTCCCCTAACCCTAACCCTAGCCAGAACCCTAACCCTAACCCTTCCCCGAAGCCTTCCCCTCACCCATCCCCTAATCCTAACCCGTACGCTCACACTAACCCGCGCCCTCACAGGAACAGTCCCCCTAAACCGTTGTCGTACCCTCATCTGGACCCTAAACCGTCCCCCTCCCCTAACCCTAACCCTAGCCCGAACCCTAACCCTAACCCTTCCCCGAAGCCTTCCCCTCACCTGTCCCCTAATCCTAACCCGTACGCTCACATAACCCACGCCCTCACACGTAGGCTCCCCCTCAACCGTTGTCGTACCCTCACCTGGACCCTAAACCGTCCCCGTCTCCTAACCTTAACTCTAGCCCTAATCCTAACCCTAACTCTTCCCCGAATTCTTCCCCTCACCCGTCCCCTAATCCTAACCCGTACGCTCACACTATCCCGCGTCCTCACAGGTACGCTCCCTCTAAATCGTTGTCGTACCCTCACCTGGACCCTAAACCTTCCCCGTCCCCTAACCCTAACCCTAGCCCGAACCATAATCCTAACGCTTCCCCGAAGCCTTCCCCTCACCCGTCCCCTAATCCTAACCCGTACGCTCACACTAAACCACGTCTTCACACGTACACTCCCCCTTAAACCGTTGTCGTACCCTCACCTGAACCCTAAATCGTCCCCGTCCCCTAATTCTAACCCTAGCCCGAACCCTCACCCTAACCCTTCCCCGAAGCCTTCCCCTCACCCGTCCCCTAATCCGAACCCGTACGCTCACACTAACTCGCGCCCTCACACGTACGCTCCCCCTAAACCGTTGTCGTACCCTTACTTGGACCCTAAACCGTCCCCATCCCCTAACCCTAACCCTAGCCCAAACCCTAACCCTAACCCTTCCCAGAAGCCTTCCCCTCACCCATACCCGAATCCTACCCGTACACTCACACTAACACGCGCGTTCACACTTACACTCCCCCTAAGCCGTTGTCGTACCCTTACCTGGACCCTAAACCGTCCCCATCGCCTAACCCTAACCCTAGCTCAAACCCTAACCTTACCCCTTCCCCGAAGACTTCCCCTCACACATCCCCTAATTCTAACCCGTATGCTCACATTAACCCGCGCCCTCACACGTACGCACCCCCTAAACCGTTGTCGTACCCTCATCTGGACCCTAAACCGTCCCAGTACGCTAACCAAACCCTAGCCCGAACCCTAACCCTAACCCTTCCCCGAAGCCTTCCCCTCACCCATCCCCTAATCCTAACTCGTACGCTCACACTAACCCGCGCCCTCACACGTACGCTCCCCCTAAACCGTTGTCATACCCTCACCTGGACCTTAAACCATCCCCGTCCCCTAACCCTAACCCTAGCCTCAACCCTAACCCTAACATTTCCCCGAAGCCTTCCCCTCACCCGTCCCCTAAGCCTAACCCGTACGCTCACACTAACCCGCGCCCTCACACGTACACTCCCCCTAAACGGTTGTCGTACCCTCACCTGGACCCTAAACCGTCCCCATACCCTAACCCTAAAACTAGCTCAAACCCTAACCCTACCCCTTCCCCGAAGTCTTCCCCTCACACATCCCCTAATCCTAACCCATACGCTCACACTAACCCGCGCTCTCACACGTACGCACCCCCTAAACCGTTGTCGTATCCTCACCTGGACCGTAAACCGTCCCAGTACCCTAACCCTAATCCTAGCCCGAACCCTAACCCTAACCCTTCCCCGAAGCCTTCCTCTCACCCGTCCCCTAATCCTAACCACTACGCTCACACTAATCAGCCCGCTCACACGTACGCCGCCCCTAAACCGTTGTCGTACCCTCACCTGGACCCTAAACCGTCCCCATCCCCTAACCCTAACCCTACCCAAACCCTAACCCTAAGCCGTCCCCGAAGCCTTCCCCTCACCCATCCCCTAATCCTAACCCGTACGCTCACACTTACCTATGCCCTCACAGGTACGCTCCCCCTAAACCGTGGTCGTACCCTCACCTGGACCCTAAACCGTCCCCGTCCCCTAACCCTAACCCTAGCCCGAACCCTAACCCTAACCCTTCCCCGAAGCCTTCCCCTCACCCGTCCCCTAATCCTAACCCGTACGCTCACACTAAACCGTGACCTCACACGTACGCTCCCCCTAAACCGTTGTCGTACCCTCACCGGGAACCTAAACTGTCTCCGTCCCCTAACCCTAACCCTAGCCCGAAGCCTAAACCTAACCCTTCCCCGAAGCCTTCCCCTCACCCTTCCCCTAATCATAACCCGTACGCTCACACTAACCCGTGCCCTCACACGTACGCTCTCCCTAAACCGTTGTCGTACCCCCACCTGGACCCTAAACCGTTCCCGTCCCCTAAATCTAACCCTAGCCCGAACCCTAACCCTAAACCTTCCCCGAAGCCTACCCCTCACCCGTCCCCTAATCCTAATCCGTACGCTCACACTAACCCGTGCCCTCACACGTACGCTCCCCCTAAACCGTTATCATACGCTCACCTGGACCCTAAACCGTCCCCGTCCCCTAACCCTAACCCTAGCCCGAAGCCTAACCCTAACCCTTCCCCGAAGCCTTCCCCTCACCCGTCCCCTAATCCTAACCCGTACGCTCACACTAACCCGCGCCCTCACACGTACGCTCCCCATAAAGCGTTGTCATACCCTCACCTCGACCCTAAACCGTCCCCATCCCCTAACACTAACCCTAGCCCGAACCCTAACCGTAACCCTTCCCTGAAGCCTTCCCCTCACCCGTCCCCTAATCTAAACCCGTACGCTCACACTAACCTGCGCCCTAAAATGTACGCTCCCCCTAAACCGTTGTCTTACCCTCACCTGAACCCTAAACCGTCCCCATCCCCTAACCCTAACCCTACCCGAACCCTAACAATAACCCTTCCCCGAAGCCTTCCCCTCACCCGTCCCCTAATCCTAACCCGTACGCTCACACTAACCCGCAACCTCACACGTACGCTCACCCTAAACCGTTGTCGTACACTCACCTGGAACCTAAACCTTCCCCTTCCCTATCCCTAACCCTAACCCCAACCCTAACCCTAACCCTTCCCCGAAGCCTTCCCCTCACCCGTCCCCTAACCCTAACCCGTACGCTCACACTAACCTGCGCCCTCAAACGTACGCTCCCCCTAAACCGTTGTCGTACCCTCACCTGGACCGTAAACCGTCCCCGTCCCCTAACCCTAACCCTAGCCCGAACCCTAAACCTAACCCTTCCCTGAAGCCTTCCCCTCACCCGTCCACTAATCATAACCCGTACGCTGACACTAACCCACGCGCTCACACGTACGCTCCCCCTCAACCGTTGTCGTACCCTCACCTGGACCCTAAACCGTCTCCGTCCCCTAACCCTAACCCTAGCCAGAACCCTAACCCTAACCCTTCCCCGAAGCCTTCCCCTCACCCATCCCCTAATCCTAACCCGTACGCTCACACTAACCCTCGCCCTCACACGTACACTCCCCCTAAACCGTTGTCGCACCCTCACCTGGACCCTAAACCTTCCACATCCCCTAACCCTAACCCTAGCTCAAACCCTAAACCTACCCCTTCCCCGAAGTCTTCCCCTCACACATCGCCTAATCCTAACCCGTACGCTCACACAAATCAGCCCGCTCACACGTACGCCGCCCCTAAACCGTTGTCGTACCCTCATCTGGACCCTAAACCGTCCCCATCCCCTAACCCTAACCCTACCCAAACCCTAACCCTAACCCGTCCCCGAAGCCTTCCCCTCACCCATCCCTTAATCCTAACCCGTACGCTCACACTTACCCATGCCCTCACACGTACGCTCCCCCTAAACCGTGGTCGTACCCTCACCTGGATCCTAAACTGACCCCGTCCCCTAACCCTAACCCTAGCCCGAACCCTAACCCTACCCCTTCCCCGAAGCCTTCCCCTCACCCGTCCCCTAATCCTAACCCGTACGCTCACACTAACCCGCGCCCTCACACGTACGCTCCCCCTAAAGCATTGTCGTACCCTCACCTTGACCCTAAACCGTCCTCGTCCCCTAACCCTAACCCAAGCCCGAACCCTAACCCTAAACCTTCCCCGAAGCCTTCCCCTCACACGTCCCCTAATCCTAACCCGTACGCTCACACTAACCTGCGCCCTCACACGTACGCTCACCCTAAACCGTTATCATACCCTCACCTGGAGCCTCAACCGTCCCCATCCCCTAACCCTAACCCTAGCCCGAACCCTAACTCTAACACTTCCCCGAAGCCTTCTTCTCACCCGTCCCCTAATCCTAACCCGTACGCTCACACTAACCCGCGCCCTCACACGTACGCTCCCCCTAAAGTGTTGTCGTACCCTCACCTGGACCCTAAACCGTCCCCGTCCCCTAACCATAACCCTAGCACGAACCCTAACCCTAACACTTCCCCAAAGCCTTCACCTAAACCGTCCCCGAATCCTAACCCGTACGCTCACACTAACCCACGCCCTCACACGTACGCTCCCCATAAACCGTTGTTGTACCCGCACCTGGACCCTAAACCGTCCGCGTCCCCTAACCCTAACCCTAGCCCGAACCCTAACCCTAACCCTTCCCCGAAGCCTTCCCCTCACCCGTCCCCTAATCCTAACCCGTACGCTCACACTAACCCGCGCCCTAACACGTACGCTCCCCCTAAACCGCTGTCGTACACTCACCTGGACCCTAAACCGTCCCCGTCCACTAACTCTAACCCTAGCCCGAACCCTAACCCTAACCCTTCCCCGAAGCCTTCCCCTCACCCGTCCCCTTATCGTAACCCGTACGCTCACACTAACCCACGTCCTCACAATTACGCTCCCCCTAAACCGTTGTCATACACTCACCTGGACCCTAAACCGTCCCCGTCCCCTAACACTAACCCTAGCCCGAACCCTAACCCTAAATCTTCCCCAAAACCTTCCCCTCACCCGTCCCCTAATCCTAACCCGTACGCTCACACTAACCCGCACCCTCACATGTAGGCACCCCCTAAACCGTTTTCATACCCTCACCTGGACCCTAAACCTTCACCGTCCCCTAACCCTAACCCTAGACCGAACCCTAACCCTAACCCTTCCCCGAAGCCTTCCCCTCAACCGTCCCCCAATCCTAACCCGTACGCTCACACTAACCCACGACCTCACACGTACGCTCCCCCTGAACCATTGTCGTACCCTCACCTGGACCCTAAACCGTCCCCGTCCCCTAACCCTAAACCTAGCCCGAACCCTAACCCTAACCCTTCCCCGAAGACATCCCCTCACCCGTCCCCTAATCCTAACCCATACGCTCACACTAACCCGCGCCCTCACACGTACGCTCCCCCTAAACCATTGTCGTGCCCTCACCTGGACCCTAAACGGTCTCCATCCCCTAACCCTAACCCTAGCCCGAACCTTAACCCTAACCCTTCCCCGAAGCCTTCCCCTCACCCGTCCCCTAATCCTAACCCGTAGGCTCACACTATCCAGCCCGCTCACACGTACGCTGCCCCTAAACCGTTGTCGTACCCACACCTGGACCCTAAACCGTCCCCATCCCCTAAACCTAACCCTAGCACGAACCCTAACCCAAACCCGTCCCCGAAGCCTGCCCCTCACCCATCCCCTAATCCTAACCCGTATGCTCACACTTACCCATGCACTCACACGTACGCTCCCCCTAAACCGTGGTCGTACCCTCACCAGGACCCTAAACCGTCCCCGTCCCCTAACCCTAACCCTAGCCCGAACCCTAACCCTAACCCTTCCCCGAAGCCTTCCCCTCAACCGTCCCCTAATCCTAACCCGTACGCTGACACTTACCCACGCGCTCACACATACGCTCCCCCTCAAACGTTGTCGTACCCTCACCTGGACCCTAAACCGTCTTCGTCCCCTAACCCTAACCCTAGCCCGAACCCTAACCCTAACCCTTCCCCGAAGCCTTCCCTTCACCCGTTCCCTAATCCTAACACGTACGCTCACATAACCCATGCCCTCACATGTATGCTCCCCCTAAACCTTTGTCGTACCCTCACGTGGACACTAAACCTTCCCCGTCCCCTAACCTTAACTCTAGCCCGAACCCTAACCCTAACCCTTCCCCGAATCCTTCCCCACACCCGTCCAATAATCCTAACCTGTACGCTCACACTAACCCGCGTCCTCACACGTACGCTCCTCCTAAACCGTTTTCGTACCCTCACCTTGACCCTAAACCGTCCGCATCCCCTAACCCTAACCCTAGCCCGAACCCTAACCCTAACCCTTCCCTGAAGCCTTCCCCTCACCCATCCCCTAATCCTAACCCGTACGCTCACACTAACCCACGCCCTCACACGTACGCACCCCCTAAAGCGTTGTCGTACCCTCACCTGGACCCTAAACCGTCCCCGTCCCCTAATCCTAACCCTAGCCCGAACTCTAACCCTAACCCTTCCCCGAAGCCTTCCCCTCACCCGTCCCCTAATCCTAACCCGTACGCTCACACTAACCTGCACCATCACACGTATGCACCCCCTAAACCGTTGTCGTAACCTCACCTGGACCCTAAACCATCCCCATACCCTAACCCTAGCCCGAACCCTAACACTAACCCTTCCCCGAAGCCTTCCCCTCACCCGTCCCCTAAGCCTAACCCGTACGCTCACACTAACCCGCGCCCTCACACTTACGCTCCCCCTAAACCGTTGTCGTACCCTCACCAGGAACCTAAACCGTCTCCGTCCCCTATCCCTAAACCTAGCCCGAAACCTAAACCTAACACTTCCCCGAAGCCTTCCCCTCACCCGTCCCCTAATCCTATCGCGTACGCTCACACTAACCCATGCCCTCACACGTATGCTCCCCCTTAACCGTTGTCATACCATCACCTGGTCCCTAAACCGTCCACATCCCCTAACCCTAACACTAGCCCGAACCCTAACCCTAAACCTTCCCCGAAGCCTTCCCCTCACACGTCCCCTAATCCTAACCCGTACGCTCACACTAACCCGCGCCCTCACACGTACGCGCCCCCTACATCATTGTCGTACCCACACCTGGACCCTAAACCGTCCCCATCCCCTAAACCTAACCCTAGCCCGAGGCCTAACCCTAACCCGTCCACGAAGCCTTCCCCTCACCCATCCCCTAATCCTAACCCGTACGCTCACACTAACCCGTGCCCTCACACGTACGCTCCTCAAAAACCGTTTTCGTACCCTCACCTTGACCCTAAACCGTCCCCATCTCCTAACCCTAACCCTAGCCCGAACCCTAACCCTAACCCTTCCCCGAATCCTTCCCCTCACGCGTCCCCTAATCCTAACCCGTATGCTCACACTAACCCACGCCTTCACATGTACGCGCCCCCTAAACCGTTGTCGTACCCTCACCTGGAACCTAAACCGTCCCCGTCCCCTAACCCTAACCCTAGCCCGAACCCTAATCCTAACCCTTCCCCGAAGCCTTCCCCTCACCCGTCCCCTAATCCTAACCCGTACGCTCACACTATCCATCCCGCTCACGCGTACGCTGCCCCTAAACCGTTGTCGTACCCACACCTGGACCCTAAACCGTCCCCATCCCCTAACCCTAACCCTAGCCCGAACCCTAACCCTAACCCTTCCCCGAAGCCTTACCCTCACCCGTCCCCTAATCCTAAACCGTACACTCACACTAACCCGCGCCCTCACACGTACGCTCCCCCTAAACCATTG
This sequence comes from Leucopleurus acutus, assembly GCF_964270905.1. Taxonomy (NCBI): domain Eukaryota; kingdom Metazoa; phylum Chordata; class Mammalia; order Artiodactyla; family Delphinidae; genus Leucopleurus; species Leucopleurus acutus. Next base: position 890,620 of record NW_028139174.1, read on the forward strand.
TCGTGCCCTCACCTGGACCCTAAACCGTCCCCATCCCCTAACCCTAACCCTAGCCCGAACCTTAACCCTAACCATTCCCCGAAGCCTTCCCCTCACCCGTCCCCTAATCCTAACCCGTACGCTCACACTAAACAGCCCGCTCACACGTACGCTGCCCCTAAACCGTTGTGGTACCCTCACCTGGACCCTAAACCGTCCCCATCCCCTAACCCTAACCCTACCCAAACCCTAACACTAACCCGTCCCCGAAGCCTTCCCCTCACCCGTCCCCTAATCCTAACCCGTACGCTCACACTAACCCGCGCCCTCACACGCACTCTCCCTCTAAACCGTTGTCGTACCCTCACCTGGACCCTAAACCGTCCCTGTCCCCTAACCCTAACCCTAGCCCGAACCCTAACCCTAACCCTTCCCCGAAGCCTTCCCCTCACCCGTCCCCCAATCCTAACCCGTACGCTCACACTAACCTGCGCCCTCACACGTACGCTCCCTCTAAACCATTGTCGTACCCTCACCTGGACCCTAAACAGTTCCCGTCCCCTAACCCTAACCGTAGCCCGAACCCTAACCCTACCACTTCCCCGAAGCCTTCCTCTCACCCGTCCCGTAATCCTAACCCGTACGCTCACACTAACCCGCGCCCTCACACGTACGCTCCCCCTAAAGCATTGTCGTACCCTCACTTGGACCCTAAACCGTCCCCGTCCCCTAACCCTAACCCTAGTCCTAACCCTAAACCTAACGCTTCCCCAAAGCCTTCCCCTCACCCGTCCCCTAATCCTAACCCGTACGCTCACACTAACCCACGTCTTCACACGTACACTCCCCCTAAAACCGTTGTCGTACCCTCACCTGGACCCTAAATCGTCCCCGTCCCCTAACCCTAACCCTAGCCCGAACCCTAACCCTAACCCGTCCCCGAAGCCTTCCCCTCACCCATCCCCTAATCCTAACCAGTACGCTCACACTAACCCGTGCCCTCACACGTGCGCTCCACCTAAACCGTTTTCGTACCCTTACCTTGACCCTAAACCGTCCCCATCCCCTAACCCTAACCCTAGCACGAACCCTAACCCTAACCCTTCCCCGAAGCCTTCCCCTCACCCGTCCCCTAATCCTAACCCGTACGCTCACACTAACCCGCTCCCTGACACTTACGCTCCCCCTAAACCGTTGTCGTACACTCACCTGGACCCTAAACCGTCCCCGTCCCCTAACCCTAACCCTAGCTCGAACCCTAACCCTAAACCTTCCCCGAAGCCTTCCCCTCACCCGTCCCCTAATCCTAACCCGTACGCTCACACTAACCCGCGCCCTAACACGTACGCTCCACCTAAAGCGTTGTCGTACCCTCACCTGGACCCTAAATTGTCCCCGTCCCCTAACCCTAACCCTAGCCCGAACCCTAACCCTAACCCTTCCCCGAAGCCTTCCCCTCAACCGTCCCCTAATCCTAACCCGTACGCTGACACTTACCCACGCGCTCACACATACGCTCCCCCTCAAACGTTGTCGTACCCTCACCTGGACCCTAAACCGTCTTCGTCCCCTAACCCTAACCCTAGCCCGAACCCTAACCCTAACCCTTCCCCGAAGCCTTCCCTTCACCCGTCCCCTAATCCTAACACGTACGCTCACATAACCCATGCCCTCACATGTATGCTCCCCCTAAACCTTTGTCGTACCCTCACGTGGACACTAAACCTTCCCCGTCCCCTAACCTTAACTCTAGCCCGAACCCTAACCCTAACCCTTCCCCGAATCCTTCCCCACACCCGTCCAATAATCCTAACCCGTACGCTCACACTAACCCGCGTCCTCACACGTACGCTCCCCCTAAACCGTTGTCGTACCCTCACCTGGACCCTAAACCTTCCCCGTCCCCTAACCCTAACCCTAGCCCGAACCATAACCCTAACGCTTCCCCGAAGCCTTCCCCTCACCCGTCCACTAATCCTAACCCGTACGCTCACATAACCCATGTCCTCACATGTATGCTCCCCCTAAACCGTTGTCATACCCTCACCTGGACCTTAAACCATCCCCGTCCCCTAACCCTTACCCTAGCCTGAACCCTAACCCTAACATTTCCCCGAAGCCTTCCCCTCACCTGTCCCCTAAGCCTAACCCGTACGCTCACACTAACTCGCGCCCTCACACGTACGCACCCCCTAAAACGTTGTCGTACCCTCACCTGGACCCTAAACCGTCCCAGTACCCTAACACTAACCCTAGCCCGAACCCTAACCCTAACCCTTCCGCGAAGCCTTCCCCTCACCCGTCCCCTAATCCTAACCAGTACGCTCACACTAATCAGCCCGCTCACACGTACGCCGCCCCTATACCGTTGTCGTACCCTCACCTGGACCCTAAACCTTCCCCATCCCCTAACCCTAACCCTACCCAAACACTAACCCTAACCCGTCCCCGAAGTCTTCCCCTCACACATCCCCTAATCCTAACCCGTACGCTCACACTTACCCTTGCCCTCACACGTACGCTCCCACTAAAGCATTGTCGTACCCTCACCTTGACCCTAAACCGTCCTCGTCCCCTAACCCTAACCCAAGCCCGAACCCTAACCCTAAACCTTCCCCGAAGCCTTCCCCTCACACGTTCCCTAATCCTAACCCGTACGCTCACACTAACCTGCGCCCTCACACGTACGCTCCCCCTAAACGGTTGTCGTACCCTCACCTGGACCCTAAACGGTCCCCGTCCCCGAACCCAAACCCTATCCCGAACCCTAACCCTAAACCTTCCCAGAAGCCTTCCCCTCACCCGTCCCCTAATCCTAACCCGTACGCTCACACTAACCCGCGCCCTCAAACGTACGCTCCCCCTAAACCGTTGTCATACCCTTACCTGGACCCTAAACCGTCCCCATCCCCTAACCCTAACCCTAGCCCGAACCATAACCCTCACCCTTCCCAGAAGCCTTCCCCTCACCCATCCCCGAATCCTAAACCGTTCGCTCACACTATCCAGCCCGCTCACACGTACGCTGCCCCTAAAGCGTTCTCGTACCCACACCTGGACCCTAAACCGTCCCCATCCCCTAACCCTAACCCTAGCCCGAACCCTAACCCTAACCCTTCCCCGAAGCCTTCCCCTCACACGTCCCCTAATCCTAACCCGTACGCTCACACTAACCCGCGCCCTCACACTTACGCTCCCCCTAAACCGTTGTCGTACACTCACCTGGACCCTAAACCGTCCCCGTCCCCTAACACTAAACCTAGCCCGAACCCTAACCCTAAAACTTCCCCGAAGCCTTCCCCTCACCTGTCCCCTAATCCTAACCCGTACGCTCACACTAACCCGCGCCCTCACACGTACACTCCCCCTAAACCGTTGTCGTACCCTCACCTGGACCCTAAACCGTCCCTGTCCCCTAACCCTAACCCTAGCCCGAACCCTAACCCTAACTCTTCCCCGAAGACATCCCGTCACCCGTCCCCTAATCCTAACCCGTATGCTCACACTAACCCGCGCCCTCACACGTACGCTTCCCCTAAACCATTGTCGTGCCCTCACCTGGACCCTAAACCGTCCCCATCCCCTAACCCTAACCCTAGCCCGAACCTTAACCCTAACCATTCCCCGAAGCCTTCCCCTCACCCGTCCCCTAATCCTAACCCGTACGCTAACACTAACCCACGTCTTCACACGTACGCTCACCCTAAACCGTTGTCGTACCCTCACATGGACCTTAAACCGTCCCCGTCATTTAAACCTAACCCTAGTCCGAACCCTAACCCTAACCCTTCCCCGAAGCCTTCCCCTCACCCGTCCCCTAATCCTAACCCGTACACTCACACTAACCCGCGCCTTCACACGTACGCTCCCCCTAAACCGTTGTCATACCCTCACCTGGACCCTAAACCATCCCCGTCCCCTAACCCTAACCCTAGCCCGAACCCTAACCCTAACCCTTCCCCGAAGCCTTCCCCTCACCCGTCCCCTAATCCTAACCCGTACGCTCACACTAAACAGCCCGCTCACACGTACGCTGCCCCTAAACCGTTGTGGTACCCTCACCTGGACCCTAAACCGTCCCCATCCCCTAACCCTAACCCTACCCAAACCCTAACACTAACCCGTCCCCGAAGCCTTCCCCTCACCCGTCCCCTAATCCTAACCCGTACGCTCACACTAACCCGCGCCCTCACATGTACGCTCCCTCTAAACCGTTGTCGTACCCTCACCTGGACCCTAAACCGTCCCCATACCCTAATCCTAACCCTAGCCCGAACCTTAACCCAAATTATTCCCCGAAGCCTTCCCCTCACCCGTCCCCTAATCCTAACCCGTACGCTCACACTAACCCGCGCCCTCACACGTACGCTCCCCCTAAACCGTTGTCGTACACTCACCTGGTCCCTAAACCGTCCCCATCCCCTAACCCTAACCCAGGCCCGAACCCTAACCCTAAACCTTCCCCGAAGCCTTCCCCTCACCCGTCCCCTAATCCTAACCCGTACGCTCACACTAACCCGCGCCCTCAAACATACGCTCCCCCTAAACCATTGTCGTACCCTCACCTGGACCCTAAACCTTCCCCGTCCCCTAACCCTAACCCTAGCCCGAACCATAACCCTAACGCTTCCCCGAAGCCTTCCCCTCACCCGTCCACTAATCCTAACCCGTACGCTCACATAACCCATGCCCTCACATGTATGCTCCCCCTAAACCGTTGTCATACCCTCACCTGGACCTTAAACCATCCCCGTCCCCTAACCCTTACCCTAGCATGAACCCTAACCCTAACATTTCCCCGAAGCCTTCCCCTCACCTGTCCCCTAAGCCTAACCCGTACGCTCACACTAACTCGCGCCCTCACACGTACGCACCCCCTAAAACGTTGTCGTACCCTCACCTGGACCCTAAACCGTCCCAGTACCCTAACACTAACCCTAGCCCGAACCCTAACCCTAACCCTTCCGCGAAGCCTTCCCCTCACCCGTCCCCTAATCCTAACCAGTACGCTCACACTAATCAGCCCGCTCACACGTACGCCGCCCCTATACCGTTGTCGTACCCTCACCTGGACCCTAAACCTTCCCCATCCCCTAACCCTAACCCTACCCAAACACTAACCCTAACCCGTCCCCGAAGTCTTCCCCTCACACATCCCCTAATCCTAACCCGTACGCTCACACTTACCCTTGCCCTCACACGTACGCTCCCACTAAAGCATTGTCGTACCCTCACCTTGACCCTAAACCGTCCTCGTCCCCTAACCCTAACCCAAGCCCGAACCCTAACCCTAAACCTTCCCCGAAGCCTTCCCCTCACACGTTCCCTAATCCTAACCCGTACGCTCACACTAACCTGCGCCCTCACACGTACGCTCCCCCTAAACGGTTGTCGTACCCTCACCTGGACCCTAAACGGTCCCCGTCCCCGAACCCAAACCCTATCCCGAACCCTAACCCTAAACCTTCCCAGAAGCCTTCCCCTCACCCGTCCCCTAATCCTAACCCGTACGCTCACACTAACCCGCGCCCTCAAACGTACGCTCCCCCTAAACCGTTGTCATACCCTTACCTGGACCCTAAACCGTCCCCATCCCCTAACCCTAACCCTAGCCCGAACCATAACCCTCACCCTTCCCAGAAGCCTTCCCCTCACCCATCCCCGAATCCTAAACCGTTCGCTCACACTATCCAGCCCGCTCACACGTACGCTGCCCCTAAAGCGTTCTCGTACCCACACCTGGACCCTAAACCGTCCCCATCCCCTAACCCTAACCCTAGCCCGAACCCTAACCCTAACCCTTCCCCGAAGCGTTCCCCTCACACGTCCCCTAATCCTAACCCGTACGCTCACACTAACCCGCGCCCTCACACTTACGCTCCCCCTAAACCGTTGTCGTACACTCACCTGGACCCTAAACCGTCCCCGTCCCCTAACACTAAACTTAGCCCGAACCCTAACCCTAAAACTTCCCCGAAGCCTTCCCCTCACCTGTCCCCTAATCCTAACCCGTACGCTCACACTAACCCGCGCCCTCACACGTACACTCCCCCTAAACCGTTGTCGTACCCTCACCTGGACCCTAAACCGTCCCTGTCCCCTAACCCTAACCCTAGCCCGAACCCTAACCCTAACTCTTCCCCGAAGACATCCCGTCACCCGTCCCCTAATCCTAACCCGTATGCTCACACTAACCCGCGCCCTCACACGTACGCTTCCCCTAAACCATTGTCGTGCCCTCACCTGGACCCTAAACCGTCCCCATCCCCTAACCCTAACCCTAGCCCGAACCTTAACCCTAACCATTCCCCGAAGCCTTCCCCTCACCCGTCCCCTAATCCTAACCCGTACGCTAACACTAACCCACGTCTTCACACGTACGCTCACCCTAAACCGTTGTCGTACCCTCACATGGACCTTAAACCGTCCCCGTCATTTAAACCTAACCCTAGTCCGAACCCTAACCCTAACCCTTCCCCGAAGCCTTCCCCTCACCCGTCCCCTAATCCTAACCCGTACACTCACACTAACCCGCGCCTTCACACGTACGCTCCCCCTAAACCGTTGTCATACCCTCACCTGGACCCTAAACCATCCCCGTCCCCTAACCCTAACCCTAGCCCGAACCCTAACCCTAACCCTTCCCCGAAGCCTTCCCCTCACCCGTCCCCTAATCCTAACCCGTACGCTCACACTAAACAGCCCGCTCACACGTACGCTGCCCCTAAACCGTTGTGGTACCCTCACCTGGACCCTAAACCGTCCCCATCCCCTAACCCTAACCCTACCCAAACCCTAACACTAACCCGTCCCCGAAGCCTTCCCCTCACCCGTCCCCTAATCCTAACCCGTACGCTCACACTAACCCGCGCCCTCACATGTACGCTCCCTCTAAACCGTTGTCGTACCCTCACCTGGACCCTAAACCGTCCCCATACCCTAATCCTAACCCTAGCCCGAACCTTAACCCAAATTATTCCCCGAAGCCTTCCCCTCACCCGTCCCCTAATCTTAACCCGTACGCTCACACTAACCCGCGCCCTCACACGTACGCTCCCCCTAAACCGTTGTCGTACACTCACCTGGTCCCTAAACCGTCCCCATCCCCTAACCCTAACCCAGGCCCGAACCCTAACCCTAAACCTTCCCCGAAGCCTTCCCCTCACCCGTCCCCTAATCCTAACCCGTACGCTCACACTAACCCGCGCCCTCAAACATACGCTCCCCCTAAACCATTGTCGTACACTCACCTGGACCCTAAACCGTCCCCGTGCCCTAACCCTAACCCTAGCCCGAACCTTAACCCTAACACTTCCCCGAAGCCTTCCCCTCACCCGTCCCCTAATCCTAATCCGTACGCTCAGACTAACCCGTGCCCTCACACGTACGCTCCCCGAAACCGTTGTCGTACCCCCACCTGCACCCTAAACCGTCCCCGTCCCCTAAACCTAACCCTAGCCCGAACCCTAACCCGAACCCTTCCCCGAAGCCTTCCCCTCACCCGTCCCCTAATCCTAACACGTATGCTCACACTAACCCGCACCCTCACACGTACGCTCCCCCTAAACCGTTGTCGTACACTCACCTGGACGCTAAACCGTCCCCGTCCCCTAACCCTAACCCTAGCCCGAACCCTAACCCTAACCCTTCCCCGAAGCCTACCCCTCAGCCGTCCCCTAATCCTAATCCGTACGCTCACACTAACCCGTGCCCTCACACGTACGCTCCCCCTAAACCGTTGTCGTACCCTCACCTGGACCCTAAACCGTCCCCGTCCCCTAACCCTAACCCTAGTCCGAACCCTAACCCTAACACTTCCGCGAAGCCTTCCCCTCACCCGTGCCCTATTCCTAACCCGACGGTCACACTAACCCACGCCCTCACACGTACGCTCCCCCTAAACCGTTGTTGTACCCTCACCTGGACCCTAAACCGTCCCCGTCCCCTAACCCTAACCCTAGCCCGAAGCCTAAACCTAAACCTTCACCGAAGCCTTGCCCTCACCCGTCCCCTAATCGTAGCCCGTACTCTTACACTAACCTTTGCCCTCACACGTACGCTCCCCCTAAACCGTTCTCGTATCCTCACCTGGACCCTAAACCATCCCCGTCCCCTAACCCTAACCTCAGCCCGAACCCTAAACCTAACCCTTACCCGAAGCCTTCCCCTCACCCGTCCCCTAATCCTAACCCGTACGCTCACACTAACCCGCGCCCTCACACGTACGCTCCAACTAAACCGTTGTCATACACTCACCTGGACACTAAACCGTCCCCGTCCCCTAACCCTAACCCTAGCCCGAACCCTAACCCTAAACCTTCCCCGAAGCATTCCCCTCACCCGTCCCCTAATCCTAACACGTACGCTCACACTAAACCGCGCCCTCACACGTACGCTCCCCCTAAACAGTTGTCGTACACTCACCTGGACCCTAAACCCTCCCCGTCCCCAAACCCTAACCCTAGCCCAAACCCTAACCCTAACCCTAAACCGTCCCCGTCTCTTAACGCTAACCTTAGCCCGAACCCTAACCCTAACCCTTCCCTGAAGCCTTCCCCTCAGCCGTCCCATAATCCTAACCCGTACGCTCACACTAAACCGCGCCCTCACACGTATTCTCCCCCTAAAGCGTTGTCGTACCCTCACCTGGACCCTAAACCGACCCCATCCCCTAAACCTAACCCTAGCCCGAACCCTAACCCTTCCCCGAAGCCTTCCCCTCACCCGTTCCCTAAATCTAACCCATACGCTCACACTAACCCGCGCCCTCACATGTACACTCCCCCTAAATCGTTGTCGTACCCTCACCTGGACCCTAAACCGTCCCCGTCCCCTAACCCTAACCCTAGCCCGAACCCTAACCGTAACTCTTACCCGAAGCCTTCCCCTCACCCGTCCCCTAATCCTAACCCGTACGCTCACACTAACCCATGCTCTCACACGTACGCTCCCTCTAAAGCATTGTCGTACCCTCACCTGGACCCTAAACCTTCCCCATCCCCTATCGCTAACCCTAGCCCGAAACCTAACCCTAACCCTTCCCCGAAGCCTTACCCTCACCCGTGCCCTAAATCTAACCCGTACGCTCACACTAACCCGCGCCCTCACATGTACACTCCCCCTAAATCGTTGTCGTACCCTCACCTGGACCCTAAACCATCCCCATCCCCTAAGCCTAACCCTAGCCCGAACCCTAACCCTAACACTTCCCCGAAGCCTTCCCCTCACCCGTCCCCTAATCCTAACCCGTACGCTCACACTAAACCGCGCGCTCACACGTACGCTAAACCTAAAGCGTTGTCGTACCCTCAACTGGACCCTAAAACATCCCAGTCCCCTAACCCAAACCCCAGCCCGAACCCTAAACCTAACGCTTCCCCGAAGCCTTCACTTCACCCGTCCCCTAATCCTAACCCGTACGCTCACACTAACCCACGCCCTCACACGTACGGTCCCGCTAAACCGTTGTCATACACTCACCTGGACACTAAACCGTCCCCTTCCCCTAACCCTAACCCTAGCCCGAACCCTAACCCTAACAGTTCCCTGAAGCCTTCCCCTCACACGTCCCCTAATCCTAACCCGTACGCTCACTCTAACCCGCGCCCTCACACGTACCCTCCCCCTAAAGCGTTGTCATACCCTCACCTTGACCCTAAACCGTCCCCGTCACCTAACCCTAACACTAGCCCGAACCCTAACCCTAACCCTTACCCGAAGCCTTCCCCTCACCCGTCCCCTAATCCTTACCCGTACGCTCACAGTAACCCGCGCCCTCACAGGTACGCTCCCCCAAAGCGTTGTCGTACCCTCACCTGGACCCTAAACCGTCCCCGTCCCCGTCCCCTAACCCTAGCCCGAAAGATAACCCTAAACCTTCCCCGAAGCCTTCCCCTCACCCGTCCCCTAATCCTAACCCGTACACTCACACTAACCCGCGCCCTCACACGTACCCTCCCCCTAAACCGTTGTCCTACCCTCACCTGGACCCTAAACCGTCCCCGTCCCCGTCCCCTAACCCTAGCCCGAACCCTAACCCTAACCCTTCCCCGAAGCCTTTCCCTCACCCGTCCCCTAATCCTAACCCGTATGCTCACACTAACCCACGCCCTCACATGTACGCTCCCCCTAAAGAATTGTCGTACCCTCACCTGGACCCTAAACCGTCCCCGTCTCTTAACCCTATCCTTAGCCCGAACCCTAACCCTAACCCTTCCCCGAAGCCTTCCCCTCACCCGTCCCCTAATCCTAACCCGTACGATCACACTACCCCACGCCCTCACACGTACACTCCCCCTAAATCGTTGTCGTACCGTCACCTGTACCCTAAACCGTCCCCGTCCCCTAACCCTAACCCTAGCCCGAAACCGAACCCTTCCCCGAAGCCTTCCCCTCACCCGTCCCCTAAATCTAACCCGTACGCTCACACTAACCCGCGCCCTCACACGTACACTCTCCCTAAACCGTTGTCGTACCCTCAACTTGACCGTAAACCGTCCCCGTCCCCTAACCCTAACCCTACCCCGAACCCTAACCGTAACCCTTCCCCGAAACCTTCCCCTCACCCGTCCCATAACCCTAATCCGTACGCTCACACTAACCCGCGCCCTCACACGTATGCTCCCCCTAAACAGTTGTCGTACCCTCACCTGGACCATAAACCCTCCCCGTCCCCTAACCCTAACCCTAGTCAAAACCCTAAACCTAACCCTTCCCCGAAGCCTTCCCCTCACCCGTCCCCTAATCCTAACCCGTACGCTGACACTAACACGCGCCCTCACACGTACGCTCCCCCTCAACCATTGTCGTACCCTCACCAGGACCCTATACCGTCCCCGTCCCCTAACCCTAACCCTATCCAGAAACCTAACCCTAACCCTTCCCCGAAGCCTTCGCCTCACCCGTCCCCTAATCCTTACCCGTACGCTCACACTAACCCGCGCCCTCACACGTACACTCCCCCTAAACCGTTGTCGTACACTCACCTTGACCCTAAGCCGTCCCCGTCCCCTAACTCTAACCCTAATCCTAGCCCGATCCCTAACCCTAACCCTTCCCCGAAGCCTTCCCCTCACCCGTCCCCTAATCCTAACCCGTACGCTCACACTAACCCGCGCCCTCACACGTACGCTCCCCCTAAACCGTTGTCGTACACTCACCTGGACCCTAAACAGTCCCCGTCCCCTAACCCTAACCCTAGCCCGAACCCTAACCCTAACCCTTCCGCGAAGCCTTCCCCTCACCCGTGCCCTATTCCTAACTCGACGCTCACACTAACCCGCGCCCTCACACGTACACTCCCCCTAACCGTTCTCGTACCCTCACCTGGACCCTAAACCATCCCCGTCCCCTAACCCTAACCTCAGCCCGATCCCTAAAGCTAACACTTACCCGAAGCCATCCCCTCACCCGTCCCGTAATCCTAACCCGTACGCTCACACTAACCCACGCCCTCACACGTACCCTACCCCTAAAGCGTTGTCATACCCTAACCTCGACCCTAAACCGTCCCCGTCCCCTAACCCGAACCCTAGCCCGAACCCTAACCGTAACCCTTCCCCGAAGCCTTCCCCTCACCCGTCCCCTAACCCTAACCCGTACGCTCACACTAATCTACGCCCTCACACGTACTCTCCCTCTAAACCGATGTCGTACCCTCACCTGGACCCTAAACCGTCCCCATCCCCTAATTCTAACCCTAGCCCGAATCCTAACCGTAACTCTTCCCTGAAGCTTTCCCCTCACCCGTCCCCTAATCCCATCCCGTATCCTCACACTAACCCGCGCCCTCACACGTATGCTCCCCTTAAACCTTTGTCGTACTCTCACCTGGACCCTAAACCTTCCCCGTCCCCTAAACCTAACCCTAGCCCGAACCCTAACCCTAACACTTCCCCGAAGCCTTCCCCTCACCCGTCCCCTAATCCTAACCCGTACGCTCACACTAACCCGCGCCCTCACACGTACGCTCCCCCTAAAGCATTGTCGTACCCTCACCTGGACCCTAAACGGTCCCCGTCCCCTAACCCTAACCCTAGCCCGAACCCTAACCCTAACACTTCCCTGAAGCATTCCCCTCACCCGTCCCCTAATCCTAACCCGTACGCTCACACTAACCCGCGCCCTCATACGTACCCTCCCCCTAAAGCGTTGGCATACCCTCATCTGGACCCTAAACCGTCCCCGTCCCCTAACCCTAACCCTAGCCCGAACCCTAACCCTAACACTTCCCTGAAGCCTTCCCCTCACCCGTCCCCTAATCCTAACCCGTACGCTCACACTAACCCGCGCCCTCACACATACCCTCCCCCTAAAGCGTTGTCATACCCTCACCTGGACCCTAAATCGTCCCCGTCCCCATCCCCTAACCCTAGCCCGAACCCTAACCCTTCCCCGAAGCCTTCTCCTCACCCGTCCCCTAAATCTAACCCTTACGCTCATACTAACCCGCGCCCTCACACATACACTCCCCCTTAAGCGTTGTCGTCCCTTCACCTGGACCCTAAACCGTCCCCGTCCCCTAACCCTAACCCTAGACCGAACCCTAACACTTCCCCGAAGCCTTCCCCTCACCCGTACCCTAAATCTAACCCGTACGCTCACACTAACCTGCGCCCTCACACGTACACTCCCCTTAAACCGTTGTCATACCCTCACCGTGACCCTATACCGTCCCTGTACCCTAACCCTAACCCTAGCCCGAACCCTAACCCTAACAATTCCCCGAAGCCTGAACCTCACCCATGCCCTAATCCTAACCCGTACGCTCACACTAACCCACGCCCTCACACGTACGCTCCCCCTAAACCGTTGTCGTACCCTCAACTGGACCCTAAACAGTCCCCGTCCCCTAACCCTAACCCTAGTGCGAACCCTAATCCTAACACTTCCCCGAAGCCTTCCCCTCACCCGTCCCATAATCCTAACCCGTATGCTCACAATAACCCGCGCCCTCACACGTATTCTCCCCCTAAACCGTTGTCGTACCCTCACCTGGACCCTATATCGTCCCCGTCCCCTAACCCTAACCCTAGCCCGAACACTAACCCTAACACTTCCACGAAGCCTTCACCTCATCCGTCCCCTAATCCTAACCCGTACGCTCACACTAACCCATGCCCTCACACGTACGCTCCCCCTAAACCGTTGTTGTACCCTCACCTGGACCCTAAACCGTCCCCGTCCCCTAACCCTAACCCTAGCCGAAACCCTAACCCATACCTTCCCCTCACCCGTCCCCTAATCCTAACCCGTACGCTGACACTAACCCGCGCCCTCACACGTACGCTCCCCCTTAACCGTTGTCGTACCGTCACCTGGACCCTAAACCATCCCCGTCCCCTAACCCTAACCCTAGCCCGAACCCTAACCCTAACACTTCCCCGAAGCCTGACCCTCATCAGTCCCATAATCCTAACCCGTACGCTGACACTAACACGCGCCCTCACACGTATGCTCCCCCTAAAGCTTTGTCGTACACTCACGTGGACCCTAAACCGTCCTCGCCCCCTAACCCTAACCCTAGCCCAAACCCTAACCCTAAACCTTCCCCGAAGCCTGAACCTCACCCGTGCCCTAATCCTAACCCGTACGCTAACAATAACCCTCGCCCTTACACGTACGCTCCCCCTAAAGTTTTGTCGTACACTCACCTGGACCCTAAATCGTCCCCGTCCACTAACCCTAACCCTAGCCCGAACCCTAATGCTAAACCTTCCCCGAGCCTGACCCTCACCCGTCCCCTAATCCTAACCCATACGCTAACACTAACCGGCGCCCTCACACATACCCTCCCCATAAAGCGTTGTCATACCCTCACCTGGACCCTAAACCGTCCCCGTCCCCTAACCCTAACCCTAGGCCGAACCATAACCCTAGCCCTTCCTCGAAGCCTGACCCTCACCCGTCCCCTTATCCTAACCCGTACGCTAACGCTAACCCGCGCCCTCACATGTACGCTCCCCCTAAAGCGTTCTCGTACCCTCACGTGGACCCTAAACCGTCCCCGTCCCCTAACCCTAACCCTAGCCCGAACCCTAACCCTAACAATTCCCCGAAGCCTGAACCTCACCCATGCCCTAATCCTAACCCGTACGCTAACGCTAACCCACGCCCTCACATGTACGCTCCCCCTAAAGCGTTCTCGTATCCTCACCTGGACCCTAAACCGTCCCCGTCCCCTAACCCTATCCCTAGCCCGAACCCTAACCCTCACCCTTCCCCGAAGCCTTCCCCTCACCCGTCCCCTAATCCTAACCCGTACGCTCAAACTAACCCATGCCCTCACACGTACGCTCCCCCTAAACCGTTGTCGTACCCTCACCTGGACCCTAAACCGTCCCCGTCCCCTAACCCTAACCCTAGCCCGAACCCTAACACTAACACTTTCCCGAAGCCTTCCCCTCACCCGTCCCCTAATCCTAACCCGTACGCTCACACTAACCCACGCCCTAACACGTACGCTCCCCCTTAACCGTTGTCGTACCGTCAGCTGGACCCTAAACCATCCCCGTCCCCTAACCCTAACCCTAGACCGAAATCTAAGCCTAACACTTCCCCGAAGCCTGACCCAACACGTCCCCTAATCCTAACCCATACGCTAACGCTAATCAGCGCCCTCACACGTATGCTAAACCTAAAGCGTTGTCGTACCCTCACCTGGACCCTAAACCGTCACCTTCCCCTAAACCTAACCCTAGCCTGAACCCTAACCCTAACGAATCTCCGAAGCCTTCCCCTCACCCGTCCCCTAATCCTAACCCGTACGCTCACACTAACCTGCGTCCTCACACGTACGCTCCCCCTAAACCGTTGTCGTACCCTCATCTGGACCGTAAACCGTCCCCGTCCCTTAACCCTAACCCTTCCCCGAAGCCTTCCCCTCACCCGTCCCCTAATCCTAACCCGTACGCTCACACTAACCTGCGTCCTCACACGTACGCTCCCCCTAAACCGTTGTCGTACCCTCATCTGGACCGTAAACCGTCCCCGTCCCCTAACCCTAACCCTAGCCCGAACCCTAACCCTACCCTTTCCCCGAAGCCTTCCCCTCACCCGTCCCCTAATCCTAACCCGTACGCTCACACTAACCCGCGCCCTCACACGTACGCTCCCCCTAAACCGTTGTCGTACCCTCTCCTGGACCCTAAACCGTCCCCATCCCCTAACCCTAACCCTAGCCCGAACCCTAATCCTAACACTTCCCCGAAGCCTTCCCCTCACCCGTCCCCTAATCCTAACCCGTACGCTCAAACTAACCCACGCCCTCACACGTACGCTCGCCCTAAACCGTTGTCGTACCCTGACGTGGACCCTAAACCGTCCCCGTCCCCTAAACCTAAACCTAGCCTGAACCCTAACCCTAACCTTTTCCCGAAGCCTTCCCCTCACCCGTCCCCTAATCCTAACCTGTACACTCACACTAACCCGCGCCCTCTCACGTACGCTCCCCCTAAACCATTGTCGTACCCTCACCTGGACCCTAAACCGTCCCCGTCCCCTAACCCTAACCCTAGCCCTAACCCTAACCCTAACACTTCCCCGAAGCCTGACCCAACACGTCCCCTAATCCTAACCCGTACGCTAACGCTAATCCACTCCCTCACACGTATGCTAAACCTAAAGCGTTGTCGTTCCCTCACCTGGACCCTAAAAAGTCACCATCCCCTAAACCTAACCCTAGCCCGAACCCTAACCCTAACGATTCCCCGAAGCCTGACACTCACCTGTCCCCTAATCTTAATCCGTACGCTAACACTAACATGCGCCCTCACACGTACGCTCCATCTAAAGCGTTGTCGTACCCTCACCTGGACCCTAAACCGTCCCCGTCCCCTAACCCTAACCCTAGGCCGAACCCTAACCTTAACCCTTCCCCGAATCCTGACCCTCACCCGTCCCCTAATCCTAACCCGTATGCTAACACTAACCCACGCTCTCACACTTACGCTCCCCTTAAAGCGTTGTCGTAAACTCACATGAACCCTGAACCGTCCCGGTCCCCTAACCTTAACCCTAGCCTGATCCCTAACCCTAACCCTTCCCCGAAGCCTGACCTTCACCCGTCCCCTAATTCTAACCTGTACGCTAACACTGACATGCGCCCTCACAAGTACGCTACCCCTAAAGCGTTGTCATACCCTAACCTGGACCCTCAACCGTCCCAGTCCCCGTCCCCTAACCCAAGCCCGAACACTAACCCTAACACTTCCCCGAATCCTGACCCTCACCCGTCCCCTAATCCTCACCCGTACGCTAACACTAACCCGCGCCCTCACACGTACACTCCCCCTAAAGCGTTGTCGTACCCTCACCTGTACCCAAACCGTCCCCATCCCCTAACCTTAACCCTAGCCTCTCCCTAACCCTAACACTTCCCCGAAGCCTGACCCTCATCAGTCCCATAATCCTAACCCGTATGCTGACACTAACACGCGCCCTCACACGTATGCTCCCCCTAAAGCTTTTTCGTACCCTCACGTGGACCCTAAACTGCCCTCCTCCCCTAACCCTAACCCTAGCCCAAACCCTAACCCTAAACCTTCCCCGAAGCCTGAACCTCACCCGTGCCCTAATCCTAACCCGTACGCTAACAATAACCCGCGCCCTCACACGTACGCTCCCCCTAAAGTGTTGTCGTACACTCACCTGGACCCTAAATCGTCCCCATCCACTAACCCTAACCCTAGCCCGAACCCTAATGCTAAACCTTCCCCGAGCCTGACCCTCACCCGTCCCCTAATCCTAACCCATACGCTAACACTAACCCGCGCTCTCACTCATACGTTACCATAAAGCGTTGTCGTCCCCTCACCTGGACCCTAAACCGTCCCGGGCCCCTAACCCTAATCCTACCCCGAACCCTAACCCTAACACTTCCCCGAATCCTGACTCTCACCCGTACCATAATCCTATCACGTACACTAACACTAACCCACGCCCTCACACGTATGCTCCCCCTAAAGCGTTGTTGTACCCTCACCTGGACCCTAAACCGTCCCCGTCCCCTAACACTAACCTTAGCCCGAACCCTAACCCTAACCCTTCCCCGAAGCCTGACCCTCACCCTTACCATAATCCTATCACGTACACTAACACTAACCCACGCCCTCACACGTACGCTCCCCCTAAAGCGTTGTCGTACCCTCACCTGTACCCTAAACCGTCCCCGTCCCCTAACCCTAACCCTAGCCCGAACCCTAACCCTAACACTTCCCCGAAGCCTGACCCTCCCCCGTCCCCTAATCCTAACCCGTACGCTGACAATAACACGCACCCTCACACGTACGCTCCCCCTAAAGCTTTGTCGTACCCTCACGTGGACCCTAAACCGTCGCCATCCCCTAACCCTAACCCTAGCCCGAACCCTAACCCTAACAATTCCCCGAAGCCTGAACCTCACCCATGCCCTAATCCTAACCCGTACGCAAACGCTAACCCGCGCCCTCACATGTACGCTCCCCCTAAAGCGTTGTCGTACCCTCACCTGGACCCTAAACCGTCCCCGTCCCCTAACCCTAACCCTAGCCCGAACCCTAACCCTAACACTTCCCCGAAGCCTGACCCTCCCCCGTCCCCTAATCCTAACCCGTACGCTAACGCTAACCCACGCCCTCACACGTACGCTCCCCCTAAAGCGTGGTTGTACCCTCACCTGGACCCTAAACCGTCTCCGTCCCCTAAACCTAAACCTAGCCCGAACCCTAACCCTAACCATACCCCGAAGCCTGACCCTCACCCGTCCACTAATCCTAACACGTACGCTGACACTAACACGCGCCCTCACACGTACGCTCCCCCTAAAGCTTTGTCGTACCCTCACGTGGACCCTAAACCGTCCCCATCCCCTAACCCTAACCCTAGCCCGAACCCTAACCCTAACAATTCCCCGAAGCCTGAACCTCACCCATGCCCTAATCCTAACCCGTACCCTAACGCTAACCCGCGCCCTCACATGTACGCTCCCCCTAAAACGTTCTCGTACCCTCACCTGGACCCTAAACCGTCCCCGTCACCTAACCCTAACCCTAGCCCGAACCCTAACACTAACCATTCCCCGAAGCCTGACCCTCACCCGTCCCCTAATCCTAACAAGTACGGTAACACTAACCCACGCCGTCACAAGTAAACTCCCCCTAAAACGTTGTCAGACCCTCACCTGGACCTTCAACCGTCCCCGTCCCCTAACCCTAACCCTAGCCCGAACCCTAACTGTAACCCTTCCACGAAGCCTGACCCTCACCCGTCCCCTAATCCTAACCCGTACTCTAACACTATCCCGCGCCCTCACACGTACGCTCCCCGTAAACCGTTGTCGTACCCTCACCTGGACCCTAAACCGTTCCCGTCCCCTATCCCTAACCCTAGCCTGTCCCTAACCCTAACCCTTCCCAGAAGCCTGACCCTCACCCGTCCCCTAATCTTAAACCGTACGCTAACACTGACCCACGCCCTCACACGTACGCTCCCCCTAAAGTGTTGTCGTACCCTCACCTGGACCCTAAACCATCCCCGTCCCCTAACCCTAACCCTAGCCCGAACCCTAACCCTAACACTTCCCCGAAGCGTGAGCCACACCCGTACCCTAATCCGATCACATATGCTAACACTAACCCACGCCCTCACACGTACGCTCCCCCTAAAGCGTTGTCGTACCCTAACCTGGACCCTAAACCGTCCCCTTCCCCTAACCCTAACCCTAGCCCGAACCCTATCCCTTACACTTCCCAGAAGCCTGACCCTCACCCATCCCCTAATCCTAACCCGTACGTTAACACTAACCTGCACCCTCACACATACGCTCTCCCTAAAGCGTTGTCGTACCCTCACGTGGACCCTAAACAGTCTCCAAACCGTAACCCTAACCCTAGCCAGAACCCTAACCCTAACCCTTCCCCGAAGCCTGACCCTCACACGTCCCCTAATCCTATCCCGTACGCTAACACTAACCCATGCCCTCACACGTACGCTCCCCGTAAACCGTTGTCGTACCCTCACCCGGACCCTAAACCGTCCCCGTCCCCTAACCCTAAGCCTAGCCCGAACCCTAACCCTAACCCTTCCCCGAAGCCTTCCCCTCACCCGTCCTCTAATCCTAACCCGTACACTAACACTAACCTGTGGCCTTACACGTACGCTCCCCCTAAACCGTTGTCGTACCCTCACCTGGACCCTAAACCGTCCCTGTCCCCTAACCCTAACCCTAGCCCGAACACTAAACCTAACCCTTCCCCAAA
Source organism: Leucopleurus acutus (assembly GCF_964270905.1). Classification (NCBI taxonomy): domain Eukaryota; kingdom Metazoa; phylum Chordata; class Mammalia; order Artiodactyla; family Delphinidae; genus Leucopleurus; species Leucopleurus acutus. The sequence goes on from NW_028139174.1 coordinate 909,834, forward strand.
GCCTTCCCCTCACCCGTCCCGTAATTCTAAGCCATACGCTAACACTAACCTGTGCCCTCACACGTACGCTCACCCGAAACCTTTGTTGTACCCTCACCTGGACTCTAAACCGTCCCCGTCCCAGTCCCCTAACCCTAACCCTAACACTTACCCAAAGCCTTACACTAACCCGTCCCCTCATCCTAACCCGTACGCTAACACTAAACCGTGCCCTCACACGTACACTCACCCTAAACCGTTGTCGTACCCTAACCTTTCCCCGAAATGGTCCCCATCCCGACCCTAAACCTACCCCTACCCAAAGCCTTACCCTAACCCGTCCCCTAATCCTAACCCGTACCAAAACGATAACCCGTGCCCTCACACATACACTCACACTAAACCACTGTGGTACCCTAACCTGTACCCCAAACAGTCCCCGTCCCCTAACCCTAACCCTAGCCCGAACCATAACCCTAACCCTTCCCCGAAGCCTGACCCTCACCCGTCCCCTAACCCTACCCGTACGCTAACACTAACCCATGTCCTCACACGTACGCTCCCCCTAAACCGTTGTCATACCCTCACCTGGACCCTAAACAGTCCCCGTCCCCATAACCCTAACCCTAACTCTTACCTAAAGCCTTACCCTAACCCGTCCGCTAATCCTAACCTGTATGCCAACACTATCCCATGCCCTCACACGTACGCTCACCCTAAACCGTTGTCGTACCCTAACCTGTCCACTAAAATGTCCCCGTCCCCTAACCCTAACCCTAACCCTAACCCTTACCCTTACCCTAAGCCTTACCCTAACCCGTCCCCTAATCCTAACCCGTACGCTCACAATATCCTGTGCCCTCACATGTACGCTCACCCTAAACCGTTGTCATACCCTAACCTGTCCACTAAACCGTCTCCGTCCCCTAACCCTAAGCCTAACCTAACCCAAACCCTTACCCAGTGTCTTACCATAACCAGTCCCCTAATCCTAACCCGTACGCTAACCCTAACCCGTGCCCTCACACGTACGCTCACCCTAAACCGTTTTCATACCCTCACCTGTCCCCTAAACCGTCTCCGTCCCCTAACCCTAACCCTAACCCTAACCCTTACCCGAAGACTTACCCTAACCTGTCCCCTAATCCTAACCCGTAAGCTAACACTAACCCGTGCCCTCACACATACGCTCATCCTAAACCGTTGTTATACCCTAACCTGTCCTGTAAACCATCCCCATCCCCTTACCCTAACCCTAAAACTAACACTAACACTTACCCGAAGCCTTATGCTAACCCGTCCACAAATCCTAACCGGTACGCTAACACTAACCCGTGCCCTCACACGTACGCTCACCCTAAACCATTGTCGTACAGTAACCTGTCCCCTAACCCGTCCCCTAATCCTAACCCTAACCCTAACCCTTACACGAAGCCTTGCAGTAACCCGATCCCTAAACCTAACCCGTACGCTAACACTAAACCGTGCCCTTACACGTACGCTCACCCTAAACCTTTGTTGTACCCTAACCTGTCCCTTAAACCGTCCCCATCCCCGTCCACTAACACTAACCTTAACCCTAAACCTAACCCTTACCCGAAGCCTTACCCTAACCCGTCCCCTAATCCTAACCCATACGCTAACACTAACCCGTGCCCTCACACGTAAGCTCACCATAAACCGTTGTCGTACCCTAACCTGTCCCCTAAACCGTCCCCATTCCCTAACCCTAAACCTAACCCTAAACCTAACCCTTACCTTAAGCCTTACCGTAACCCGTCCCCTAATCCTAACCCATACGCTAACATTAACGGGCGCCGTCACACGTACGCTCACCCTAAAACCTTGTCGTACCCTAACCTGTCCCCTAAACCGTCCCCGTCACCTAACCCTAACCCTAAACCTAACCCTTACCCAAAACCTTACACTAACCCGTCCCCTAATCCTAACCCGTATGCTAACACTAACCTGTGGCCTCAAACGTATGCTCACCCTAAAGCGCTGTCATACCCTAACCTGTCCCCTAAACCGTCCCCATCCCATAACCCTAACCCTAACCCTAACCCTAACCCTAAACTTACCCGAAGCCTTACCTTAAACCATCCCCTAATCCTAACCCAGATGCTAACACTAACCCGTACCCTCACACGTACGCTCACCCTAAACCGTTGTCGTACCCTAACCTGTCCCCTAAACCATCCCCATCGCCTAACCCTAACCTTAACACTAACCCTAACCCTAAACCTTAAACAAAGCCTCACCCTAACCCGTCCCTTAATCCTAACCCGTACGCTAACACTAACCCATGCCCTCACATGTACGCTCACTCTAAACAGTTGTCGTACCCTAACCTGTCCCCGAAATGGTCCCCATCCCCTGACGCTAAACCTACCCCTACCCAAAGCCTTACCCTAACCCGTCCCCTAATCCTAACCCGTACCAAAACGATAACCCGTGCCCTCACACATACACTCACACTAAACCTCTGTGGTACCCTAACCTGTCCCCTAAACCGAACCCGTCCCCTAACCCTAACCCTAACCCTAACCCTTACCCAAAGCCTTACCCTAATCCGTCCCCAAATCCTAACCCATATGCTAACACTAACTCGTGCCCTCACACGTACGCTCACCCTAAAATATTTTCGTACCCTAACCTGTCCCCTATACCGTCCCCGTCCCGTACACTAACCCTAACCCTGACACTTATCTGAAGCCTTACCCTAACCCGTCCCCTAATCCTAAGCCTTACGCTAACACTACCCCGTGCCCTCACACGGATGCTCACTCTAAACAGTTGTCGTACCCTTACCTGTCCCCTAAACAGTCCCCATCCCCTAACCCCATCCCTAATTCTAACACTTACCCGAAGCCTACCCTCACCCATCCCCTAATCCTAAGCCGTACGCTAACACTACCCCGTGTCCTAACACGGACGCTCACCCTAAACAGTTGTCGTACCCTTACCTGTCCCCTAAACAGTCCTCATCCCCTAACCCCATCCCTAATTCTAACACTTACCCGAAGCCTTACCCTAACCCAACCCCTAATCCAAACCCGTACGCTAACACTAACCCGTGCCCTCACACGTACGCTCACCCTAAACCGTTGTCATACACTATCCTGTACCCTAAACCGTCCCCGTCCCCTAACCCTAACCCTAAACCTAACACTTACCCGAAGCCTTACCCTAACCCGTCCCCTAATCCTAACCCATACGCTAACACTAACCCGTGCGCTCACACGTACGCTCACCCTAAACCGTTGTTGTACACTAACCTGTCCCCTAAACCGTCCCTGTCCCCTAACCCTAACCTTAACACTCACCCTAACCCTAACCCTTAAATGAAGCCTTACCCTAACCCGTCCCCTAATCCTAACCCGTACGCTAACACTAACCCATTCTCTCACACGTACGCTCAACCTAAACCGTTGTCGGACCCTCACCTGGACCCTAAACCGTCCCCGTCCCTTAACCCTAACCCTACCCCGAACCCTAACCCTAACCCTTCCCAGAAACCTGACCCTCACCCGTCCTCTAATCCTAACCTGTACGCTAACACTAACCCGCGCCCTCACACGTACGCTCCCCCTAAAGTGTGGTTGTACCCTCACCTGGACCCTAAACTGTCCCCGTCCCCTAAACCTAAACCTAGCCCGAACCCTAACCCTAACCCTACCCCAAAGCCTGACCCTCACCCGTCCCCTAATCCTAACCTGTACGCTAACACTGACATGCGCCCTCACAAGCAGGCTACCCCTAAAGCATTGTCATACCCTAACCTGGACCCTCAACCGTCCCAGTCCCCGTCCCCTAACCCTAGCCCAAACCCTAACCCTAAACCTTCCCCGAAGCCTGACCCTCACCCGTCCCCTAATCCTAACCCGTACGCTCACACTAACCTGCGCCCTAACACGTACGCTCCCCCTAAATCGTTGTCGTACCCTCACCTGGACCCTAAACCGTCCCGGGCCCCTAACCCTAATCCTACCCCGAACCCTAACCCTAACACTTCCCCGAATCCTGACTCTCACCCGTACCATAATCCTATCACGTACACTAACACTAACCCACGCCCTCACACGTATGCTCCCCCTAAAGCGTTGTTGTACCCTCACCTGGACCCTAAACCGTCCCCGTCCCCTAACACTAACCTTAGCCCGAACCCTAACCCTAACCCTTCCCCGAAGCCTGACCCTCACCCTTACCATAATCCTATCACGTACACTAACACTAACCCACGCCCTCACACGTACGCTCCCCCTAAAGCGTTGTCGTACCCTCACCTGTACCCTAAACCGTCCCCGTCCCCTAACCCTAACCCTAGCCCGAACCCTAACCCTAACACTTCCCCGAAGCCTGACCCTCCCCCGTCCCCTAATCCTAACCCGTACGCTGACAATAACACGCACCCTCACACGTACGCTCCCCCTAAAGCTTTGTCGTACCCTCACGTGGACCCTAAACCGTCGCCATCCCCTAACCCTAACCCTAGCCCGAACCCTAACCCTAACAATTCCCCGAAGCCTGAACCTCACCCATGCCCTAATCCTAACCCGTACGCAAACGCTAACCCGCGCCCTCACATGTACGCTCCCCCTAAAGCGTTGTCGTACCCTCACCTGGACCCTAAACCGTCCCCGTCCCCTAACCCTAACCCTAGCCCGAACCCTAACCCTAACACTTCCCCGAAGCCTGACCCTCCCCCGTCCCCTAATCCTAACCCGTACGCTAACGCTAACCCACGCCCTCACACGTACGCTCCCCCTAAAGCGTGGTTGTACCCTCACCTGGACCCTAAACCGTCTCCGTCCCCTAAACCTAAACCTAGCCCGAACCCTAACCCTAACCATACCCCGAAGCCTGACCCTCACCCGTCCACTAATCCTAACACGTACGCTGACACTAACACGCGCCCTCACACGTACGCTCCCCCTAAAGCTTTGTCGTACCCTCACGTGGACCCTAAACCGTCCCCATCCCCTAACCCTAACCCTAGCCCGAACCCTAACCCTAACAATTCCCCGAAGCCTGAACCTCACCCATGCCCTAATCCTAACCCGTACCCTAACGCTAACCCGCGCCCTCACATGTACGCTCCCCCTAAAACGTTCTCGTACCCTCACCTGGACCCTAAACCGTCCCCGTCACCTAACCCTAACCCTAGCCCGAACCCTAACACTAACCATTCCCCGAAGCCTGACCCTCACCCGTCCCCTAATCCTAACAAGTACGGTAACACTAACCCACGCCGTCACAAGTACACTCCCCCTAAAACGTTGTCAGACCCTCACCTGGACCCTCAACCGTCCCCGTCCCCTAACCCTAACCCTAGCCCGAACCCTAACTGTAACCCTTCCACGAAGCCTGACCCTCACCCGTCCCCTAATCCTAACCCGTACTCTAACACTATCCCGCGCCCTCACACGTACGCTCCCCGTAAACCGTTGTCGTACCCTCACCTGGACCCTAAACCGTTCCCGTCCCCTATCCCTAACCCTAGCCTGTCCCTAACCCTAACCCTTCCCAGAAGCCTGACCCTCACCCGTCCCCTAATCTTAAACCGTACGCTAACACTGACCCACGCCCTCACACGTACGCTCTCCCTAAAGTGTTGTCGTACCCTCACCTGGACCCTAAACCATCCCCGTCCCCTAACCCTAACCCTAGCCCGAACCCTAACCCTAACACTTCCCCGAAGCGTGAGCCACACCCGTACCCTAATCCGATCACATATGCTAACACTAACCCACGCCCTCACACGTACGCTCCCCCTAAAGCGTTGTCGTACCCTAACCTGGACCCTAAACCGTCCCCTTCCCCTAACCCTAACCCTAGCCCGAACCCTATCCCTTACACTTCCCAGAAGCCTGACCCTCACCCATCCCCTAATCCTAACCCGTACGTTAACACTAACCTGCACCCTCACACATACGCTCTCCCTAAAGCGTTGTCGTACCCTCACGTGGACCCTAAACAGTCTCCAAACCGTAACCCTAACCCTAGCCAGAACCCTAACCCTAACCCTTCCCCGAAGCCTGACCCTCACACGTCCCCTAATCCTATCCCGTACGCTAACACTAACCCATGCCCTCACACGTACGCTCCCCGTAAACCGTTGTCGTACCCTCACCCGGACCCTAAACCGTCCCCGTCCCCTAACCCTAAGCCTAGCCCGAACCCTAACCCTAACCCTTCCCCGAAGCCTTCCCCTCACCCGTCCTCTAATCCTAACCCGTACACTAACACTAACCTGTGGCCTTACACGTACGCTCCCCCTAAACCGTTGTCGTACCCTCACCTGGACCCTAAACCGTCCCTGTCCCCTAACCCTAACCCTAGCCCGAACACTAAACCTAACCCTTCCCCAAAGCCTTCCCCTCACCCGTCCCGTAATTCTAAGCCATACGCTAACACTAACCTGTGCCCTCACACGTACGCTCACCCGAAACCTTTGTTGTACCCTCACCTGGACTCTAAACCGTCCCCGTCCCAGTCCCCTAACCCTAACCCTAACACTTACCCAAAGCCTTACACTAACCCGTCCCCTCATCCTAACCCGTACGCTAACACTAAACCGTGCCCTCACACGTACACTCACCCTAAACCGTTGTCGTACCCTAACCTTTCCCCGAAATGGTCCCCATCCCGACCCTAAACCTACCCCTACCCAAAGCCTTACCCTAACCCGTCCCCTAATCCTAACCCGTACCAAAACGATAACCCGTGCCCTCACACATACACTCACACTAAACCACTGTGGTACCCTAACCTGTACCCCAAACAGTCCCCGTCCCCTAACCCTAACCCTAGCCCGAACCATAACCCTAACCCTTCCCCGAAGCCTGACCCTCACCCGTCCCCTAACCCTACCCGTACGCTAACACTAACCCATGTCCTCACACGTACGCTCCCCCTAAACCGTTGTCATACCCTCACCTGGACCCTAAACAGTCCCCGTCCCCATAACCCTAACCCTAACTCTTACCTAAAGCCTTACCCTAACCCGTCCGCTAATCCTAACCTGTATGCCAACACTATCCCATGCCCTCACACGTACGCTCACCCTAAACCGTTGTCGTACCCTAACCTGTCCACTAAAATGTCCCCGTCCCCTAACCCTAACCCTAACCCTAACCCTTACCCTTACCCTAAGCCTTACCCTAACCCGTCCCCTAATCCTAACCCGTACGCTCACAATATCCTGTGCCCTCACATGTACGCTCACCCTAAACCGTTGTCATACCCTAACCTGTCCACTAAACCGTCTCCGTCCCCTAACCCTAAGCCTAACCTAACCCAAACCCTTACCCAGAGTCTTACCATAACCAGTCCCCTAATCCTAACCCGTACGCTAACCCTAACCCGTGCCCTCACACGTACGCTCACCCTAAACCGTTTTCATACCCTCACCTGTCCCCTAAACCGTCTCCGTCCCCTAACCCTAACCCTAACCCTAACCCTTACCCGAAGACTTACCCTAACCTGTCCCCTAATCCTAACCCGTAAGCTAACACTAACCCGTGCCCTCACACATACGCTCATCCTAAACCGTTGTTATACCCTAACCTGTCCTGTAAACCATCCCCATCCCCTTACCCTAACCCTAAAACTAACACTAACACTTACCCGAAGCCTTATGCTAACCCGTCCACAAATCCTAACCGGTACGCTAACACTAACCCGTGCCCTCACACGTACGCTCACCCTAAACCATTGTCGTACAGTAACCTGTCCCCTAACCCGTCCCCTAATCCTAACCCTAACCCTAACCCTTACACGAAGCCTTGCAGTAACCCGATCCCTAAACCTAACCCGTACGCTAACACTAAACCGTGCCCTTACACGTACGCTCACCCTAAACCTTTGTTGTACCCTAACCTGTCCCTTAAACCGTCCCCATCCCCGTCCACTAACACTAACCTTAACCCTAAACCTAACCCTTACCCGAAGCCTTACCCTAACCCGTCCCCTAATCCTAACCCATACGCTAACACTAACCCGTGCCCTCACACGTAAGCTCACCATAAACCGTTGTCGTACCCTAACCTGTCCCCTAAACCGTCCCCATTCCCTAACCCTAAACCTAACCCTAAACCTAAACCTTACCTTAAGCCTTACCGTAACCCGTCCCCTAATCCTAACCCATACGCTAACATTAACGGGCGCCGTCACACGTACGCTCACCCTAAAACCTTGTCGTACCCTAACCTGTCCCCTAAACCGTCCCCGTCACCTAACCCTAACCCTAAACCTAACCCTTACCCAAAACCTTACACTAACCCGTCCCCTAATCCTAACCCGTATGCTAACACTAACCTGTGGCCTCAAACGTATGCTCACCCTAAAGCGCTGTCATACCCTAACCTGTCCCCTAAACCGTCCCCATCCCATAACCCTAACCCTAACCCTAACCCTAACCCTAAACTTACCCGAAGCCTTACCTTAAACCATCCCCTAATCCTAACCCAGATGCTAACACTAACCCGTACCCTCACACGTACGCTCACCCTAAACCGTTGTCGTACCCTAACCTGTCCCCTAAACCATCCCCATCGCCTAACCCTAACCTTAACACTAACCCTAACCCTAAACCTTAAACAAAGCCTCACCCTAACCCGTCCCTTAATCCTAACCCGTACGCTAACACTAACCCATGCCCTCACATGTACGCTCACTCTAAACAGTTGTCATACCCTAACCTGTCCCCGAAATGGTCCCCATCCCCTGACGCTAAACCTACCCCTACCCAAAGCCTTACCCTAACCCGTCCCCTAATCCTAACCCGTACCAAAACGATAACCCGTGCCCTCACACATACACTCACACTAAACCTCTGTGGTACCCTAACCTGTCCCCTAAACCGAACCCGTCCCCTAACCCTAACCCTAACCCTAACCCTTACCCAAAGCCTTACCTTAATCCGTCCCCAAATCCTAACCCATATGCTAACACTAACTCGTGCCCTCACACGTACGCTCACCCTAAAATATTTTCGTACCCTAACCTGTCCCCTATACCGTCCCCGTCCCCTACACTAACCCTAACCCTGACACTTATCCGAAGCCTTACCCTAACCCGTCCCCTAATCCTAAGCCTTACGCTAACACTACCCCGTGCCCTCACACGGATGCTCACTCTAAACAGTTGTCGTACCCTTACCTGTCCCCTAAACAGTCCCCATCCCCTAACCCCATCCCTAATTCTAACACTTACCCGAAGCCTACCCTCACCCATCCCCTAATCCTAAGCCGTACGCTAACACTACCCCGTGCCCTCACACGGACGCTCATCCTAAACAGTTGTCGTACACTTACCTGTCCCCTAAACAGTCCTCATCCCCTAACCCCATCCCTAATTCTAACACTTACCCGAAGCCTTACCCTAACCCAACCCCTAATCCAAACCCGTACGCTAACACTAACCCGTGCCCTCACACGTACGCTCACCCTAAACCGTTGTCATACCCTAACCTGTCCCTTAAACCGTCCCCGTCCCCTAACCCTAACCATAACCCTAACCCTAACCGTAACCCATACCCAAAGCGTTACTCTATCCCGTCCCCTAATCCTAACCCGTATGCTAACACTAACCCATGCCCTCAGACGTACGCTCTCCCTAAACCGTTGTCGTACCCTAACCTGTCCCCTAAACCGTACCTGTCTCCTAACCCTAACCCTAATCCTAACCCTAACCCTTACCCGAAACCTTACCCTAACCCGTCCCCTAATCCTAACCCGTACACTAACACTAACCCGTGCCCTCACACGTACGCTCACCCTGAACCGTTGTTGTACCCTAACCTGTCCCCTAAACTGTCCCTGTCGCCTAACCCTAACCATACCCAAAGCCTTACCCTAACCCGTCCCCTAATCCTAACCCGTACGCTAACACTAACCCATGCCCTCATACGTACGGTCACCCTAAACCGTTGTCGTACCCTAACCTGTCCCCTAAACCGTCCCCATCCCCTAACCCTAACCTTAACCCTAAACCTAACCCTAACACTTACCCGAAACGTTACACTAACCCGTCCCCTATTCCTAACACGTACGCTAACACTATCCCATGCCCTCACGCGTACGCTCACCCTAAACCGTTGTCGTACCCTACCCAGTCCCCTAAACCGTCCCCGTCCCTTAACCCTAACCCTAATCCTCACCCTAACTGAACCCCTAATCCTAACCCATACGTTAACACTAACTCATGCCCTCACACGTACGCTCACCCTAAACTCTTTTCATACACTTACCTGTACCCTAAACCGTCCTGGTCCCCTAACCCTAACCTTAACCCTAACCCTAACACTTATCCGAAGCCTTACTCTAACTCGTCCCATAATCCTAACCCGTACGCTAACACTAACCTGTGCCCTCACACGTATGCTGACCCTAAACCGTTGTCGTACACTAACCTGTCCCCTATACCATCCTCGTCCCCTAACCCTAACCCTAACACTAACCCTAACCCTTACCCGAACCCTTACCTTAACCCATCCCCTAATGCTAACCCATACGCTAACACTAACCCATACCCTAACACGTACGCTCACCCTAAACCGTTGTCGTACCGTACCGTGTCCCCTAAACCATCCCAGTCCCCTAACCCTAACCCTAACCCTTACCCAAAGCCTTACACGAACCCGTCCCATAATCCTAACCCGTACGCTAACACCAACCCGTGCCCTCACACGTACGCTCACCCTAAACCATTATCGTACCCTAACCTGTCCAGTAAACCGTCCCCATCCCCTAACCCTAACCTTAACCCTAAACCTAACCCTAACACTTACCCGAAACGTTACACTAACCCGTCCCCTATTCCTAACACGTACGCTAACACTATCCCAGGCCCTCACACGTACGCTCACCCTAAACCGTTGTCGTACCCTACCCTGTCCCCTAAACCGTCCCCGTCCCTTAACCCTAACCCTAATCCTCAACCTAACTGAACCCCTAATCCTAACCCATACGTTAACACTAACTCATGCCCTCACACGTACGCTCACCCTAAACTGTTTGCCTACACTTACCTGTACCCTAAACCGTCCCGGTCCCCTAACCCTAACCCTAACCCTAACCTTAACACTTATCCGAAGCCTTACTCTAACCCGTCCCATAATCCTAACCCGTACGCTAACACTAGCCTGTGCCCTCACACGTATGCTGACCCTAAACCGTTGTCGTACACTAACCTGTCCTCTATACCATCCCCGTCCCCTAACCCTAACCCTAACCCTAACACTTACCCGAACCCTTACCTTAACCCGTCCCCTAATGCTAACCCGTACGCTAACACTAACCCATACCGTAACACGTACGCTCACCCTAAACCGTTGTCATACCCTACCGTGTCCCCTAAACCATCCCAGTCCCCTAACCCTAACCCTAACCCTAACACTTACCCGCAGCCTTACACGAACCTGTCCCATAATCCTAACCCGTACGTTAACACCAACCCGTGCCCTCACACGTACGCTCACCCTAAAACATTATCGTACACTAACCAGTCACCTAAACCATCCCCGTCCCCTAACCCTAACCCTAAGCCTTATCAGAAGCCTTACCCTAACCAGTCCCCTAATAACAAACCGTACGCTAACACTAACCTGTGTCCTGACACGTACACTCACCCTAAACCGTTGTCGTACCCTAACCAGTCCCCTAAACCGTCTCCGTCCCCTAACACTAACCCTAACCCAAAGCCTTAACCTTACCCGTCCCCTCATCCTAACTCGTACGCTAACACTAACACGTGCCCTCTCACTTATGCTCACCCTAAACCATTGTCATACCCGAACCTGTCCCCTAAAACGTCCCCGTCCCATAACCCTAACCCTAACACTTACCCAAAGCCTTACCCTAACCCGTCCCCTAATCCTAAACCGTACGCTAACACTAACCCATGCCCTGACACGTACTCTCACCCTAAACCGTTGTCATACACTATCCTGTACCCTAAACCGTCCCCGTCCCCTAACCCTAACCCTAAACCTAACACTTACCCGAAGCCTTACCCTAACCCGTCCCCTAATCCTAACCCATACGCTAACACTAACCCATGCGCTCACACGTACGCTCACCCTAAACCGTTGTTGTACACTAACCTGTCCCCTAAACCGTCCCTGTCCCCTAACCCTAACCTTAACACTCACCCTAACCCTAACCCTTAAATGAAGCCTTACCCTAACCCGTCCCCTAATCCTAACCCGTACGCTAACACTAACCCATTCTCTCACACGTACGCTCAACCTAAACCGTTGTCGGACCCTAGCCTATCCCCTAAACCGTCCCCGTCCCCTAACCGTAACCTTAACACTAACCCTAACCCTAATCCTTAACCGAAGCCTTACCCTAACCCGTCCCCTAATCCTAAGCCGTACGCTAATATTAACCCCTGCCCTCACATGTACGCTAACCCTAAACCGTTGGCGTATGCTATCCTGTCCCCTAAACCATCCCCATCCCCTAACCCTAACCCTAACCCTTACCCGAAGCCTTATCCTAACCCGTCACCTAATCCTAACCCGTACGCTAACACTAACCCATACCCTCACACGTACGCTCACCCTAAAACGTTGTCGTACCCTAACCTGTCCTCTAAACCGTCCCCGTCCCCTAACCCTAACCCTAAACCTAACCCTTACCTGAAGCCTTACCCTAACCCGTCCCCTAATCCTAACCCGAACGCTAACACTATCCCGTGTCCTCATGCGTACGCTCACCCTAAACCGTTGTCGTTACCTAACCGGTCCCCTAAACCGTCCCCGTCCCCTAACCCTAACCCTAATCCTAACCCTAACTCTAACCCTAATCCTAACCCATACGCTAACACTAACTTGTGCCATAACACGTACGCTCACCCTAAACCGTTTTCATACCCTAACCTGAACCCTAAACCGTCCCCGTCCCCTAACCCTAACCTTAACACTAACCCTAAACCTTACCCAAACCTTACCCTAACCCGTTCCCTAATCCTAACCCATACGCTAACACTAACCCGTGCCCTCACACGTACGCTCACCCTAAACCGTTGTCGTACCCTACCCTGTCCCCTAAACCATCCCTGATCCCTAACCCTAACCCTAATCCTAAACCTTACCCAAAGCCTTACCCTAACCCGTCCCCTAATCCTAATCCGTACGCTAACACTAACCCATGCTCTTACACATACGCTCACCCTGAACCATTGTCATACCCTAACCTGTCCCCTAAACCGTCCCCGTCCCCTAACCCTAACCCTAACTCTAACCCTAACCCTAACCCTTACCCGAAGGCTTACACTAACCCGTCCCCTAATCCTAAACCATACGCTAACACTAACTTGTGCCCTCACATGTACGCTCACCCTAAACCGTTATCATACCCTAACCTGACCCCTAAAGCGTCCCCGTCCCCCAACCCTAACCCTAACCCTAAACCCTCCCCATCCCCTAACCCTAACCCTAACCCTAACCCTAACCCTTACCCGAAGCCTTATCCTAACCCGTCACCTAATCCTAACCCATACGCTAACACTAACCCGTGCCCTCACACGTATGCTCACCCTAAACCGTTGTCGTACCCTAACCTGTCCCATAAACCATCCCCGTCCCCTAACCCTAACCCTAACCCTTACCCAAAGACGTAACCTAACACGTCCACTAATCCTAACCCTTACGCTAACACTAAACCGTGCCCTCATGCGTGCGCTCACCCTAAACCATTGTCATACCCTAACCTGTCCCCTAAACCATCCCCGTCCCCTAACCCTAACACTTACCCTAAGTCTTACCCTAAACCGTCCCCTATTGCTAACCCGTACGCTAACACTAATCCGTGCCCTCACACGTACACTCACCCTAAACCGTTGGCGTACACTAACCTGTCCCCTTAACCATCCCCGTCCCCTAACCCTCACCATAACCCTCACCATAACCCTAACCCTAACCCATACCCAAAGCCTTACTCTATCCCGTCCCCTAATCCTAACCCGTACGCTAACGCTAACCCATGCCCTCAGATGTACGCTCACCCTAAACCGTTGTCGTACCCTAACCTGTCCCCTAAACCGTCCCCGTCCCCTAACCCTAACCCTGAACCTAACCCTAACACTTACCCGAAGCCTTACCCTAACCCGTCCCCTTATCCTAACCCGTACGCTAAGACTAACCCGTTCCCTCACACGTACGCCTACCCTAAACCATTGTCGTACCCACACCTGTTCCCTAAACAGTCCCCATCCCCTAATACTAACACTAACCCTAACCCGAAGCCTTACCCTAACCCATCGCCTAATCCTAACCCGTAGGCTATCACTAACCCCTGCCTTCACATGTACGCTCACCCTAAACCGTTGTCGTACCCTAACCTGTACCCTAAACCGTCCCCGTCCCCTAACCCTAACCCTTACCCAAAGCCTTACCCTAACCCGTCCCCTAATCCTAACCCGTAAGCTAACACTAACCCGTGCCCTCAAACGTACCCTCACCCTAAACCGTTGTCGTACGCTAACCTGTCCCCTAAACCGTCCCCGTCCCCTAACACTAACCCTAATCCTATCCCTAACTCGTCCCCTAATCCTAACCCATATGTTAACACCAACTCGTGCCCTCACACGTATACTCACCCTAAACCGTTTTCATACCCTAACCTGTACCCTAAACCATCCCCGACCCCTAACCCTAACCCTAACCTTAACCCTTACCTGAAGCCTTACCCTAAACCATCCCCTAATCCTAATCCATACGCTAACACGAACCTGTGCCCTCACACGTACGCTCACCCTAAAACGTTGTCGTACCGTAACCTGTCCCCAAACCGTCCCCGTCCCCTAACCCTAAGCCTAACCCTAACCCTTACCCGAATCCTTACCCTAAACCATCCACAAATCCTAACCCGTATGCTAACACTAACCCGTGCCCTTACACGTATGCTCACCCTAAACCGTTGACTTACCCTAACCTGTCCCCTAAACCATCCCCGTCCCCTAACCCTAACACTAACCCTAACCCGTCCGCTAATGCTAATCCATACGCTAACACTAACCTGTGCTCTCAGACGTACGCTCACCCTAAACCGTTGTTGTACCCTACCCTGTCCCCTAAACCATCCCTGTCCCCTAACCCTAACCCTAACCCTAAACCTTACCCGAAGCATTAATCTAACCCGTCCCCTAATCCTAACCTGTATGCCAACACTAACCCATGCCCTCACACTTACGCTCACCCTAAACCATTGTCGTACCCTAACCTGTCCCCTAAACCGTCCCCATCCCCTAACCCTAACCCTAACCCTTACCAGAAGTCTTACCCTAACCCGTACCCTAATCCCAAACCGTACTCTAACACTAACCTTTGCCCTCACACGTACGCTCACCACAGACTGTTGTCGTACCCTAACCTGTCTCCTAAACCATCCCCGTCCCCTAACCAACCCTAACCTGAAGCCTTAACATAACCCGTCCCCTAATCCTAACCCATACGCTAACACTAACCCGTGCCCTCACACGTACGCTCACCCTAAACCGTTGTCGTACCCTAACATGTCCCCTAACTGTCCCCATCCCCGTCCCCTAATCCTAACCCTAACCCTAACACTTACCCGAAGCCTTACCCTAACCCGTGCCCTAATCCTAACCCGTACGCTAAGACTAACCTGTGCCCTCACACGTACGCTTACCCTATACCACTGTCGTACCCTAACCTGTTTCCTAAACGTTCCCTTCCCCTAACCCTAACACTAACCCTTACCCGAAAACTTACCCTAACCCGTCCGCTAATCCTAACCCGTACGCTAACACTAACCCATGCCCTCACACGTACGCTCAACCTAAAACATTGTCGTACCCTAACCTGTCCCCTAAACCGTCCGCATCCAATAACCCTAACCCTAACCCTAACCCTAACCCTAACCGTTACCCGAAGCCTTACCCTAACCCATCCCCTAATCCTAACCCGTTTGCTAACACTAACCCGTGCCATCACACGTACACTCACGCTAAACTGTTGGCGTACCCTAACCTGTCCCCTAAACCGGCCCCGTCCCCTAACCCTAACCATAACCCTAACCCTAACCCTTACCCGAAGCCTTACACGAACCCGTCCCATAATCCTAACCCGTACGCTAACACCAACCCGTGCCCTCACACGTATGCTCACTCTAAACCATTATCGTACCCTAACCTGTCCCGTAACCGTCCCCATCCCGTAACCCTAGCCCTAACCCTAAACCTAACCCTAACACTTACCCGAAAGCTTACCCTAACCTGTCCCCTAATCCTAACACGTACACTAACACTATCCCATGCCCTCACACGTATGCTCACCCTAAACCGTTGTCGTACCCTACCCTGTCCCCTAAACCGTCCCCGTCCCTTAACCCTAACCCTAATCCTCAACCTAACTGAACCCCTAATCCTAACCCATACGTTAACACTAACTCATGCCCTCACACGTACGCTCACCCTAAACTGTTTGCCTACACTTACCTGTACCCTAAACTGTCCCGGTCCCCTAACCCTAACCCTAACCCTAACCTTAACACTTATCCGAAGCCTTACTCTAACCCGTCCCATAATCCTAACCCGTACGCTAACACTAACCCGTGCCCTCACACGTATGCTGACCCTAAACCGTTGTCGTACACTAACCTGTCCCCTATACCATCCTCGTCCCCTAACCCTAACACTAACCCTAACCCTTACCCGAACCCTTACCTTAACCCATCCCCTAATGCTAACCCATACGCTAACACTAACCCATACCCTAACACGTACGCTCACCCTAAACCGTTGTCGTACCCTACAGTGTCCCCTAAACCATCCCAGTCCCCTAACCCTAACCCTAACCCTTACCCAAAGCCTTACACGAACCCGTCCCATAATCCTAACCCGTACGCTAACACCAACCCGTGCCCTCACACGTACGCTCACCCAAAACCATTATCGTACCCTAACCTGTCCCGTAAACCGTCCCCGTCCCCTAACCCTAACCTTAACCCTAAACCTAACCCTAACACTTACCCGAAACCTTACACTAACCCGTCCCCTATTCCTAACATGTACGCTAACACTAACCCATGCCCTCACACGTACGCTCACCCTAAAACATTATCGTACCCTAACCAGTCACCTAAACCATCTCCGTCCCCTAACCCTAACCCTAACCCTAAGCCTTAGGAGAAGCCTTACCCTAACCAGTCCCCTAATACCAAACCGTATGCTAACACTAACCTGTGCCCTGCCACGTACACTCACCCTAAACCGTTGTCGTACCCTAACCTGTACCCTAAACCATCACCGTCCCCTAACCCTAACCTAACCCGAAGCCTTAACCTTACCTGTGCCCTCATCCTAACCCATACGCTAACACTAACACGTGCCCTCACACTTACGCTCACCCTAAACCATTGTCATACCCGAACCTGTCCCCTAAAACGTCCCCATCCCATAACCCTAACCTTAACCCTAACCCTTACCCAAAGCCTTAACCTAACCCGTCCCCTAAACCTCACCCGTACGCTAACACTAACCCATGCCCTCACACGTACGCTCACCCTAAACCGTTGTCATACACTATCCTGTCCCCTAAACCATCCCTGTCCCCTAACCCTAACCCTAACCCTAACACTTACCCGAAGCCTTACCCTAAACCGTCCCCTAATCCTAACCTGTACGCTAACACTAACCCGTGCCCTCACACGTACGCTCACCCTAAACCGTTGTCATACACTATCCTGTCCCCTGAACCGTCCCCATCCCCTAACCCTTACCCTAATCCTTACACTAACACTTACCCGAAGCCTTACGCTAACCCGTCCCCTAATCCTAACCCGTACGCTAGCACTAACCTGTGCCCACACACGTACGTGCACCCTAAACACTTGTAGTACCCTAACTTGTCCCCTAAACCGTCACCATCCCCTAAACCTAACCTTAACCCTAACCATAACCCTTACCCGAAGCCTTACCCTAACCCGTCCCCTAATCCTATATCATACGCTAACACTAACCCGTGCCCTCACACGTACGCTCACCCTAAACAGTTGTTGTACCCTAACCTGTCCCCTAAACCGTCCCTGTCCCCTAACCCTAACCTTAACACTAACCCTAACCCTAACCCTTAACCGAAGCCTTACCCTAACCCGTCCCCTAATCCTAACCCGTACGCTAACACTAACCCATTCCCTCACACGTACTCTCAACCTAAACCATTGTCAGACCCTAACCTGTCCCCTAAACCGTCCCCATCCCCTAACCCTAAACTTAACACTAACCCTAACCCTAACCCTTAACCGAAGCCTTACCCTAACCCATCCCCCAATCCTAACCCGTACGCTAACACTAACCCATTCTCTCACAAGTACGCTCAACCTAAACCATTGTCGTACCCTAACCTATCCCCTAAACCATCCCCATCCCCTAACCCTACCCCTAAACCTTACCCAAAGCCTTACCGTAAACCGTCCCCTAATCCTAACCCGTACGCTAACACTAACCCGTGCCCTCACACGTACACTCACCCTAAACCGTTGGCGTACCCTAACCTGTCCCCTATACAGTCCCCGTCCCCTAACCCTAACCCTAACCCTAACCCTTATCTGAAGCCTTTCCCTACCCGTCCCCTAATCCTAAGCCGTATGTTAACACTAACCCGTGCCCTCACACGTACGCTCACCCTAAACCATTGGCGTAAGCTATCCTGTCCCCTAAACCGTCCCCGTCCCCTAACCCTAATCCTAAACCTAAACCTAACCCTTACCCGAAGCCTTATCCTAACCTGTCACCTAATCGTAACCCGTACGCTAACACTAACCCGTGCCCTCACATGTACGCTCACCCTAAACCATTGTCGTACCCTAACCTGTCCCCTAAACCGTCCCCATTCCCTAACCCTAACCCTAAACCTAACGCTTACCCGAAGCCTTACCCTAACCCGTCCCCTAATCCTAACCAGTACGCTAACACTAACCAGTGCCCTAACAAGTACGCTCACCCTAAAACGTTGTCGTACCCTAACCTGTCCCCTAAACCGTCCCCGTCCCCTAGCCCTAACCCTAAACCTAACACTTACCCGAAGCCTTACCCTAACCTGTCCCCTATTCCTAACCCAAACCCTAACACTATCCCGTGTCCTCATGCGTACGCTCACCCTAAACCGTTGTCGTAACTTAACCTGTCTCCTAAACCGTCCCCGTCCCCTAACCCTAACCCTAATCCTAACCCTAACTCGACCCCTAATCCTAACCCATACGCTAACACTAACTTGTGCCCTCACACGTACGCTCACCCTAAACCGTTTTCATACCTTAACCTGAACCCTAAACCGTCCTCGTCCCCTAACCCTAACCCTAACACTAACCCTAACCCTTACCCGAAACCTTACCCTAACCCGTTCCCTAATCCTAACCCATACGCTAACACTAACCCATGCCCTCACACGTACGCTCACCCTAAACCGTTGTCATACCCTACCCTGTCCCCTAAACCATCCCTGATCCCTAACCCTAACCCTAATCCTAAACCTTACCCAAAGCCTTACCCTAACCCGTGCCCTAATCCTAACCCGTACGCTAACACTAACCCGTGCCCTCACACGTACGCTCACCCTAAACCGTTGGTGTACCCTAACCTGTCCCCTAAACCATCTCTGTCCCCTAACCCTCACCATAACCCTAACCCTAACCCTAACCCTAACCCGTACCCAAAGCCTTACTCTATCCTGTCCCCTAATCCTAACCTGTATGCTAACACTAACCCATGCCCTCAGATGTACGCTCACTCTAAACCGTTGTCGTACCCTAACCTGTCCCCTAAACCATCCCCGTCCCCTAACCCTAACCCTAAACCTAACCCTTACCCAAAGCCTTACCCTAACCCGTCCCCTAATCCTAACCCGTACGCTAACACTATCCCGTGCCCTCACGCGTACGCTCACCCTAAACCGTTGTCATATCCTAACCTGTCCCCTAAACCGTCCACGTCCCCTAACCCTAACTCTAATCCTAACCCTAACTCGTCCCCTAATCCTAACCCATATGCTAACACTAACTCATGCCCTCACACGTACGCTCACGCTAAACCGTTTTCATACCCTAACATATACCCTAAACCGTCCCCATCCCCTAACCCTAACTCTAACCCTAACACTTACCCGAAGCCTTACCCTAACCCGCCCCCTAATCCTAAACCGAACGCTAAGACTAACCCGTGCGCTCACACGTACGCTCACCCTAAACCGTAGGCGTACCCTAACCTGTCCCTTAAACCATCCCCTTCCCCTAACCCTCACCATAATCCTAACCCTAACCCTAACCCGTACCCAAAGCCTTAATCTATCCCATCCCCTAATCCTAACCTGTATGCGAACACTAACCCATGCCCTCAGATGTACGCTCACCCTAAACCGTTGTCGTACCCTAACCTGTCCCCTAAACCGTCCCCATCCCCTAACACTAACCCTAAACCTAACCCTTACCCGAAGCCTTATCCTAATCGTCCCCTAATCCTAACCCGTACGCTAACACTAACACGTGCTCTCACACGTACGCTCACCCTAAACCATTGACGTACCCTAACCTGTCCCATAAACCGTCCCCGTTCCCTAACCCTAACCCTAACCCTAAACCTAACCCTAACGCTTACCCAAAGCCTTACCCTAACCCGTCCCCTAATCCTAACCCATACGCTAACACTAACCAGTGCCCTCACACGTACGCTCACCCTAAACCGTTGTCGTACCCTAACCTGTCCCCTAAACCGTCCCCATCCCCTAACACTAACTCTAAACCTAACCCTTACCCAAAGCCTTACCCTAACCCGTCCCCTAATCCTAACCCGTACACTAACACTATCCCGTGCCCGCACACGTACGCTCACCCTAAACCGTTGTCATATCCTAACCTGTCCCCTAAACCGTCCCCGTCCCCTAACCCTAACTCTAATCCTAACCCTAACTCGTCCCCTAATCCTAACCCATATGCTAACACTAACTTGTGCCCTCACACGTACGCTCAACCTAAAACGTTGTCGTACCCTAACCTGTCCCCTAAACCGTCCCCATCCAATAACCCTAACCTTAACCCTAACCCTTACCCGAACCCTTATCCTAACCCGTTCCCTAATCCTAACCCGTATGCTAACACTAACTCGTGCCCTCACACGTATGCTCACCCTAAACTGTTGTCATACCCTAACCTGTCCCCTAAACCGTCCCCGTCCCCTAACCCTAACCCTTAGCTGAAGCCTTACCCTAACCCGTCCCCTGATACTAACCCGTACACTAACACTAATCCATGCCCTCACATGTACGTTCACCCTAAACCGTTGTCGTACCCTAACCTGTCCCCTAAACCGTCCCAATCCCCTAACCCTAACCCTAACCCTTTCCCGAAGCCTTACCCTAAACCATCCCCTAATCCTAACCCGTATGCTAACACTAACCCGTGCCATTACACGTACGTTTACCCTAAACCGTTGACGTACCCTAACCTGTCCCCTAAACCATACCCATCCCCTAACCCTAACACTAACCCTAACCCTTACCCGAAGACGTAACCTAAACCGTCCACTAATCCTAACCCTTACGCTAACACTAAACCGTGCCCTCACGCATACGCTCACCCTAAACTGTTGTCGTACCCTAACCTGTCCCCTAAACTGTCCCCGACCCCTAACTCTAACCCTAACCCTAACCCTTACCCGAAGCCTTACCCTAACCCATTCCCTAATCCTAACGCGTACGCTAACACTAACCCATGCCCTCACACGTACGCTCACCCTAAACCATTGTCGTACCCTAACCTGTCCCCTAAACCGTCCCCGTCCCCAACCCTAACCCTTACCTGAAGCCTTACCCTAACCCTACCCTAATACTAACCCATACGCTAACACTAATCCGAGCCCTCACACGTACGCTCACCCTAAACCGTTGTCGTACCCTAACCTGTCCCCTAAACCATCCCCATCCCCTAACCCTAACCCTAACCCTTACCCGAAGCCTTACCCTAACCCATTCCCTAATTCTTACCCGTTTGCTAACACTAACCCTTGCCATCACACGTACGCTCACCCTAAACCGTTGTCGTACCCTAACCTGTCCCCTAAACCGTCCCTGTCCCCTAACCCTAACCCTAACCCGTCCACTAATCCTAACCCTTACTCTAACACTAACTCGTGCCCTCACACGTATGCTTACCCTAAACCATTGTCGTACCTTAACCTGTACCCGAAACCGTCCCTGTCCACCTAATCCTAACAGTAACCCTAACCCTTACCTAACCCTAACCCCTAGCGAAGCCTTACCCTAACCCGTCCCCTAATCCTAACCCGTACAATAACACTAACCCGTGCCTTCACACTTACGCGCACCCTAAACCGTTGTTGTACACTTACCTGTCCCCTAAACTGTCCCCGTCCCTTAACCCTATCCGTAACCCTTACCCGAAGCCTTACCCTAACCCGTCCCCTAATCCTAACAAGTACGCTAACACTAACCCATACCCTAACACGTACGCCTCACCCTAAACCTTTGTCGTACCCTAACCTGTACCGTAAACCGTCCCCGTCCCCTAACCGTAACCCTAACCCTTACCCAAAGCCTTACCCTAACCCGTCCCCTAATCCTAACCCGTACGCTAACACTAACCCATATCCTAACACTTATGCTCACCCTAAACCGTTGTTGTACACTAACCTGTGCCGTAAACCGTCTCCATTCCCTAACCCTAACCGTACCCCTTACTGGAAGCCATACCCTAAACTTTCCCCTAATCCTTACCCATACGCTGACACTATCCTGTACCCTAACATGTATGCTCACCCTTAACCATTGTCGTACCCTAAACTGTACCCTAATCCGACCCTGTCCCCTAACCCTAACACTTACCCGAGGCCTTACACTAACTCGTCCCCTAATCCTAAGCCATACCCTAACACTAACCTGTACTCTAATACCTATGCTCACCCTAAACCGTTGTTGTACCCTAACATGTACCCTAAACCGTCCCTGTCCCATAAGCCTAACCCTAACACTTACCCGAAGCCTTATCCCATCCTGTCCCTTCATCCTAACCCGTACGCTAACACTAACTCATATCCTAACACGTACACTCACCCTAAACCGTTGTAGTACCCTAATCTGTACCCTAAACCGTCCCCGTCCCTTAACCCTAACCCTAACCCTTACCTGAAGCCTTACCCTAACCCGTCCCCTAATCCTAACCCGTACGCTAACACTAACCCATACCCTAACACGTACGGTCACCCTAAACCGCTGTCACACCCTAACCTGTACCCTAAACTGTCCCCCTCTCCTAACCCAACCCTTACCTGAAGCCTTACCCTAACCCGTCCCCTAATCCTAACCCATACGCTAAACTAACCCGTACCCTAACACGTACACTCACCCTAAACCATTGTCGTACCCTAAACTGTACCCTAAACTTCCCCGTCCCCTAACCCTAACCCTAACCTTTACCCGAAGCCTTACCTTAACCTGTCCACTAATCCTAACCCGTATGCTAACACTAACCCATGCCCTAACATGTACACTCACCCTAAACCATCGTCGTTCCCTAACCTGTACCCTAAACCTTCCCAGTCCCCTAATCCTAACCTTAAACTTTACCTGAAGCCTTACCGTAACCCGTCCCCTAATTCTAACCCATATTCTAACACTAACCCATACCCTAACATGTACGCTCACCCTAAACTCTTGTCGTACCCTAACCTGTACCCTAAACTTTCCCCGTCCCCTAACCCTTACCCGAAATCTTACCCTATCTGGTCCCCTAATCCTAACCCATACGCTAACTCTAACTCATACCCTAACACGAATGCTGACTCTCAACCATTGTCATACCCTAACCTGTTCCCTAAACGGTCACCGTCCCCTATCCCTAACGCTAACCCTAACCCTTACCCGAAGCCTTACCCTAATCCGTCCCCTAATCCTCACCCGTACGCTAACACTAACCCTTACCCTTACATGTACGCTATCCCTAAACTGTTGTCGTACCCTAACCTCTACCCTAAACCATCCCCATTCCCTAAACATAACCCTAACCTGAAGCATTACCCTAACACTTACCCTAATCCTAAACGGTACACTAACACTGACCTGTACCCTAACACTTTCGCACACCCTAAACCATTGTCCATCCTAAACCATACCCGTTCCCTAACCCTAACCTTAACCCTAACCCTAAACCTACTTATAGCACTATAACTCAGGAAAATTAAAATAACAAGAAACAACCACCCCAAAGTTTAGGGCTGCTCTGTTTACAAGAGTCTCGACTACGGTACAAATTAAATATCCTTGAAAGAGAGAAATGGATAAAGACGTTTTCATACTTACGTACAATGGAACATCACTCAGCAATGAAATCAATGTCGTCCGGCCTGTACAAGCATAATGAATGGATTTAGGTACAATGATTCAAAGGAAATAAGTCACACAGAAAAAGAAACTTATCATAAGATATCACTTATAGAGGGAATGTAAACTTGGCTACACATGAACTGAATTACAAAACAGAACAGAGTCTCACATTTAGAAAACAAACTTATGCTTTCTTAAGGGGAATGATGAGTTGGGGTGCTACGTAAAACCAGAGATTGAAATTAGCACAGATACTATTCCATAAGCCAAATATGTAATAGACGAGATATACTCCTTGCTCAACGAATTAGACTCAACACCGCCTCTTCACTGCAGAGGAATATATCTGACAATAAGAATATTAAAACATATGTATTTATATGTCTCCGTAAGAGAATCAAGTGTGTGTAGAGCAGTATACACAGCCATGAAAATCAACTAAACCCCATTATTAAAATAAATTTCAAAAACAAAGACAGTGAAGGAGAGAAAGTTCTTAAATAATTCGTTCAGGGCTTGTGATGAAACTTGGATTTACCACATCCACACCCACAGCTGGGTGAGACATAAGGCAGGACATTTGGGGCTGAGAGGATTGGTGAGGTTCGGTGAGCAAATGGAGACCCTTTGAAGTAATACTGTATGCTACCCATTCCATGGGTCCCAACTCTCCTGGTTTAAGGGATTCTTCCTACAGCTAAAACATGCATGGGAAACCCAGAGGATTGTACACCATGTGATCGGGCAACGTTTCTAAACCTCATCTCATTTTTTGTCCCTTGGTACACGGGTTCGCCATTCCAGATGCTTTACTAAAAATCTCCCCAAGTGGAGAGTCTGTGCCTTAAAACTCCTGTTTAGCACAGTTAGCAGTTTCTGCAGAGGTTGAACAGGAATAGGGAGAACCAATGAGAGACTAGCTGTAGGTGTTTGGACGGTCACATTTCACTCTAATTTCCCACCAGGAAGAGGAATTAACAAAAGGCTCAGCATGCCGTGATGAAACCAGATTAGGGCCTGAAGCAATCCTGTGGTTTTCCTGCCAGCTCACAAGAAAGCGAGTTGAAGAAAGGACCTTAGGGGCACTGTAATTCATAAACCTGCAGAGTTATAAATGACAGCTATCGTCCAAAAATATACTGAAGTAAGGCTGCAAAGAGGACTTGAAAGCACGGCACAATTGCAGGAAATATATTTCAGGAGGTAGATGGAAACTGCATTAAAACATATGAAAAGCGGCAGAACTTCGACAATGATGCACTTGGCCAAAAAATGCACATGCGTTTTTTCCTGAATATATCCAGGAAAAAACGCATACGGCCTTTTTAGCCAACCAAGGAAGCGTGCAATGGAAATCCGCACTACAATGAAGTCTCACTTCCCACCGGTCAAATGGACCATCTGAAAAAAGTGTAAAAACCAGAAAGGCAGGACAGGCCATGGAGAACAGGGAGCCTTGTTGTGCTGATGGGCGGGATGTAAATGGCCAACAGCCACTCTGGAGAAGTGTATGGTGTTTCCTGAAACCTCTAAAAAATAAAGCTACAGAGACTCGGGCACTTCCACCTATGACCCTATAGCTTAGGAAAATTAAAATCAACAAGACTCAGCCACCCCAAAGTTTAGGGCTGCTGTGTTTACAAGAACCTCGACAACGGAACAACTTAAGTATCCCAGAAAGAGAAAAATGGATAAAGAAGTTGTGGTACTTACATAGAATGGAATATCACTCTGCAATGAAATCAATGTCATCAGGCCCATAGCAGCATAATGAGTGGATTTAGGTAAGATGATTCTGAGTGAAATAAGTCACACAGAAAAAGAAACTAGTCATAAGATATCACTTATAGAGGGAATGTAAACTTGGCTACACATGAACTGAATTACAAAACAGAACAGAGTCTCACATTTAGAAAACCAACTTATGCTTGCTTAAGGGGAAAGGTGAGTTGGGGTGCTGCATAAAACCAGAGATTGAAATGAGCACAGATACCGTTCCATAAGCCAGTAATAGACAAGATATATTCCTTGTTCAACGAAGTGGACTCAACAACCCCTATTCACTGCAGAGGAATATATCTGACTAGTAAGAATCTTAAAACCTATGTGTTTATATGTCTCCATAAGAGGATCAAGTGTGCATCGAGCGGCATAAACACAGCAGTGAAAATCAGCTAAACCCCATTATAAAAATAAATTTCAAAATCAAAACACAAAGACAGTGAAAGAGAGATAAATTCTTAAATAATTCGTTCAGGGCTTGTGACGAAACCTGGATTTACCACATCTACACCCACAGCTGGGAGAGACATAAGGCTGGACACTTGGGGCTGTGAGGATTGGTGAGGTTCGGTGAGCAAATGCAAACCCTTTGAAGTAGTACTGCGTGCTACCCATTCCATGGGTCCCAACTCTCCAGGTTTAAGGGATTCTTCCTACAGCTAAAACATGTGTGGGAAACCCAGAGGATGGTCCACAGTGTGATCGGGCAAGGTTTCTAAAACGCATCTCATTATTCGTCCGCTGGTACTCGGGTTCACCATTCCAGGCGCTTTACTAACAATCTCCCCACTTGGAGAGTCAGTGCTTGTAACCTCCTGTTTGGCACACTCTGCAATTTCTGCGGAGGATGAACGGGAATAGGGAGAACCAATGAGAGACTAGCTGTAGGTGTTTGGACGGGCACATTTCACTCTAATTTCCCACCAGGATGTAGAATTAACCAAAGACTCAGCGTGCCGTGCCGGAACCAGAATAGGGCCTGAAGCAATCCTGTTGATTTGTGGCCAGCTCACAGAAAGCGAGTTGAAAAAACGAGCTCAGGGGCACTGCAATTCACAAACCTGCAGAGTTATAAAGGACAACTATTGTCCAAAAATGTATTGAGGTATGGCTGTGAAGAGGACTTGAAACAAGGCACAATTGCAGGAAACAGATTTCAGGAGGTAGATTGGAATTGCATTTAAAGCATATGAAAAGCGGCAGATCTTCGGCAACGATGCACTTGGCCAAAAAGGGCGTATGCGTTTTTTCCTGAATATATTCAGGATAAAACGCATACGCCCTTTTTGGCCAACCAAGCAAGCGGGAAATTCAAATCTACACTACAAAGAAGTCTCATCCTAACACGTACCCTAACCCTATCCCGCTACCGTACCCTAACCTGTACCTGAGACCGTACCCATTCCCTAACCCTAACCCTTACCGTAAGCTGTACACAAACACTAACCCGTATGCTAACATGTACCCTAACAGTAACACATAGCCATACACTAAACTTTATCCTTACCCTACCCCATATCCTAACCCTTTCCCTAAACCGTACCATAACCCGTACCCTAATCCTAACCCATCCCCTAACATTAACCCATAACCTAACCCGTACCCTAATCCTAACCCATACACTCACACGTACCCTAACCCTAACCCGTTGTCATACCCTAACCTGTAACCTAATCTGTACCCATTCCCTAACCCTAACCCTAACCCTTACACTATCCCGTACCATAATCCTAACCTGTACACTAACACTAAACTATACCTTAACACTTACCCTACTCCTAACCCGTGGTCATACCCTAAACTGTACCCCAAACCATACCCGTTCCCTAACCCTAACCCTAACCCTTACCCTAAACCATACCTTAATCCTAACCCGTACACTAACACTAAACTGTACCCTAACACGTACCCTAACCCTAACCCTTTGTTGTTCCCTATACTGTACCCTAAACTGTACCCCTTCCTTAACACTAAACCTAACCCTAACCCTTACCCTAACCCATACCTAACACTAACCCATACACTAAACCTAACCATAACCCTGAATGTAAACCATACCCTAATCCTAACCCATACCCTAACACTAACCCATACCTTAACCCGTACCCTAACACTAAACCATAGCCATACCCTAAACTGTACCCTAACACTAACCCATACCACAACCATAACCCTAAACCATACTCTAAGCCGTACAATAATCCTAACCCGTATCCTAACCTTAAACCTTACCCTAAACCCTAATCCTTACCCTTAGCTTAATTTAGTTTTTTTGTATTTAAAAAAATATTT